>NW_026991449.1:352716-705432 GCF_036370855.1 Dromaius novaehollandiae | reverse complement strand
TGCAGGTAATGTGACCTTAATATTATCAGTTCATAGCGGTGAGCTCTCTGTGGGGATAGTGCTTGAGTCGCGTATTGTTTCATTAACAGTTCTACTTCATGTGGCACATACACAGTCAATGAGTGACCCAAAACTACAGGTCATGTTTTTTTCAGTAAGAGCTGCCGTAGCTGCTATTGCTCTGATGCATCCTGGAGTGCCTTTAGCTACCTCATCTAGCTGCGTGGAATAATAGGCCACTGGTCTGTGGTGAGGGCCTAGTTTTTGGGTGAGTACCCCACTTGCTACTCCCTGTCGTTCATGGACAAATAATTCCAATGGTTTGCTATAATCTGGTAACCCTAGAGCAGGGGCTGAAACCAACGCTTTTTTCACAGATGTAAAAGCTTTCTCCCTTTCTGGGCCCCAGGCCACAGGCTCTATCTCCTCCTTTTTTGTTGCCTGCACTAAAGGCTTAGTAAGTTCTGCTAACCCAGGAATCCACGGTTGGCAAAATCCTACAGCTCCTAAAAATCCCGTGTTGTTTTTTTGTTACAGGACGAGGCATATCAAGAATTGTCTTTACTCGTTCTGGATCAACTAACCTGTGTCCTTCTTTTAAGATAAAACCCAAATATTTTACCTCTCTTTGACACAGCTGGAGTTTAGACAGAGATGTTCGATGCCCTTTTTCTGCAAGAGTGTTAATCTTTACTTGCTAATAACAAATCATCTACATATTGTATTAATACAGAATGTCCTGGAAGTTCGATATCTGAGAGGTCATTTTTGAGTATACGCGAAAAAATAGTCGGAGACCCAGTAAATCCCTGTGGCAGCCTCGTCCAAGTTAATTGTTGTCCCTTCCAAGTGAAAGCCAAGAGATCTTGGCTATCTTCAGCTATCGGTATACTAAAAAAGGCTGCCGTTAGGTCGATCACAGTAAAATAAGTTGCCCAAAGGGGTATCTGTAGTAAAATGGTTGATGGGTCGGGGACTACTGGATGTGGAGCAACTACCTGTTGGTTTATAGCCCTAAAGTCTTGTACAAACTGATACTCTGGATCACCATCAGAGTCTTGTCTGTTCTTTTTAACTGGCAGAATTGGGGTGTTGTACGGGGATTCACAGACTCTAAGGATACCCAGTTTCAAATAATGATTGATTTGTTTTTGGATGCTCTTCTCTGCTTCCTTTGGGATAGGGTATTGCTTAACTGCAGGAGGCAATCCCCCCTTTGTTTTTATCGAGACTGGACTAGCTGATTTCAGTAGTCCCACATCCATTCCTGAAGAGCTCCATAACTGTTTAGGAACTGATTCTAACCTTGTTGGAATTTGCAGATTAGTCGACTCTGGTTCTGGTGTCTTAGCCAGAACACATGAGCCCATAATTATTAATTCCACCTCTTCTGGCTGCAAACAGACCTGAGTATCCAAGGCTTGCAGGAGATCTCTCCCTAAAAGGCACATGGGTGCGTCTGTGGAAATTATAATACATCCCCACGCTCTTTTACCTCCAATAGTAAGCAATAAGGGCTTAGATAACATTCATTCGCCTTTTCCCGCTACTCCTTGCATCATTATTTTATCTGGTGACTTGCATCCTTTAGGCTCAAACTTTAAAAGGGAAAGGGTGGCTCCAGTATCCACTAGAAAGGGAACTTCTAAGCCTTCTATATTTGCCATTACCTGCCCTTCAAATCCAAATCTACATCCCATAAATTTACCCCCATTTCCACAGTATTTTCTGAGTCTCCTATCTCCTGTCATTGTGGACTGCCTGGGAATTGCCTGGTCTCCTTCTCAATATTTGATTGCCTCATGCTGGCCCCTCTATTCCCAAGTGCACAGGGCCTCACTGGGCATTCCTGCTTCCAGTGTCCTTGTTCCCCCCAAGAATGACAAACATCATTAACTCTTAATTGTACACCCCCTTCACTTTGATTCCATCTATCTCCCCTGGTTCTTCCGCGCCCCTCCCCTTGCCAGCCTGCCATATGCTCTTTAAAATACTTTTGTGTATCAGGGGCTGCTTGATCTATAAAAACACTAATTGTGAGAGCATCATTGAAGTTTTGTGGGGTCATTCCTCCCTATTTTAGCGGGGCTTACTGCAAAAGTCCCCAGAAGTCATGGGGGTGTTCATCTAATCACTGTCTGCATTCTTGCACTCTAGTCCAATTTACTCCTAACTCTCTGCATGCTCTAATTACTTCTACTAAATTTCAAAGTCCTGTTGGACACACAGCTCTATCTCCTGCATTATTATAATCCCAATTTGGATCATTTGCTAGCCAGAGGTTTCTATTTCCCCCGGCTTGCTGCGCTTCTTCCGCATCTTTAATTATCTTATCCCCTTCATTTGGTTGAAATAATTCCCTCAAAAGAATGTGGGTATCACTCCAGTTTGGGTTGTGCCCAGTGCAGATAGTAGAAAATAACTGGACACATCGCCCTGCATCTTTTCTTAATCTCTGCATTTTACCCCCCCATAAGGCGAGATGGCCAGGGTGCCAGGGCTGATTAGTAAATACCCGCAGCACAGGAGGAGGGGGACTGGCCCCTCCCTTTCCCCCCGGCTGTAAAGCGGCAGGGTTAGTCAGCACGTTGGGGATCATAGGATAGAGTCCGGCAGCCAATGGAGTAGAGGGAGAAGGAGGAGGAGAAGGAGAAGCAATGACAGAGAGATCATCAGGTATATCAGGTGGAGCAGAAACTTTTGGAGCACAGTCCGGGGTACTAGTATCTGCTAGCACAAGTGTTACGTTCGGCAGGTTTCTTTCCTCCCTCCCTCCTGGCTCAAATGCTCCCGCGCCCATGCCCAGTTATTGTTATGGAAATTATATGGAAATTAGGCTTGTTGGCCACCATAAGAGGGCTCGACGCTAGGTTTCCGCAGAAAAATTCAGAGCCAAATCAAAACAAATTAAAGAATTAAATATTAATGACGCGCGTGCAGTAATTACAGCTCGAGCTGGGTGCCTCCGAAGAGGGACCCTAACATAAACAAATCCTGGGCAATTATAGTTTTTTCAACGTACATTTCCCACCCTTCACGCGGTAGTTAGACCAATAGTAATTATTTTTTGGTCCTCATTGTGTCTCATTGTCATTCTGAGGTAAGCTGTTTTTCTCCTTATTTTTGTTTTTTGCAGTCTCTGCTGACGGTTGTACCTCTGTTTTTGTGGGGTCTTACTGTTGTGTCTCAAGGTCCTGAGGAGGAGGTGATTCTAAATCATAACAATGAACACTGCCCCAGCAGTGAGCTAAGGCTTTGCCCCTCAAGGTCCTAATGCCCTGCACTGGTCTTACTTCAAAGCCTTGACACCTTCCCTTTGGGAGTGTGAGACGCATTGCTGCAGACACCCTCCCTTTGGGAGTGTGAGACGCAGGAATGCAGACTGCTTGTAACTTCCTTATCTTCCCAGCTGGAACCAGCTCTGAGGCCCTTTTCTTACTGGACTAAGTAAAAGTTCATTAGTTTCGCTAAGTGCGGCCTAAGGCTTCAGCAAATTTAGCTCCTCATGCTAAGCAAGTTTTAGAGAAGTTGTGCTAAGCGGCTACCTCTAGACAGTTTCAGTTTGCTCTTCTTTAACAGTTCCCCGCTTTGTTTTTATGAAGCATCCCTGCTAATACTTGAAACAGAGTTCTCGAAGCCTTTCAAGGCGTGCTATCACGTTCCATAATCTTATGCATAATATGATTGTAAGCAATAGGCATAACACAGTTAAAGTTAACACAACTACTACTGGGTGCAACACGTGATTATAAATCGCTGTTGTAGTTGGTGACCACCCTAGAAGAGTTTCCCAGCCATGATGTTCTCCGTCCCTTTTTATCCTTTCCGAGACGTGGTGCATCTCTTCTGCTTCATGATGAATGGTGATTAGAGGGTTTTTTGTCCATTGTTTCGGGTACGTTCTAGCAGTCGACGCAGGTCGTCATGTTGTAGTAGTTTCTTCACTAGTGTGAGATTCTTTCCAATGGGGTTAGGTAGTAAATTTTGAATTAATGTATAATTAGATTGTAACAATTGATAAGATCTAATAGGAGCTGAATGATTAAAGTCGCATCCCATAATTTTGGGTAATGTTACAAATACAAATATTTGAGTAATTAGTTACTTGTATCTACAACAATGCCATCTATGAATGTAAGATTACAAAGTGTTCTTACACATACACATTCTTTTTTTAACATGTACAAGTACAGTTCAACTTGAACAGCAAAATAAGAACACAGTATGACAGTATATGGCCCCTTCCATTTAGGTTTTAACCTGGATTTTTTGTGAAAATACTTTAACTAAAACTTCATCCCCAGGCTGTATACCAGGCACTTGTATTTCAGGTGGTGTGGATTGATATCATTGAGCATATATTTATTTATTTCAAAGATTTTCAAACCTTTTTTGCATACTTAGAACATACTGGGTTAGTCATTCATCCCCGTCTAACAGGCTAGTCTTAGCTGGCATAACAAGTCCCTAGTACAGCTCAATGTTTCCCAAAGAGAATTTCTGCTGGTGTTAGTCCTGTGGGTTGCCATGGGACATTTCAAACATCCCATAGAGCTAAGTTTAATGCTTCTGGCCATTTGAGGCTAGCATGTGTGCATTTCTTGCTATTTTTTCTTTTAATGTGCTATTCGTTCTTTCTACTTGTCCTGAAGATTGTGGGTGATAAGGGGTACATAGATTTCCTTTTATTCCTCATGATTTATAGAACTGACTGATTATGCTTGCCATAAAATGGACACCCCTGTCTGAATCCATGGCTTCTGGGACTCTATACCTGGGTATGATTTCTTTCAGTAAGGCTTTTACTACCCGCCCTGCGTCAGCCGTTCTTGTTGGGAAAGGTCCTACCCAGCCATTTTAGGCTAGCATGTGCGCATATTCTTGCTATTTTTCCTTTTAGTGTTCTATTCATTCTTTCTACTTGTCCTGAAGATTGTGGGTGATAAGGGGTTGTAGGTTTCTTTTTATGCCTAATGATTTCTATAACTGAGTGATTATGCTTGCCGTAAAATGGGCACCCCTGTCTGAATCAGTGGCTTCTGGGACCCCATACCTGGATATGATTTCCTTCAGTAAGGCTTTTACCACTCCCCGTGTGTCGGCCTTTCTTGTTGGGAAAGCTTCTACCCAGCCTGATAACTGATCTACTATCACTAACAAGTGTTTGTAGCCATTGGCAGATGGCATATCCGCATAATCTATTTGTAGCTTTTGGAAAGGGAAGTAGGCCCATGACCGTCCCCCTAACTCTGAGCTTGGCTTGTTATTTGAAAACTTCTGGCAGGTCGGGCAGCTATTTGTTATTCTTTTTGCAGCCGCGTAGATTCCTGGAGCAGCCCATACTTTCTGTACCTGGTTAGCCACCGCCTCCGCTCCCCCATGAGCTTTATCGTGAAACCACCTAGCTATAGTAATTAACTATTTTTTTTTGGTAGAATTGGTTTTCTTCCAAGTGTCCATATTCCATCATCACTTTGTTTTGCTTCCCACTGCTCCCATTGTTTTTTCTCTTCCACTGAGCAGTCTTTTTCATACGTGGTTTTGGGGTCTATTAAAATTGGCCATTCACTCTGGTCCATCCTTGGAACTGCCCCCATACATTCTCTCAGAGGTTGTCGAGCTGCAGCCTTCGCAGCAGCGTCGGCTAAAGCATTTCCTCTGCTAATTTCTGTAGTGTCTTTAGTATGGGCTGGGCAGTGTATTACAGCAATTTCTTTGGGCAGTTGGACTGCTTCCAGCAAATTACGTATTTCTTCTCCATTAGCTAATTTCTTTCCTGATGACGAAAAGAATCCTCGCTCTTTCCATAACATCCCTGTTACATGACCTACTCCAAATGCATATTTAGAATCGGTATAGATATTTACCTGCAGGTTCTTACCGATTTTTGCTGCTTGGGTCAATGCTATTAATTCTGCTCCTTGAGCACTTACAGACGGAGACAAAGGAATGGCCTCAAGTACCTCAAAGAGGTTAGTGACAGCATAGCCGGAGTGGTGCCTTCCGTCCAAATACTAGGATGATCCATCTGTAAACAGAACTAAGTCTGGGTTTTCCAAAGGTTCGTCTTTAAGGTCCTCCCGGGGCTTGCTCGAGCTGACGATCACCTGCTCACAGGAATGATGTGGTTCTGCATCCTCAGGTAGAGGCAATAGTGTTGCTGGATTTAAGATATTGCATCTCTTTAAGGTCCCATTATCTGCATGCAGTATTATCAGTTCATAGCGGTGAGCTCTCTGTGGGGATAGTGCTTGAGTCACGTATTGTTTCATTAACAGTTCTACCTCATGTGGCACATACACAGTCAATGAGTGACCCAAAACTACAGGTCGTGTTTTTTTCAGTAAGAGCTGCCATAGCTGCTATTGCTCTGATGCATCCTGGAGTGCCTTTAGCTACCTCATCTAGCTGCGTGGAGTAATAGGCCACCTAGTTTTTGGGTGAGTACCCCACTTGCTACTCCCTGTCGTTCATGGACAAATAATTCCAATGGTTTGCTATAATCTGGTAACCCTAGAGCAGGGGCTGAAACCAACGCTTTTTTCACAGATGTAAAAGCTTTCTCCCTTTCTGGGCCCCAGGCCACAGGCTCTATCTCCTCCTTTTTTGTTGCCTGCACTAAAGGCTTAGTAAGTTCTGCTAACCCAGGAATCCACGGTTGGCAAAATCCTACAGCTCCTAAAAATCCCGTGTTGTTTTTTTGTTACAGGATGAGGCATATCAAGAATTGTCTTTACTCATTCTGGATCAACTAACCTGTGTCCTTCTTTTAAGATAAAACCCAAATATTTTACCTCTCTTTGACGCAGCTGGAGTTTAGACAGAGATGCCTGATGCCCTTTTTCTGCAAGAGCGTTACATAGAGAAACAGTGTCTTTTAAAAATGTCTCATAATCTTTACTTGCTAGTAACATAACATCTACATATTGTATTAATACAGAATGTCCTGGAAGTTCGATATCTGAGAGGTCATTTTTGAGTATACGCGAAAAAATAGTCGGAGACCCAGTAAATCCCTGTGGCAGCCTCGTCCAAGTTAATTGTTGTCCCTTCCAAGTGAAAGCCAAGAGATCTTGGCTATCTTCAGCTATCGGTATACTAAAAAAGGCTGCCGTTAGGTCGATCACAGTAAAATAAGTTGCCCAAAGGGGTATCTGTAGTAAAATGGTTGATAGGTCGGGGACTACTGGATGTGGAGCAACTACCTGTTGGTTTATAGCCCTAAAGTCTTGTACAAACTGATACTCTGGATCACCATCAGAGTCTTGTCTGTTCTTTTTAACTGGCAGAATTGGGGTGTTGTACGGGGATTCACAGACTCTAAGGATACCCAGTTTCAAATAATGATTGATTTGTTTTTGGATGCTCTTCTCTGCTTCCTTTGGGATAGGGTATTGCTTAACTGCAGGAGGCAATCCCCCCTTTGTTTTTATCGAGACTGGACTAGCTGATTTCAGTAGTCCCACATCCATTCCTGAAGAGCTCCATAACCGTTTAGGAACTGATTCTAACCTTGTTGGAATTTGCAGATTAGTCGACTCTGGTTCTGGTGTCTTAGCCAGAACACATGAGCCCATAATTATTAATTCCACCTCTTCTGGCTGTAAGCAGATCTGAGTATCCAAGGCTTGCAGGAGATCTCTCCCTAAAAGGCACATGGGCGCGTCTGTGGAAATTATAATACATCCCCACGCTCTTTTACCTCCAATAGTAAGCAATAAGGGCTTAGATAACATTCGTTCGCCTTTTCCCGCTACTCCTTGCATCATTATTTTATCTGGTGACTTGCATCCTTTAGGCTCAGACTTAAAAAGGGAAAGGGTGGCTCCAGTATCCACTAGAAAGGGAACTTCTAAGCCTTCCATATTTGCCATTACCTGCCCTTCAAATCCAAATCTACATCCCATAAATTTACCCCCATTTCCACAGTATTTTCTGAGTCTCCTATCTCCTGTCATTGTGGACTGCCTGGGAATTGCCTGGTCTCCTTCTCAATATTTGATTGCCTCATGCTGGCCCCTCTATTCCCAAGTGCACAGGGCCTCACTGGGCATTCCTGCTTCCAGTGTCCTTGTTCCCCCCAAGAATGACAAACATCATTAACTCTTAATTGTACACCCCCTTCACTTTGATTCCATCTATCTCCCCTGGTTCTTCCGCGCCCCTCCCCTTGCCAGCCTGCCATATGCTCTTTAAAATACTTTTGTGTATCAGGGGCTGCTTGATCTATAAAAACACTAATTGCGAGAGCATCATTGAAGTTTTGTGGGGTCATTCCTCCCTATTTTAGCGGGGCTTACCGCAAAGGTCCCCAGAAGTCATGGGGGTGTTCATCTAATCACTGTCTGCATTCTTGCACTCTGGTCCAATTTACTCCTAACTCTCTGCATGCTCTAATTACTTCTACTAAATTTCAAAGTCCTGTTTGACACACAGCTCTATCTCCTGCATTATTATAATCCCAATTTGGATCATTTGCTAGCCAGAGGTTTCTGTTTCCCCTGGCTTGCTGCGCTTCTTCCGCATCTTTAATTATCTTATCCCCTTCATTTGGTTGAAATAATTCCCTCAAAAGAATGTGGGTATCACTCCAGTTTGGGTTGTGCCCAGTGCAGATACTAGAAAATAACTGGACACATCGCCCTGCATCTTTTCTTAATCTCTGCATTTTCCCCCCCCCCATAAGGCGAGATGGCCAGGGTGCCAGGGCTGATTAGTAAATACCCGCAGCACAGGAGGAGGGGGACTGGCCCCTCCCTTTCCCCCCGGCTGTAAAGCGGCAGGGTTAGTCAGCACGTTGGGGATCATAGGATAGAGTCCGGCAGCCAATGGAGTAGAGGGAGAAGGAGGAGGAGAAGGAGAAGCAATGACAGAGAGATCATCAGGTATATCAGGTGGAGCAGAAACTTTTGGAGCACAGTCCGGGGTACTAGTATCTGCTAGCACAAGTGTTACGTTCGGCAGGTTTCTTTCCTCCCTCCCTCCTGGCTCAAATGCTCCCGCGCCCATGCCCAGTTATTGTTATGGAAATTCTATGGAAATTAGGCTTGTTGGCCACCATAAGAGGGCTCGACGCTAGGTTTCCGCAGAAAAATTCAGAGCCAAATCAAAACAAATTAAAGAATTAAATATTAATGACGCGCGTGCAGTAATTACAGCTCGAGCTGGGTGCCTCCGAAGAGGGACCCTAACATAAACAAATCCTGGGCAATTATAGTTTTTTCAACGTACATTTCCCACCCTTCACGCGGTAGTTAGACCAATAGTAATTATTTTTTGGTCCTCATTGTGTCTCATTGTCATTCTGAGGTAAGCTGTTTTTCTCCTTATTTTTGTTTTTTGCAGTCTCTGCTGACGGTTGTACCTCTGTTTTTGTGGGGTCTTACTGTTGTGTCTCAAGGTCCTGAGGAGGAGGTGATTCTAAATCATAACAATGAACACTGCCCCAGCAGTGAGCTAAGGCTTTGCCCCTCAAGGTCCTAATGCCCTGCACTGGTCTTACTTCAAAGCCTTGACACCCTCCCTTTGGGAGTGTGAGACGCATTGCTGCAGACACCCTCCCTTTGGGAGTGTGAGACGCAGGAATGCAGACTGCTTGTAACTTCCTTATCTTCCCAGCTGGAACCAGCTCTGAGGCCCTTTTCTTACTGGACTAAGTAAAAGTTCATTAGTTTCGCTAAGTGCGGCCTAAGGCTTCAGCAAATTTAGCTCCTCATGCTAAGCAAGTTTTAGAGAAGTTGTGCTAAGCGGCTACCTCTAGACAGTTTCAGTTCGCTATTCTTTAACAGTTCCCCGCTTTGTTTTTATGAAGCATCCCTGCTAATACTTGAAACAGAGTTCTCGAAGCCTTTCAAGGCGTGCTATCACGTTCCATAATCTTATGCATAATATGATCGTAAGCAATAGGCATAACACAGTTAAAGTTAACACAACTACTAGTGGGTGCAACACGTGATTATAAATCACTGTTGTAGTTGGTGACCACCCTAGAAGAGTTTCCCAGCCATGATGTTCTCCGTCCCTTTTTATCCTTTCTGAGACGTGGTGCATCTCTTCCGCTTCATGATGAATGGTGATTAGAGGGTTTTTTGTCCATTGTTTCGGGTACGTTCTAGCAGTCGACGCAGGTCGTCATGTTGTAGTAGTTTCTTCACTAGTGTGAGATTCTTTCCAATGGGGTTAGGTAGTAAATTTTGAATTAGTGTATAATTAGATTGTAACAATTGATAAGATCTAATAGGAGCTGAATGATTAAAGTCGCATCCCATAATTTTGGGTAATGTTACAAATACAAATATTTGAGTAATTAATTACTTGTATCTACAACAATGCCATCTATGAATGTAAGATTACAAAGTGTTCTTACACATACACATTCTTTTTTTAACATGTACAAGTACAGTTCAACTTTAACAGCAAAACAAGAACACAGTATGACAGTATATGGCCCCTTCCATTTAGGTTTTAACCTGGATTTTTTTGTGAAAATACTTTAACTAAAACTTCATCCCCAGGCTGTATACCAGGCACTTGTATTTCAGGTGGTGTGGATTGATATCATTGAGCATATATTTATTTATTTCAAAGATTTTCAAACCTTTTTTGCATACTTAGAACATACTGGGTTAGTCATTCATCCCCGTCTAACAGGCTAGTCTTAGCTGGCATAACAAGTCCCTAGTACAGCTCAATGTTTCCCAAAGAGAATTTCTGCTGGTGTTAGTCCTGTGGGTTGCCATGGGACATTTCAAACATCCCATAGAGCTAAGTTTAATGCTTCTGGCCATTTGAGGCTAGCATGTGTGCATTTCTTGCTATTTTTTCTTTTAATGTGCTATTCGTTCTTTCTACTTGTCCTGAAGATTGTGGGTGATAAGGGGTACATAGATTTCCTTTTATTCCTCATGATTTATAGAACTGACTGATTATGCTTGCCATAAAATGGACACCCCTGTCTGAATCCATGGCTTCTGGGACTCTATACCTGGGTATGATTTCTTTCAGTAAGGCTTTTACTACCCGCCCTGCGTCAGCCGTTCTTGTTGGGAAAGGTCCTACCCAGCCATTTTAGGCTAGCATGTGCGCATATTCTTGCTATTTTTCCTTTTAGTGTTCTATTCATTCTTTCTACTTGTCCTGAAGATTGTGGGTGATAAGGGGTTGTAGGTTTCTTTTTATGCCTAATGATTTCTATAACTGAGTGATTATGCTTGCCGTAAAATGGGCACCCCTGTCTGAATCAGTGGCTTCTGGGACCCCATACCTGGGTATGATTTCTTTCAGTAAGGCTTTTACCACTCCCCCTGTGTCGGCCTTTCTTGTTGGGAAAGCTTCTACCCAGCCTGATAACTGATCTACTATCACTAACAAGTGTTTGCAGCCATTGGCAGATGGCATATCCGCATAATCTATTTGTAGCTTTTGGAAAGGGAAGTAGGCCCATGACCGTCCCCCTAACTCTGAGCTTGGCTTGTTATTTGAAAACTTCTGGCAGGTCGGGCAGCTATTTGTTATTCTTTTTGCAGCCGCGTAGATTCCTGGAGCGGCCCATACTTTCTGTACCTGGTTAGCCACCGCCTCCGCTCCCCCATGAGCTTTATCGTGAAACCACCTAGCTATAGTAATGAACTATTTTTTTTTGGTAGAATTGGTTTTCTTCCAAGTGTCCATATTCCATCATCACTTTGTTTTGCTTCCCACTGCTCCCATTGTTTTTTCTCTTCCACTGAGCAGTCTTTTTCATACGTGGTTTTGGGGTCTATTAAAATTGGCCATTCACTCTGGTCCATCCTTGGAACTGCCCCCATACATTCTCTCAGAGGTTGTCGAGCTGCAGCCTTCGCAGCAGCGTCGGCTAAAGCATTTCCTCTGCTAATTTCTGTAGTGTCTTTAGTATGGGCTGGGCAGTGTATTACAGCAATTTCTTTGGGCAGTTGGACTGCTTCCAGCAAATTACGTATTTCTTCTCCATTAGCTAATTTCTTTCCTGATGACGAAAAGAATCCTCGCTCTTTCCATAACATCCCTGTTACATGACCTACTCCAAATGCATATTTAGAATCGGTATAGATATTTACCTGCAGGTTCTTACCAATTTTTACTGCTTGGGTCAATGCTATTAATTCTGCTGCTTGAGCACTTACAGACGGAGACAAAGGATTGGCCTCAAGTACCTCAAAGAGGTTAGTGACAGCATAGCCGGAGTGGTGCCTTCCGTCCAAATACTAGGATGATCCATCTGTAAACGGAACTAAGTCTGGGTTTCCCAAAGGTTCGTCTTTAAGGTCCTCCCGGGGCTTGCTCGAGCTGACGATCACCTGCTCACAGGAATGATGTGGTTCTCCATCCTCAGGTAGAGGCAATAGTGTTGCTGGATTTAAGATATTGCATCTCTTTAAGGTCCCATTATCTGCATGCAGTATTATCAGTTCATAGCGGTGAGCTCTCTGTGGGGATAGTGCTTGAGTCACGTATTGTTTCATTGACAGTTCTACTTCATGTGGCACATACACAGTCAATGAGTGACCCAAAACTACAGGTCATGTTTTTTCAGTAAGAGCTGCCATAGCTGCTATTGCTCTGATGCATCCTGGAGTGCCTTTAGCTACCTCATCTAGCTGCGTGGAATAATAGGCCACTGGTCTGTGGTGAGGGCCTAGTTTTTGGGTGAGTACCCCACTTGCTACTCCCTGTCGTTCATGGACAAATAATTCCAATGGTTTGCTATAATCTGGTAACCCTAGAGCAGGGGCTGAAACCAACGCTTTTTTCACAGATGTAAAAGCTTTCTCCCTTTCTGGGCCCCAGGCCACAGGCTCCATCTCCTCCTTTTTTGTTGCCTGCACTAAAGGCTTAGTAAGTTCTGCTAACCCAGGAATCCACGGTTGGCAAAATCCTACAGCTCCTAAAAATCCCGTGTTGTTTTTTTGTTACAGGACGAGGCATATCAAGAATTGTCTTTACTCGTTCTGGATCAACTAACCTGTGTCCTTCTTTTAAGATAAAACCCAAATATTTTACCTCTCTTTGACACAGCTGGAGTTTAGACAGAGATGCCTGATGCCCTTTTTCTGCAAGAGCGTTACATGGAGAAACAGTGTCTTTTAAAAATGTCTCATAATCTTTACTTGCTAATAACATATCATCTACATATTGTATTACTACAGAATGTCCTGGAAGTTCGAT
This sequence comes from Dromaius novaehollandiae, assembly GCF_036370855.1. Lineage (NCBI taxonomy): Eukaryota > Metazoa > Chordata > Aves > Casuariiformes > Dromaiidae > Dromaius > Dromaius novaehollandiae. The sequence goes on along the minus strand of NW_026991449.1, from coordinate 692,247 downwards.
ATCTGAGAGGTCATTTTTGAGTATACGCGAAAGAATAGTCAGAGACCCAGTAAATCCCTGTGGCAGCCTTGTCCAAGTTAATTGTTGTCCCTTCCAAGTGAAAGCCAAGAGATCTTGGCTATCTTCAGCTATCGGTATACTAAAAAAAGCTGCCGTTAGGTCAATCACAGTAAAATAAGTTGCCCAAAGGGGTATCTGTAGTAAAATGGTTGATGGGTTAGGGACTACTGGATGTGGAGCAACTACCTGTTGGTTTATAGCCCCTAAGTCTTGTATAAACTGATACTCTGGATCACCATCAGAATCTTGCCTGTTCTTTTTAACTGGCAGAATTGGGGTGTTGTACGGGGATTCACAGACTCTAAGGATACCCAGTTTCAGGTAATGATCGGTTTGTTTTTGGATGCTCTTCTCTGCTTCCTTTGGGATAGGGTATTGCTTAACTGCAGGAGGCAATCCCCCCTTTGTTTTTATCGAGACTGGACTAGCTGATTTCAGTAGTCCCACATCCATTCCTGAAGAGCTCCATAACCGTTTAGGAACTGATTCTAACCTTGTTGGAATTTGCAGATTAGTCGACTCTGGTTCTGGTGTCTTAGCCAGAACACATGAGCCCATAATTATTAATTCCACCTCTTCTGGCTGTAAGCAGATCTGAGTATCCAAGGCTTGCAGGAGATCTCTCCCTAAAAGGCACATGGGCGCGTCTGTGGAAATTATAATACATCCCCACGCTCTTTTACCTCCAATAGTAAGCAATAAGGGCTTAGATAACATTCGTTCGCCTTTTCCCGCTATTCCTTGCATCATTATTTTATCTGGTGACTTGCATCCTTTAGGCTCAAACTTTAAAAGGGAAAGGGTGGCTCCAGTATCCACTAGAAAGGGAACTTCTAAGCCTTCTATATTTGCCATTACCTGCCCTTCAAATCCAAATCTACATCCCATAAATTTACCCCCATTTCCACAGTATTTTCTGAGTCTCCTATCTCCTGTCATTGTGGACTGCCTGGGAATTGCCTGGTCTCCTTCTCAATATTTGATTGCCTCATGCTGGCCCCTCTATTCCCAAGTGCACAGGGCCTCACTGGGCATTCCTGCTTCCAGTGTCCTTGTTCCCCCCAAGAATGACAAACATCATTAACTCTTAATTGTACACCCCCTTCACTTTGATTCCATCTATCTCCCCTGGTTCTTCCGCGCCCCTCCCCTTGCCAGCCTGCCATATGCTCTTTAAAATACTTTTGTGTATCAGGGGCTGCTTGATCTATAAAAACACTAATTGCGAGAGCATCATTGAAGTTTTGTGGGGTCATTCCTCCCTATTTTAGCGGGGCTTACCGCAAAAGTCCCCAGAAGTCTTGGGGGTGTTCATCTAATCACTGTCTGCATTCTTGCACTCTAGTCCAATTTACTCCTAACTCTCTGCATGCTCTAATTACTTTACTAAATTTCAAAGTCCTGTTGGACACACAGCTCTATCTCCTGCATTATTATAATCCCAATTTGGACCATTTGCTAGCCAGAGGTTTCTATTTCCCCTGGCTTGCTGCGCTTCTTCTGCATCTTTAATTATCTTATCCCCTTCATTTGGTTGAAATAATTCCCTCAAAAGAATTTGGGTATCACTCCAGTTTGGGTTGTGCCCAGTGCAGATATTAGAAAATAATTGGACACATCGCCCTGCATCTTTTCTTAATCTCTGCATTTTACCCCCCCATAAGGCGAGATGGCCGGGGTGCCAGGGCTGATTAGTAAATACCCGCAGCACAGGAGGAGGGGGACTGGCCCCTCCCTTTCCCCCCGGCTGTAAAGCGGCAGGGTTAGTCAGCACGTTGGGGATCATAGGATAGAGTCCGGCAGCCAATGGAGTAGAGGGAGAAGGAGGAGGAGAAGGAGAAGTAATGACAGAGAGATCATCAGGTATATCAGGTGGAGCAGAAACTTTTGGAGCACAGTCCGGGGTACTAGTATCTGCTAGCACAAGTGTTACGTTCGGCAGGTTTCTTTCCTCCCTCCCTCCTGGCTCAAATGCTCCCGCGCCCATGCCCAGTTATTGTTATGGAAATTATATGGAAATTAGGCTTGTTGGCCACCATAAGAGGGCTCGACGCTAGGTTTCCGCAGAAAAATTCAGAGCCAAATCAAAACAAATTAAAGAATTAAATATTAATGACGCGCGTGCAGTAATTACAGCTCGAGCTGGGTGCCTCCGAAGAGGGACCCTAACATAAACAAATCCTGGGCAATTATAGTTTTTTCAACGTACATTTCCCACCCTTCACGTGGTAGTTAGACCAATAGTAATTTTTTGGTCTGGGGTCTCCTGCTCCTCATTGTGTCTCATTGTCATTCTGAGGTAAGCTGTTTTTCTCCTTATTTTTGTTTTTTGCAGTCTCTGCTGACGGTTGTACCTCTGTTTTTGTGGGGTCTTACTGTTGTGTCTCAAGGTCCTGAGGAGGAGGTGATTCTAAATCATAACAATGAACACTGCCCCAGCAGTGAGCTCAGGCTTTGCCCCTCAAGGTCCTAATGCCCTGCACTGGTCTTACTTCAAAGCCTTGACACCCTCCCTTTGGGAGTGTGAGACGCATTGCTGCAGACACCCTCCCTTTGGGAGTGTGAGATGCAGGAATGCAGACTGCTTGTAACTTCCTTATCTTCCCAGCTGGAACCAGCTCTGAGGCCCTTTTCTTACTGGACTAAGTAAAAGTTCATTAGTTTCGCTAAGTGCGGCCTAAGGCTTCAGCAAATTTAGCTCCTCATGCTAAGCAAGTTTTAGAGAAGTTGTGCTAAGCGGCTACCTCTAGACAGTTTCAGTTTGCTCTTCTTTAACAGTTCCCCGCTTTGTTTTTATGAAGCATCCCTGCTAATACTTGAAACAGAGTTCTCGAAGCCTTTCAAGGCGTGCTATCACGTTCCATAATCTTATGCATAATATGATTGTAAGCAATAGGCATAACACAGTTAAAGTTAACACAACTACTACTGGGTGCAACACGTGATTATAAATCGCTGTTGTAGTTGGTGACCACCCTAGAAGAGTTTCCCAGCCATGATGTTCTCCGTCCCTTTTTATCCTTTCCAAGACGTGGTGCATCTCTTCTGCTTCATGATGAATGGTGATTAGAGGGTTTTTTGTCCATTGTTTCGGGTACGTTCTAGCAGTCGACGCAGGTTGTCATGTTGTAGTAGTTTCTTCACTAGTGTGAGATTCTTTCCAATGGGGTTAGGTAGTAAATTTTGAATTAGTGTATAATTAGATTGTAACAATTGATAAGATCTAATAGGAGCTGAATGATTAAAGTCGCATCCCATAATTTTGGGTAATGTTACAAATATTTGAGTAATTAATTACTTGTATCTACAACAATGCCATCTATGAATGTAAGATTACAAAGTGTTCTTACACATACACATTCTTTTTTTAACATGTACAAGTACAGTTCAACTTGAACAGCAAAATAAGAACACAGTATGATAGTATATGGCCCGTTCCATTTAGGTTTTAACCTGGATTTTTTGTGAAAATACTTTAACTAAAACTTCATCCCCAGGCTGTATACCAGGCACTTGTATTTCAGGTGGTGTGGATTGATATCATTGAGCATATATTTATTTATTTCAAAGATTTTCAAACCTTTTTTGCATACTTAGAACATACTGGGTTAGTCATTCATCCCCGTCTAACAGGCTAGTCTTAGCTGGCATAACAAGTCCCTAGTACAGCTCAATGTTTCCCAAAGAGAATTTCTGCTGGTGTTAGTCCTATGGGTTGCCATGGGACATTTCAAACATCCCATAGAGCTAAGTTTAATGCTTCTGGCCATTTGAGGCTAGCATGTGTGCATTTCTTGCTATTTTTTCTTTTAATGTGCTGTTCATTCTTTCTACTTGTCCTGAAGATTGTGGGTGATAAGGGGTACATAGATTTCCTTTTATTCCTCATGATTTATAGAACTGACTGATTATGCTTGCCATAAAATGGGCACCCCTGTCTGAATCCATGGCTTCTGGGACTCTATACCTGGGTATGATTTCTTTCAGTAAGGCTTTTACTACCCGCCCTGCGTCAGCCGTTCTTGTTGGGAAAGGTCCTACCCAGCCATTTTAGGCTAGCATGTGCGCATATTCTTGCTATTTTTCCTTTTAGTGTTCTATTCATTCTTTCTACTTGTCCTGAAGATTGTGGGTGATAAGGGGTTGTAGGTTTCTTTTTATGCCTAATGATTTCTATAACTGAGTGATTATGCTTGCTGTAAAATGGGCACCCCTGTCTGAATCAGTGGCTTCTGGGACCCCATACCTGGGTATGATTTCTTTCAGTAAGGCTTTTACCACTCCCCGTGTGTCGGCCTTTCTTGTTGGGAAAGCTTCTACCCAGCCTGATAACTGATCTACTATCACTAACAAGTGTTTGTAGCCATTGGCAGATGGCATATCCGCATAATCTATTTGTAGCTTCTGGAAAGGGAAGTAGGCCCATGACCGTCCCCCTAACTCTGAGCTTGGCTTGTTATTTGAAAACTTCTGGCAGGTCGGGCAGCTATTTGTTATTCTTTTTGCAGCCGCGTAGATTCCTGGAGCGGCCCATACTTTCTGTACCTGCTTAGCTATTGCCTCCGCTCCCCCAAGAGCTTTATCGTGAAACCACCTAGCTATAGTAATTAAATATTTTTTTTTTTGGTAGAATTGGTTTTCTTCCAAGTGTCCATATTCCATCATCACTTTGTTTTGCTTCCCACTGCTCCCATTGTTTTTTCTCTTCCACTGAGCAGTCTTTTTCATACATGGTTTTGGGGTCTATTAAAATTGGCCGTTCACTCTGGTCCATCCTTGGAACTACACCCATACATTCTCTCAGAGGTTGTCGAGCTGCAGCCTTCGCAGCAGCGTCGGCTAAAGCATTTCCTCTGCTAATTTCTGTAGTGTCTTTAGTATGGGCTGGGCAGTGTATTACAGCAATTTCTTTGGGCAGTTGGACTGCTTCCAGCAAATTACGTATTTCTTCTCCATTAGCTAATTTCTTTCCTGATGACGAAAAGAATCCTCGCTCTTTCCATAACATCCCTGTTACATGACCTACTCCAAATGCATATTTAGAATCGGTATAGATATTTACCTGCAGGTTCTTACCAATTTTTGCTGCTTGGGTCAATGCTATTAATTCTGCTGCTTGAGCACTTACAGACGGAGACAAAGGATTGGCCTCAAGTACCTCAAAGAGGTTAGTGACAGCATAGCCGGAGTGGTGCCTTCCGTCCAAATAATAGGATGATCCATCTGTAAACGGAACTAAGTCTGGGTTTTCCAAAGGTTTGTCTTTAAGGTCCTCCCGGGGCTTGCTCGAGCTGATGATCACCTGCTCACAGGAATGATGTGGCTCTCCATCCTCAGGTAGAGGCAGTAGTGTTGCTGGATTTAAGATGTTGCATCTCTTTAAGGTCCCATTATCTGCATGCAGTATTATCAGTTCATAGCGGTGAGCTCTCTGTGGGGATAGTGCTTGAGTCACGTATTGTTTCATTGACAGTTCTACTTCATGTGGCACATACACAGTCAATGAGTGACCCAAAACTACAGGTCATGTTTTTTTCAGTAAGAGCTGCCGTAGCTGCTATTGCTCTGATGCATCCTGGAGTGCCTTTAGCTACCTCATCTAGCTGCGTGGAGTAATAGGCCACTGGTCTATGGTGAGGACCTAGTTTTTGGGTGAGTACCCCACTTGCTACTCCCTGTCGTTCATGGACAAATAATTCCAATGGTTTGCTATAATCTGGTAACCCTAGAGCAGGGGCTAAAACCAACGCTTTTTTCACAGATGTAAAAGCTTTCTCCCTTTCTGGGCCCCAGGCCACAGGCTCTATCTCCTCCTTTTTTGTTGCCTGCACTAGAGGCTTAGTAAGTTCTGCTAACCCAGGAATCCACGGTTGGCAAAATCCTACAGCTCCTAAAAATCCCGTGTTGTTTTTTTGTTACAGGACGAGGCATATCAAGAGTTGTCTTTACTCGTTCTGGATCAACTAACCTGTGTCCTTCTTTTAAGATAAAACCCAAATATTTTACCTCTCTTTGACACAGCTGGAGTTTAGACAGAGATGCCTGATGCCCTTTTTCTGCAAGAGCGTTACATGGAGAAACAGTGTCTTTTAAAAATGTCTCATAATCTTTACTTGCTAATAACATATCATCTACATATTGTATTACTACAGAATGTCCTGGAAGTTCGATATCTGAGAGGTCATTTTTGAGTTTGTGCGAAAGAATAGTCAGAGACCCAGTAAATCCCTGTGGCAGCCTCATCCAAGTTAATTGTTGTCCCTTCCAAGTGAAAGCCAGGAGATCTCGGCTATCTTCAGCTATCGGTATACTAAAAAAGGCTGCTGTTAGGTCGATCACAGTAAAATAAGTTGCCCAAAGGGGTATCTGTAGTAAAATGGTTGATGGGTTAGGGACTACTGGATGTGGAGCAACTACCTGTTGGTTTATAGCCCTTAAGTCTTGTATAAACTGATACTCTGGATCACCATCAGAATCTTGCCTGTTCTTTTTAACTGGCAGAATTGGGGTGTTGTACGGGGATTCACAGACTCTAAGGATACCCAGTTTCAAATAATGATTGATTTGTTTTTGGATGCTCTTCTCTGCTTCCTTTGGGATAGGGTATTGCTTAACTGCAGGAGGCAATCCCCCCTTTGTTTTTATCGAGACTGGACTAGCTGATTTCAGTAGTCCCACATCCATTCCTGAAGAGCTCCATAACCGTTTAGGAACTGATTCTAACCTTGTTGGAATTTGCAGATTAGTCGACTCTGGTTCTGGTGTCTTAGCCAGAACACATGAGCCCATAATTATTAATTCCACCTCTTCTGGCTGTAAGCAGATCTGAGTATCCAAGGCTTGCAGGAGATCTCTCCCTAAAAGGCACATGGGCGCGTCTGTGGAAATTATAATACATCCCCACGCTCTTTTACCTCCAATAGTAAGCAATAAGGGCTTAGATAACATTCGTTCGCCTTTTCCTGCTATTCCTTGCATCATTATTTTATCTGGTGACTTGCATCCTTTAGGCTCAAACTTTAAAAGGGAAAGGGTGGCTCCAGTATCCACTAGAAAGGGAACTTCTAAGCCTTCTATATTTGCCATTACCTGCCCTTCAAATCCAAATCTACATCCCATAAATTTACCCCCATTTCCACAGTATTTTCTGAGTCTCCTATCTCCTGTCATTGTGGACTGCCTGGGAATTGCCTGGTCTCCTTCTCAATATTTGATTGCCTCATGCTGGCCCCTCTATTCCCAAGTGCACAGGGCCTCACTGGGCATTCCTGCTTCCAGTGTCCTTGTTCCCCCCAAGAATGACAAACATCATTAACTCTTAATTGTACACCCCCTTCACTTTGATTCCATCTATCTCCCCTGGTTCTTCCGCGCCCCTCCCCTTGCCAGCCTGCCATATGCTCTTTAAAATACTTTTGTGTATCAGGGGCTGCTTGATCTATAAAAACACTAATTGCGAGAGCATCATTGAAGTTTTGTGGGGTCATTCCTCCCTATTTTAGCGGGGCTTACCGCAAAAGTCCCCAGAAGTCATGGGGGTGTTCATCTAATCACTGTCTGCATTCTTGCACTCTAGTCCAATTTACTCCTAACTCTCTGCATGCTCTAATTACTTCTACTAAATTTCAAAGTCCTGTTGGACACACAGCTCTATCTCCTGCATTATTATAATCCCAATTTGGATCATTTGCTAGCCAGAGGTTTCTATTTCCCCCGGCTTGCTGCGCTTCTTCCGCATCTTTAATTATCTTATCCCCTTCATTTGGTTGAAATAATTCCCTCAAAAGAATTTGGGTATCACTCCAGTTTGGGTTGTGCCCAGTGCAGATACTAGAAAATAACTGGACACATCGCCCTGCATCTTTTCTTAATCTCTGCATTTTCCCCCCCCATAAGGCGAGATGGCCAGGGTGCCAGGGCTGATTAGTAAATACCCGCAGCACAGGAGGAGGGGGACTGGCCCCTCCCTTTCCCCCTGGCTGTAAAGCGGCAGGGTTAGTCAGCACGTTGGGGATCATAGGATAGAGTCCGGCAGCCAATGGAGTAGAGGGAGAAGGAGGAGGAGAAGGAGAAGCAATGACAGAGAGATCATCAGGTATATCAGGTGGAGCAGAAACTTTTGGAGCACAGTCCGGGGTACTAGTATCTGCTAGCACAAGCGTTACGTTCGGCAGGTTTCTTTCCTCCCTCCCTCCTGGCTCAAATGCTCCTGCGCCCATGCCCAGTTATTGTTATGGAAATTATATGGAAATTAGGCTTGTTGGCCACCATAAGAGGGCTCGACGCTAGGTTTCCGCAGAAAAATTCAGAGCCAAATCAAAACAAATTAAAGAATTAAATATTAATGACGCGCGTGCAGTAATTACAGCTCGAGCTGGGTGCCTCCGAAGAGGGACCCTAACATAAACAAATCCTGGGCAATTATAGTTTTTTCAACGTACATTTCCCACCCTTCACGCGGTAGTTAGACCAATAGTAATTATTTTTTGGTCCTCATTGTGTCTCATTGTCATTCTGAGGTAAGCTGTTTTTCTCCTTATTTTTGTTTTTTGCAGTCTCTGCTGACGGTTGTACCTCTGTTTTTGTGGGGTCTTACTGTTGTGTCTCAAGGTCCTGAGGAGGAGGTGATTCTAAATCATAACAATGAACACTGCCCCAGCAGTGAGCTCAGGCTTTGCCCCTCAAGGTCCTAATGCCCTGCACTGGTCTTACTTCAAAGCCTTGACACCCTCCCTTTGGGAGTGTGAGACGCAGGAATGCAGACTGCTTGTAACTTCCTTATCTTCCCAGCTGGAACCAGCTCTGAGGCCCTTTTCTTACTGGACTAAGTAAAAGTTCATTGTTTTCGCTAAGTGCGGCCTAAGGCTTCAGCAAATTTAGCTCCTCATGCTAAGCAAGTTTTAGAGAAGTTGTGCTAAGCGGCTACCTCTAGACAGTTTCAGTTCGCTATTCTTTAACAGTTCCCCGCTTTGTTTTTATGAAGCATCCCTGCTAATACTTGAAACAGAGTTCTCGAAGCCTTTCAAGGCGTGCTATCACGTTCCATAATCTTATGCATAATATGATCGTAAGCAATAGGCATAACACAGTTAAAGTTAACACAACTACTAGTGGGTGCAACACGTGATTATAAATCGCTGTTGTAGTTGGTGACCACCCTAGAAGAGTTTCCCAGCCATGATGTTCTCCATCCCTTTTTATCCTTTCTGAGACGTGGTGCATCTCTCCCGCTTCATGATGAATGGTGATTAAGAGTTTTCTGTCCATTGTTTCGGATGCGTTCTAGCAGTCGACTCAAATCATCATGTTGTAGTAGTTTCCATACCAGGGTGAGATTCATCCCAATGGGGTTAGGTAGTAAATTTTGAATTAATGTATAATTAGATTGTAACAATTGATAAGATCTAATAGGAGCTGAATAATTAAAGTCGCATCCCATAATCTTTGGTAAAGTTACAAATACAAATATTTGAGTGATTACTTGTATCTACACCAATGTTATCTATGAATATAAGATTACAAAGTGTTCTTACACATACACATTCTTTTGCAACATATACAAGTACAGTTCAACTTGAACAGCAAAATAAGAACATAGTATGACAGTATATGGCCTGTTGCAGTTAGGTTTTAACTTGGATTTTTGTGAAAATACTTTAACTAAAACTTCATCCCCAGGCTGTATACCAAGCACTTGTATTTCAGGTGGTGTGGATTGATATCACTGAGCGCATATATATATATTTTTTAAGATTTTCAAACCTTTTTTGCATACTTAGAACATACTGGGTTAGTCGTCCATCTCTGTCTAACAGGCTGGTCTTAGCTGGAATAATAAGTCCCTAGTACAGCTAAATGTTTCCCAAAGAGAATTTCTGCTGGTGTTAGTCCTATGGGTTGCCATGGGACATTTCAAACATCCCATAGAGCTAAGTTAAATGTTTCTGGCCGTTTTAGGCCAGGACATGTGCATATTCTTGCTGTTTTTTCTTTTAGTGTTCTATTCATTCTTTCTACTTGTCCTGAAGATTGTGGGTGATAAGGGGTAATAGGTTTCTTTTTATTCCTCATGATTTATATAACTGAGTGATTATGCTTGCCGTAAAATGGGCACCCCTATCTGAATCAGTGGCTTCTGGGACCCCATACCTGGGTATGATTTCCTTCAGTAAGGCTTTTACCACTCCCCCTGTGTCGGCCTTTCTTGTTGGGAAAGCTTCTACCCAGCCTGATAACTGATCTACTATCACTAACAAGTGTTTGTAGCCATTGGCAGATGGCATATCCGCATAATCTATTTGTAGCTTTTGGAAAGGGAAGTAGGCCCATGGTTGCGCCCCCCAACCCGAACTCTGAGCTTGGCTTGTTATTTGAAAACTTCTGGCAGGTCAGGCAGCTGTTTGTTATTCTTTTAGCAGCTGCATAAATTCCTGGAGCAGCCCATACTTTCTGTACCTGCTTAGCTATTGCCTCCGCTCCCCCATGGGCTTTATCATGAAACCACCTAGCTATAGTAATTAACTATTTTTTTTGGTAGAATTGGTTTTCCTCCAATTGTCCATATTCCATCATCACTTTGTTTTGCTTCCCACTGCTCCCATTGTTTTTTCTCTTCCACTGAGCAGTCTTTTTCATACAGAGTTTTGGGGTCTATTAAATTTGGCCACTCACTCTGGTCCATCCTTGGAACCGCCCCCATACATTCTTTCAGAGGTTGTCGAGCTGCAGCTTTTGCAGCAGCGTCGGCTAAAGCATTTCCTCTGCTAATTTCTGTAGTGTCTTTAGTATGGGCTGGGCAGTGTATTACAGCAATTTCTTTGGGCAGTTGGACTGCTTCCAGCAAATTACGTATTTCTTCTCCATTAGCTAATTTCTTTCCTGATGACGAAAAGAATCCTCGCTCTTTCCATAACATCCCTGTTACATGACCTACTCCAAATGCATATTTAGACTCAGTATAGATATTTACCTGCAGGTTCTTACCAATTTTTGCTGCTTGGGTCAATGCTATTAATTCTGCTGCTTGAGCACTTACAGACGGAGACAAAGGATTGGCCTCAAGTACCTCAAAGAGGTTAGTGACAGCATAGCCGGAGTGGTGCCTTCCGTCCAAATACTAGGATGATCCATCTGTAAACGGAACTAAGTCTGGGTTTTCCAAAGGTTTGTCTTTAAGGTCCTCCCGGGGCTTGCTCGAGCTGACGATCACCTGCTCACAGGAATGATGTGGTTCTCCATCCTCAGGTAGAGGCAATAGTGTTGCTGGATTTAAGATGTTGCATCTCTTTACATGCAGATAATGTGACCTTAATATTATCAGTTCATAGCGGTGAGCTCTCTGTGGGGATAGTGCTTGAGTCGCGTATTGTTTCATTAACAGTTCTACTTCATGTGGCACATACACAGTCAATGAGTGACCCAAAACTACAGGTCATGTTTTTTTCAGTAAGAGCTGCCGTAGCTGCTATTGCTCTGATGCATCCTGGAGTGCCTTTAGCTACCTCATCTAGCTGCGTGGAGTAATAGGCCACTGGTCTGTGGTGAGGGCCTAGTTTTTGGGTGAGTACCCCACTTGCTACTCCCTGTCACTCATGGACAAACAATTCGAATGGTTTGCTATAATCTGGTCACCCTAGAGCAGGGGCTGAAACCAACGCTTTTTTCACAGATGTAAAAGCTTTCTCCCTTTCTGGGCCCCAGGCCACAGGCTCCATCTCCTCCTTTTTTGTTGCCTGCACTAAAGGCTTAGTAAGTTCTGCTAACCCAGGAATCCACGGTTGGCAAAATCCTACAGCTCCTAAAAATCCCGTGTTGTTTTTTTGTTACAGGACGAGGCATATCAAGAGTTGTCTTTACTCGTTCTGGATCAACTAACCTGTGTCCTTCTTTTAAGATAAAACCCAAATATTTTACCTCTCTTTGACACAGCTGGAGTTTAGACAGAGATGCTCGATGCCCTTTTTCTGCAAGAGTGTTAATCTTTACTTGCTAATAACAAATCATCTACATATTGTATTAATACAGAATGTCCTGGAAGTTCGATATCTGAGAGGTCATTTTTGAGTATACGCGAAAAAATAGTCGGAGACCCAGTAAATCCCTGTGGCAGCCTCGTCCAAGTTAATTGTTGTCCCTTCCAAGTGAAAGCCAGGAGATCTTGGCTATCTTCAGCTATCGGTATACTAAAAAAGGCTGCCGTTAGGTCGATCACAGTAAAATAAGTTGCCCAAAGGGGTATCTGTAGTAAAATGGTTGATGGGTCGGGGACTACTGGATGTGGAGCAACTACCTGTTGGTTTATAGCCCTTAAGTCTTGTACAAACTGATACTCTGGATCACCATCAGAGTCTTGTCTGTTCTTTTTAACTGGCAGAATTGGGGTGTTGTACGGGGATTCACAGACTCTAAGGATACCCAGTTTCAAATAATGATTGATTTGTTTTTGGATGCTCTTCTCTGCTTCCTTTGGGATAGGGTATTGCTTAACTGCAGGAGGCAATCCCCCCTTTGTTTTTATCCAGACTGGACTAGCTGATTTCAGTAGTCCCACATCCATTCCTGAAGAGCTCCATAACCGTTTAGGAACTGATTCTAACCTTGTTGGAATTTGCAGATTAGTCGACTCTGGTTCTGGTGTCTTAGCCAGAACACATGAGCCCATAATTATTAATTCCACCTCTTCTGGCTGTAAGCAGATCTGAGTATCCAAGGCTTGCAGGAGATCTCTCCCTAAAAGGCACATGGGCGCGTCTGTGGAAATTATAATACATCCCCACGCTCTTTTACCTCCAATAGTAAGCAATAAGGGCTTAGATAACATTCGTTTGCCTTTTCCCGCTACTCCTTGCATCATTATTTTATCTGGTGACTTGCATCCTTTAGGCTCAAACTTTAAAAGGGAAAGGGTGGCTCCAGTATCCACTAGAAAGGGAACTTCTAAGCCTTCTATATTTGCCATTACCTGCCCTTCAAATCCAAATCTACATCCCATGAATTTACCCCCATTTCCACAGTATTTTCTGAGTCTCCTATCTCCTGTCATTGTGGACTGATTTGATTGCCTCATGCTGGCCCCTCTATTCCCAAGTGCACAGGGCCTCACTGGGCATTCCTGCTTCCAGTGTCCTTGTTCCCCCCAAGAATGACAAACATCATTAACTCTTAATTGTACACCACCTTCACTTTGACTCCATCTATCTCCCCTGGTTCTTCCGCGCCCCCTCCCCTTGCCAGCCTGGCATATGCTCTTTAAAATACTTTTGTGTATCAGGGGCTGCTTGATCTATAAAAACAGTAATTGCAAGGAATGCAGACTGCTTGTAACTGCCTTATCTTCCCAGCTGGAACCAGCTCTGAGGCCCTTTTCTTACTGGACTAAGTAAAAGTTCATTATTTTCTCTAAGTGCGGCCTAAGGCTTCAGCAAATTTAGCTCCTCATGCCAGGCAAGTTTTAGAGAAGTTGTGCTAAGCGGCTGCCTGTAGGCAGTTTCAGTTTGCTCTTCCTTAACACAAGGATCCTGCCTGGAAAGTACCAAGTGTGATGACATGGCTGTAGGCCTGGCAGGGCAGGTGGGGTTTTTCCTGCATGCTGCCAGTGAGGGGAATGGGCTTGAGCAGCAGTGCTTGGATCCAGCAGGTCAGCCCCTGGGTGTGCAGCTGGTGCTGGCAGCAGGGCTTTGGTTTCATGAGCGTGGGCCCCTCTTTGTGCATGAAGGCTGGCGTGGAGAGATGGTCCCCACGTGCCCCCTGGGGGCAAAAGCAAGAAAAGCACAAGCCCCGTGAGTAGGAAGAGGTGCACAGGTGAGGGCAGGGCCTGCTTGCCCAGGTGGCCTGGCGGTCCAGCAGCTGGACGTCCCGAAGGCGAGCCAGCAGCGAGGCACCAAGGCTGGGGGGTGTCACGCTTCATCAGGAGGAGAGTGTGCCCGTGTGCTGCCGTGAGGCTCAAGCCGGTGGCCAAGGTGGTGAGGAGAGCCCAAAAGTCGGTGCCCCTGAGGGGAGAGGAGGATGCATGGAAGAGTGAGGAAGCGATGGTGTGGGAGGGCAAGGCAAAGGTGCAGGGTGATGTGGAGCAAAGAAAGCCTGGAGGGGCCCAGCGCAGTGCGTGCACGCCAATAGGGAAGTGCTTAGAGAGCAACAGTCTGGAGAAATGAATCTCTGACAGCTTTTGTGGGAAATCTGCAGAGGCGGGCACCTGTCTCAGGGGTCCGTCCGCTAATGCCTGCAGCCTGGGGACCAGACAGGAGCACTTTGCAGTCTGTGTGCAGCTGCGGGCCTGCAGCGTGGCATGCCTGGAGCGCTGCGGTGGATGGCTGCAGCCTCTTTGGGAAGGCCCGTCTGGGAAGGTGCGGAGGGGCAGTTGGCCTTTCTGTGAGAAAGCAGCGGGAATGCAGGACGCTCTGCCTAGGGCTGGACGGTGAGGCATATGGGTGAGGCTTAGTGGCCCGAGCAAGAGGAGTGGTCTTGCAGTGGCTGGCTGTGTGCTCTAGAGGGCCTGAAGAAGGGCAGCATCTGCACGGTGTAGGAGGCAGAGAGGTGGGGAGAGGAAAATTCCTGCTGCGGCACAGATGGCAGCTCGGAGCTGGGCTCAGAAGCTGGCACCAGAGGCTGGGAGGCAAAGCCCTGGTGCTGGAGGTGCCCCCGGTGAGCAGCAAGGCCTTGTGATGTCGGTGCTAGCACGGTCACCAGCAAGGCCTTGTGATGCGGGTGCCCCTGGTGGCCAGCAGGAGGTGGTCACGGGGGTCCCCATGGCAACGTGCAGGGCTTTGTGATGGGGGTGGCATCATGCCCCCAAGGCCATTGTGATGGGGCAGTGCCCGTGGTGACCGAGTCCATGCTGGGAGCAGAGCCCCTGGCTGTGCCCTCTGAGGAGAGCAGCTCGCTGAGGAGGGAGCAGCTCTCTTGAGTGCCAGAGTGGCAGGTGCGCAGGAGAAGCTCCTGCTGATGGACAAGGGGCGGCAGGCGAATGCCGGCTCCCAGCCCGTGGATGGGCTTTCTGTGAGGCCGAAGCGCAGAAGCAAGGTGAGCGGTGGGGCTGGAGGGAGAGGCAGGCAGCAGGGCTGGGAGCCGCACGGAAAGCATGAGGACGGTGGGGAAGAGGAGGTGGGGCAAGCGAGCCAGGCCTGAGCTTCTCTGGCCAGGGGGTATTTCTTGCTGGTGCTGGGGATTTTCTGGTGCACAAAGCACACCGACTGGGGTGCTGCAAGGCCCAAATGGAGCCTGTGAGCTGTGCTGAGGGTCAGAGAGCATCTCCAGGCTTAGCACAGCTGGGTCGTGCTAGGCCATGAGCTTCCCTTTGCCATGGGGCCGGGCTTTCCTGTGCCTGAGGGGCCGCTTGTACGAACGCAACCGCCTCCATCATGTGCTTCCTTCTCCCTGCAGGGGGGCCAGCGGGAGCCGCATGCAGTGACGCAACGCATCCCGACCCCGACTTCATCGCAGCAAAGGGACAGGCGGCCGTTGCTGCCCGGCCCACAGAGCTGGCAAGACCCTGAAGACGTCATCGCGAAGGTAGCGAGCTGAGCAGCGATGGTGGCAAAGCCTCTGCCTGACTGTGCATAGCTGCCAAGCAGCAGGCGGGAAGTGGTGGGAGGGAGCAGGAGGAGCGCCTGCTCTGCATGGCAGTCGGCAAGGACATGGCTCGAGGTTTCCGAGGGAGCTGCCTTTGCCCATCTCTTGCCCAGTGGTGACCAGCCTTCTCCCCACGCAGCCTTTGGGAGCCAGCTGCGTGGGAGAGTGCTGCTGTTGTGGAGGGTTTCAGGGGCCACAGGGAGTGTGCATGTGGGAAGGCTGGGGGGGAGGGGTAAAGGGCAGCAGTAACTTGGCCTTCCTCATGGGCTTTGATTGCAGATGGCGGAGGACACTGTGAGGGAGGTTCTCGACTCGGTGCAAGCTCTTCATGCCTCCAGCAGCCTTGTGAAGAAGGCTCCTCCGGGGCGCCGGGAGACACTGCACAGCAGGCCTTGTGCAAGAGCAGAGACACCGCATCGGCCCGGCTTAGCGCCTCACGCAACCAAGGCAGCTAGGCAGGCACGTGGAGGCCTGGAGGCCTCTACAGGTCAAAGAGCGGCATCCGCACGTCGACCTCCAGAAAAATCCTGCAGATCTTCTTTGAGATGCACGGCCACTGCTGAGGCTCTGGAGGATGTGGCAAGGAGAGTGCCTGCCTCTCCAAAAGCTAAGCAGGAAGCTGGCGCTCTCCCCCGAGCAATTCAAGCTCCTGTCTCCTATTTGCCTGAGGCCAGGCCTGGGTCTTCCGCGCTGGGAAAAGCAAGGATGCTGCAAGCTGTTGAGAACATCCTTGCAGATGTGTGCATGGAAATGAGGGCTGAGGACCAGAGACCTGCTGCACACAGCCCCGCACTGCCTGCCGCACCTCTGATGCACGCACTGCTGGCGCTCGCGTCTGCAGCCTTGAGCCGTCCTGATGATGCGAGTGCGGGACATGGCCGGGAGCTCAGGGCAGCCGGGCCACAAAGGACCTTGGCATACACCATTGCTCTAGCAGGCCTGGCAAGCGCATTGCAGAAGGAGAGCAGGGAGCGTGGCAAAAACACAGCTGCCACAGCTCTGCAAGGGCCAGATTGCAACAGGCGTGGGGGCAAAAGGAAGGTCATGGGGGCCGGTGCACCAGCTTCCCCGGGCAGGGGCCATGGACTGGTCACACTAGGATGGCAACTTGCAGTGCAGAGGCCCAAACAGCAGCCTCTGGGCATCATCTGTCGCCTTCAAGGCACGCCACTGCGCATACACCCCGACAACCCCTCGCAGTATCTCGCCGTGCTCTCAATCAAAACAGAGACGCTGGAGGAGCTCGACAGGAGCTGCGTGGCGCGCACCGGGCAGAGCTTGGCTCAGCTGCGAGAAGCCTTTCTGGAGAGGAAGGAGCCGAGGCCAAAGGAGAGGGAGGTCGAGGAAGAGGAGGGCAAGGGGAAACGTTTCTCCCTGACAGCATCGGGATGCCTCAATGTTCGCCCCAAGGAGGTGAGTGCAAAGGGTGGGCCAGGGCAGATGGTGACCCTCCGTGTGCTGGGGCCAGCCGCTGCGCCCTGCTGCAACAGTGTGATGGTGGCAGTGCTGGCAGGGCCACGGGGGGCATTGCTGGTGGGAAAAGCAGCTGCCTTCACAAATCTCCCTCTCTGGCTTCAGCTCTGTGCCAGAAACTCCTTCTATAACCTGTGGCAACCGGAGGTGACGCGAGTGGAGCTCCTGAAGGATGCGAGGTCCAAGTGGGAGGTGCTGGAGCGGCTGTACGCCCATGCGCCCAGGAGGGAGCGCAAGATGGGAGCTGGGAAGAGAGTCCGGGGAGCACCAGAGGATGCTGGCGTGGAGTGGAGCGATGAGGAAGAGGACGTTGAAGAAGAACCTTTGGAACGGGAGGAGCTGGAGAAAAACACAGCCTTGGTCATGAGCTGGGTCAGACCGAGCCTCAGGAGCCTCTTGGCAGACCCACAGCCGTGTCCTGAGGAGGTGCCCTGCTCACCCGTTGTGAAGGGCAGAGATGCTGCCAGGGAGGCAGCTGGTGACCTGCAGAGCACGCCTCTGGCCCCAGCAGTGCCCCGAGGAGCCGTGGCAGCGGCATCTCCTTTGGCAGGAGGCTGCCAGGACGCGGGGGACAGTGTGCCTCTGGCTCCACTGGCCAGCACAGGAGCAAAGGCAGAGGCCTCCCCTGCAGCCAGAGGCCCTGAGGATGCAGGGGAAAATGCTCCTCTGCCTCCATCGCTTCCCGCAGAGGCTGCGCCAAAGGCCTCCCAGTTGTGCGGAGGCCCTTGTGGGGAGAGCAACAGCCTGCCTCTCCAACCACCATTGCCCGAAGAAAGCGCAGCAGAAGGCTCTGCCCTGGCCGCAGGCCTTCCTCACCAGGTGAGCAAGGAGCATGGCGTCGGCACCCACCACCAAAGGGAGGTGCGGTGTGAGCAGCGTCTGGGGTGTGCAGGGTGGGTGAGAAGAGCTGCCCCATTGCATGGGTCCCCCGCGGCCGTGGTGAGAAGCTGTCCCCCCAGCCCTTTGCGCTCTGCACTCTCTGTCCTGGGGAAGATGCCTGGTGCTCTGTGTTTCCAAGTGCCAGAGGCCCAGGGCTGACGTGCCCTCCCCGGCCTGCACAGCATCCAGCCCTGGGGCATGGATGCTGAGCAAGGAGGGCAGGGGCAGCCCCAGCAGCAGCCGCCTCCCACAGCCAGCGAGCCAGCCCCCTTGTGCCATGTACCCGGCCACCTCCATCCCCCGCTGCCCGTCGTGGCCCCCGGCCCAGCCCTGCTGCTACGGCCCCAAGACAAGCCTTGTGCCATTGCCCAGCCAGCTGCATGTGCCTCCCCTTGGGGCTCGCGGCCACTCACAGCATCCCCCCACCCCAAACCCTTTGCCCCCTCCTATATCCCAGGGCACCAGGATGCTGAGCATGGCCAGCTGATATCACACAGGGCTGTGTTCCTGCTCTCCCCATGCAGGTTGCCTGTGAGCCCAAAGAGGAGCACAAGTCATCGTCTTCCCTCCGGCCCTGCGGGAGGGCGTGGGAGCTGGGAGCTGGGAAGAGAGTCTGGGAAGTGCCAGAGGATGCTGGCGTGGAGTGGAGCGATGAGGAAGAGGATGTTGATGAAGAGCCTTTGGAATGGGAGGAGCTGGAGGAAAACATGGCCTTGGTCATGAGCTGGGTCAGACCGAGCCTCAGGAGCCTCTTGGCAGACCCACAGCCGTGTCCTGAGGAGGTGCCCTGCTCACCCGTTGTGAAGGGCAGAGATGCTGCCAGGGAGGCAGCTGGTGACCTGCAGAGCACGCCTCTGGCCCCAGCAGTGCCCCGAGGAGCCGAGGCAGCGGCATCTGCTCTGGCGGGAGGCTGCCAGGATGCGGGGGACAGTGTGCCTCTGGCCCCATCAGCCAGCACAGGAACAAAGGCGGAGGCCTCCCCCGCAGCCAGAGACCCTCAGGCTTGCCCTGCACTTGCCCAGCCCCTCGCCCACGGCTCTCCTTCCTCCACAGGCATCACCGCCCTCCCGCATGCTGCGCCTTCCAGGCGATGGCCATTGCGGCTCAGGGCAGCGCTTCGGGCTCTGCGCAGAGCTTTTAGCTGCCGCTGTGACTCAGGGCAGTGAGAGGAACAGCGCGAGGATGCAGCTGCCAGACAGGTGGCCCGAGATGGGAGATGGCGCAGAGCAAAGAGGCAGAGCGACGGAGGCTCTCTCCTGGCTGCTACAGCAATGCTACTGCGTCGTGTCCCACAGCCCATGTGCTGCTCCAAATAAACCCTCGGCAGCTGTTCCCGCTGTGTTACTTGGTGTCAGGGAAATGTCAGGAGAAAGACTAGTGCAGGCGCTGCCAAGGAAGGCAGTCAGGGCTGCAGAGAAAGCCCTACAAGCAGTCGCAGAGTGAGAGAGCAGCTGGGGTGGGAAGGGTCTTCCGGAGGTGTCTGCTGCAACCTCCTGCTGCAAGTGGAGGCAAGCAGAGGAGGTTTCGCAGGGCCTGTCAGGGTCGAGCTCTGACTGTCTCTGGCGATGGATTCCCGCACGGCCCTGGCACCCTGCTCCAGTGTTGCACCACCATTCGGCTTCCAAGGCCATTTGCAGTCTCTGAGGGGACTTTTCCCTGCCACAAGCCGTGCCGTTGCCCTCAACCTGTCCCCAGGCCCCTCAGGACGTCTCTGGCTCCATGCTCTCTGCACGCTCCCGTTAGGCACTTGCAGGCAGCAGTGAGATCCCCCTACGCCTTCTCTTCTGCCGGCTGCACCAAGCCAGCACCCTTGGTCTCTGCTCCTGTGTGCTGTGCTGCAGCTGCCAGGCAGCTTGGGGGCCTGCGCTGGGCTTGCTGCAGTGTGGCCCCATCTGCGTGGGCCAGGGGGCTGGGGATATGGGTGCAATGGGGTGGGGGCCTGGGATATGGGTGCAATAGGGCGGGGGCCTGGGGATGTGGGTGCAATGGGGCAGGGGGCCTGGGGAGGTGGTTGCAATTGGCAGGGGCCTGGGGACATGGGCGCAAAGGGGCAGGGGGCTGGGGATATGGGTGCAATGAGTCGGGGAAGCTCCGGATATGGGCGTAATGGGGCAGGGGCAGGGGCCTGGGGACGTGGGTGCAATGGGGTGGGGGGCTGGGGACACAGGTGCAATGGGCCAGGGGGCTGGGACCATGGGTGCAATGGGGTGGGGGGCCTGGGTTCAGGGGTGGTGATGTGACCTCACGCCTGAGTCCATGGGTGCAAAGGGGGTCGACACCTGGGTCCATGGGTGGTGGTGGGTGCTGATGGGGCCGCCACCTGGGCCCATGTGTGATAACACGGGTGCAATGGGGCTGGACACCTGGGTCCATGGGTGGTCACAGGTGCTGATGGGTGGCCACCTGGGCCCATGGGTGATAACATGGGTGCAATTGTTACAAGACAACCCTGAGAAGCTCAGAAAGAATGTTTGAAGTAGGTAGATTTGGATAACTTCTATCTTAGACAGAATTTGCTTAGCATGAGTAGCCACACACTTGCTTAGCATGAGTAGCTAAATTTGCTGAAGCCTTAGGCCACGCTCCTAGTTCGGTAAGAAAGGGCCCCAGAGCTGGTGCAGGCTGGAAAGATAAGGGAGTTACAAGCAGTCTGCATTCCTGTGCCCCACTCTCCGAAAGGGAGGATGTCAAGGCTGTGAAATAAGGCCTGTTTGGGCGCCAGGACCTTGGGAAGCAAAGCCTCCTCTCACTGTTGAAACTGTGTTAATTAAGGGGTCTGGATTATGTCCTCTTCCTCAGGACCTTGGGAGATAACATCTACTGACCTAGCTGGGGCAGTGTTAATTGATCAGGACCTTGAGAAGCAGGGGTGGGACCCAGGGAATGAAGAAATCACTAACCAATCAGTGTAAAAGGGAAAGTCGCAAATCTGGCAATTTGTTTGTATAAATGCTACTTGAAAAGTTGGGGGGTGTGTGCTCGATTTGTGGGAAACCACCGAGCACCCAGGCTTGCGCAACTCTGAAATAAATAAACAAATGTCTCTCCTGAGTGTGTAATTATTGGCTTATTGCACACCGGGCAACGAATCCGCTTTTCGGACAACACATGGATGGGTGTGGGTGCTGATGGGATTGGATGCCTGGCTCCAGGGGTGCAACGGGGCTAGACGCCTGGGGCCCTGGGCAGCTCCTCACCCATGGGTGCCACCTTGGGCAGGTTTCCACATCTTCCAGTAGACCTATGGGTGCCGGGGTGGGCCGGGGACCACCTACCAGCACTCGGCCTTCGATGGGCGCCACTCCCTGAGCTCCCACTGCTGGCTCCGCGTCCCCCCCTGTGACAGAGCCAACTCCATCCCCATCCCAATGGTGTCCCCGTCCCCACATCGTCCCCATCTCCATGGCGTCCCCGTCCCCACATCGTCCCCATCCCCCCATCATCCCCATCCCCACAGTGTCCCCCTGTCCCTGTGACAGAGCCAACTCCATCTCCAGCCCCACGGTGTCCCCATCCCCACATCGTCTCCAGCCCCACGGCGTCCCATCCCCCCAGTGGCCCCATCCCCATGGCATCCCCATCCCCACGTCGTCTCCGTCCCCACATCGGCCTCGGCCTCCCACATCGCCTCCGCGCTCCCGCCCACCACGCGCTCCGCGGAGATCCGCCCGGCGCCCGGGGGCGTCACCGCTGCCGCGCCTCGCCATTGGCGGGCGGCCGCCGGCGGGGCCAATGGCCGTGCGACAAGGCGGAGCGGGAGCCGCGGCTCGGCGCTGCGCAGCGCCCTCCGCAAGCGCCCTCGCTGTCGCTTCTCCCAACCCGCCGCGCCGGGATCAGCCCAGCGCCTGGGGACGCCTCAGCCGACGAGAGCCGCTATTGGCGGGCGGGGCAGCCAATGGCGGTGCGCCGCAGCGGAGCCAATGGTGGCGCGGGGGCGTGGCCGCCGTGGGCTTCGGCGCCGGGTGAGGGCGAGGGCGCTGGCAGCGAGGAGGCGGTAGCGGGGCGGGCGCTGGGGCCGGGGCTGCTGCTGCTGGGCGGCGGCGGCGGCGGTGGCGAGCGGTGAGTGCGGGCGGGGCCCCCGGGCCCCCCTCTGCCCCTCCCCCGGCGCCGGGCTCCCCGTCAGCGGCCCCACGGACCGGCCTGCAACCGCCCCCGGGAGGTGCTGCCCCCCCGATCTGCGCCCCGGGACGTGCTGCCCCCCCGGAGCCCCCCGACCTGCCCTCCCGGAATGTGCTGCCCCCCCGACGTGCCCCCCCTGTGTCGTGCTGCCCCCCTGACCTGCCCCCCGGGACGTGCTGCCCCCCCCGACCCCCCCGACTTCTCCCCCCAGGACATCTTGATCCCCCGGATGCCCCCCAACGTGCCCCCCCCGGCCCCTCACCACCCCCCGTGTCCCCGCAGGCCCCCACTCCCTGCGCTACTTCCACACCGCCGTGACGGAGCCCAGCCCGGGGCTGCCCGCCTTCGTCTCCGTGGGCTACGTGGACGGAGAGCTCATCGATGGCTACGACAGCGAGACGCAGAGGGCGGTGCCGGGTGCGGCCTGGATGGAGCAGGAGGGTCAGGACCACTGGGACAGGCAGCCCCAGAACGCATATGGCAATCATTAGTCTTACTGAGTGGAGCTGGACACACTGCAGAAGCGCTACAACCAGAGCGGGGGTGAGCGCGGGCCGGGGCTCCCAGCGGCAGCTGCTCGCTGTCAGCGCTGGGGGCTGCGGGTCTGGGGTGCCCCCGGCCCTGCGCTGGGTGCCGTGTCCAAGCCCCTGTGCGGGGCCGGGGCTGCCCCTGAGCCCCCGTCTCCCTGCTTGTGTCTCAGGGTATCACACAGTGCAGCGCACGTACGGCTGTGACCTCCTGGAGGACGGTGGGATCTGGGGGTTTCTGCGGGATGCCTACGACGGGAAGGATTTCATCGCCTTTGACAAGGACACGCTGACATTCGTCATGGCGTATGCTGCTGCGCTAATCACCAAGAGGAAGTGGGAGGCAGAGAATGAGCCTGAGAGGCTGAAGCACTACCTGGAGAAGAGCTGCATGGAGTGGCAGTGGAGATACATGGAGTACAGGAGGGCTGCGCTGGAGAGGAGAGGTGAGGGCGAGGCGGGACCCCCCGGACACGGGGACGGGCCCCGGGCTCGGTGTTATGGAAATGAGGCTTGTCAGCCACCATAACAGGGCCCGACCCTAGGTTCCCGCAGAAAAGTTTGGCGCCAAATCAAAGCAAATGAAATAATGAAATTTTAATGACACGCGTGCGGTAATTACAGCTCGAGCTGGGTGTCTCCGAAGAGGGACCCCAAACAAAGAAATGCCTGGGCAATTATACCTTCCAATGTAAGCTCTCCACCCCTCAGGCAGTAGTTTGGACCAATAGTAATATTTGGGCCTGGAGTCTCCTGCTCCTTATTGGGTCTCATCCCTGTGCCTAGGCAGGCTGTTTATCTTTACTGTTATGGTTTTTGTTGACAGATGTGTCTTGGTTCCTCGGGTCCCGCCCTTGTCTCTCCAGGCTCTGACAAAGAGGTGTTGTTCCAGCAATTAGCACTGCCCCAGCAGTGACAATAGGTGTTATCTGCCAAGGTCCTGATGAAGGGATATAATCCAGACCCCGAGATAGTCCAGACCCCCTAATTAACACTGTTTCAGCAATGAGAGGAGGCTTTGTTTCCCAGGGTCCTGGTGCCCAAGTAGGCCTTATTTCAAAGCCTTGACATCCTCCCTCCCAGAGCGTGAAGCACAGGAATGCGAACTGCTTGCAACTCCCTTATCATTCCAGCTTGAACCAGCTCTCAGTCCCTTTTCTTACTGAACTAGGTAAAAGTTCATTATTCCTCATGATTTATAAAACTGACTGATTATGCTTGCCATAAAATGGACACCCCTGTCTGAATCAGTGGCTTCTGGGACTCTGTACCTGGGTATGATTTCTTTCAGTAAGGCTTTTACTACCCGCCCTGTGTCAGCCGTTCTTGTTGGGAAAAGTCCTACCCAGCCATTTTAGGCTAGCATGTGCGCATATTCTTGCTATTTTTCCTTTTAGTGTTCTATTCATTCTTTCTACTTGTCCTGAAGATTGTGGGTGATAAGGGGTTGTAGGTTTCTTTTTATGCCTAATGATTTCTATAACTGAGTGATTATGCTTGCCGTAAAATGGGCACCCCTGTCTGAATCAGTGGCTTCTGGGACCCCATACCTGGGTATGATTTCCTTCAGTAAGGCTTTTACCACTCCCCGTGTGTCGGCCTTTCTTGTTGGGAAAGCTTCTACCCAGCCTGATAACTGATCTACTATCACTAACAAGTGTTTGTAGCCATTGGCAGATGGCATATCCGCATAATCTATTTGTAGCTTTTGGAAAGGGAAGTAGGCCCATGGTTGTGCCCCCCAACCCGAACTCTGAGCTTGGCTTGTTATTTGAAAACTTCTGGCAGGTCAGGCAGCTATTTGTTATTCTTTTTGCAGCCGCGTAGATTCCTGGAGCAGCCCATACTTTCTGTACCTGGTTAGCCACCGCCTCCGCTCCCCCATGAGCTTTATCGTGAAACCACCTAGCTATAGTAATTAAATTTTTTTTTTTGGTAGAATTGGTTTTCTTCCAAGTGTCCATATTCCATCATCACTTTGTTTTGCTTCCCACTGCTCCCATTGTTTTTTCTCTTCCACTGAGCAGTCTTTTTCATACGTGGTTTTGGGGTCTATTAAAATTGGCCATTCACTCTGGTCCATCCTTGGAACTGCCCCCATACATTCTCTCAGAGGTTGTCGAGCTGCAGCCTTCGCAGCAGCGTCGGCTAAAGCATTTCCTCTGCTAATTTCTGTAGTGTCTTTAGTATGGGCTGGGCAGTGTATTACAGCAATTTCTTTGGGCAGTTGGACTGCTTCCAGCAAATTACGTATTTCTTCTCCATTAGCTAATTTCTTTCCTGATGACGAAAAGAATCCTCGCTCTTTCCATAACATCCCTGTTACATGACCTACTCCAAATGCATATTTAGAATCGGTATAGATATTTACCTGCAGGTTCTTACCAATTTTTGCTGCTTGGGTCAATGCTATTAATTCTGCTCCTTGAGCACTTACAGACGGAGACAAAGGATTGGCCTCAAGTACCTCAAAGAGGTTAGTGACAGCATAGCCGGAGTGGTGCCTTCCGTCCAAATACTAGGATGATCCATCTGTAAACGGAACTAAGTCTGGGTTTCCCAAAGGTTCGTCTTTAAGGTCCTCCCGGGGCTTGCTCGAGCTGACGATCACCTGCTCACAGGAATGATGTGGTTCTCCATCCTCAGGTAGAGGCAATAGTGTTGCTGGATTTAAGATGTTGCATCTCTTTAAGGTCCCATTATCTGCATGCAGTATTATCAGTTCATAGCGGTGAGCTCTCTGTGGGGATAGTGCTTGAGTCACGTATTGTTTCATTGACAGTTCTACTTCATGTGGCACATACACAGTCAATGAGTGACCCAAAACTACAGGTCATGTTTTTTTCAGTAAGAGCTGCCGTAGCTGCTATTGCTCTGATGCATCCTGGAGTGCCTTTAGCTACCTCATCTAGCTGCGTGGAATAATAGGCCACTGGTCTGTGGTGAGGGCCTAGTTTTTGGGTGAGTACCCCACTTGCTACTCCCTGTCGTTCATGGACAAATAATTCCAATGGTTTGCTATAATCTGGTAACCCTAGAGCAGGGGCTGAAACCAACGCTTTTTTCACAGATGTAAAAGCTTTCTCCCTTTCTGGGCCCCAGGCCACAGGCTCTATCTCCTCCTTTTTTGTTGCCTGCACTAAAGGCTTAGTAAGTTCTGCTAACCCAGGAATCCACGGTTGGCAAAATCCTACAGCTCCTAAAAATCCCGTGTTGTTTTTTTGTTACAGGACGAGGCATATCAAGAATTGTCTTTACTCGTTCTGGATCAACTAACCTGTGTCCTTCTTTTAAGATAAAACCCAAATATTTTACCTCTCTTTGACACAGCTGGAGTTTAGACAGAGATGCCTGATGCCCTTTTTCTGCAAGAGCGTTACATGGAGAAACAGTGTCTTTTAAAAATGTCTCATAATCTTTACTTGCTAATAACATATCATCTACATATTGTATTAATACAGAATGTCCTGGAAGTTCGATATCTGAGAGGTCATTTTTGAGTATACGCGAAAGAATAGTCAGAGACCCAGTAAATCCCTGTGGCAGCCTTGTCCAAGTTAATTGTTGTCCCTTCCAAGTGAAAGCCAAGAGATCTTGGCTATCTTCAGCTATCGGTATACTAAAAAAAGCTGCCGTTAGGTCAATCACAGTAAAATAAGTTGCCCAAAGGGGTATCTGTAGTAAAATGGTTGATGGGTTAGGGACTACTGGATGTGGAGCAACTACATGTTGGTTTATAGCCCCTAAGTCTTGTATAAACTGATACTCTGGATCACCATCAGAATCTTGCCTGTTCTTTTTAACTGGCAGAATTGGGGTGTTGTACGGGGATTCACAGACTCTAAGGATACCCAGTTTCAAATAATGATTGATTTGTTTTTGGATGCTCTTCTCTGCTTCCTTTGGGATAGGGTATTGCTTAACTGCAGGAGGCAATCCCCCCTTTGTTTTTATCCAGACTGGACTAGCTGATTTCAGTAGTCCCACATCCATTCCTGAAGAGCTCCATAACCGTTTAGGAACTGATTCTAACCTTGTTGGAATTTGCAGATTAGTCGACTCTGGTTCTGGTGTCTTAGCCAGAACACATGAGCCCATAATTATTAATTCCACCTCTTCTGGCTGTAAACAGATCTGAGTATCCAAGGCTTGCAGGAGATCTCTCCCTAAAAGGCACATGGGCACGTCTGTGGAAATTATAATACATCCCCACGCTCTTTTACCTCCAATAGTAAGCAATAAGGGCTTAGATAACATTCGTTCGCCTTTTCCCGCTACTCCTTGCATCATTATTTTATCTGGTGACTTGCATCCTTTAGGCTCAAACTTTAAAAGGGAAAGGGTGGCTCCAGTATCCACTAGAAAGGGAACTTCTAAGCCTTCTATATTTGCCATTACCTGCCCTTCAAATCCAAATCTACATCCCATAAATTTACCCCCATTTCCACAGTATTTTCTGAGTCTCCTATCTCCTGTCATTGTGGACTGCCTGGGAATTGCCTGGTCTCCTTCTCAATATTTGATTGCCTCATGCTGGCCCCTCTATTCCCAAGTGCACAGGGCCTCACTGGGCATTCCTGCTTCCAGTGTCCTTGTTCCCCCCAAGAATGACAAACATCATTAACTCTTAATTGTACACCCCCTTCACTTTGATTCCATCTATCTCCCCTGGTTCTTCCGCGCCCCTCCCCTTGCCAGCCTGCCATATGCTCTTTAAAATACTTTTGTGTATCAGGGGCTGCTTGATCTATAAAAACACTAATTGCGAGAGCATCATTGAAGTTTTGTGGGGTCATTCCTCCCTATTTTAGCGGGGCTTACCGCAAAAGTCCCCAGAAGTCTTGGGGGTGTTCATCTAATCACTGTCTGCATTCTTGCACTCTAGTCCAATTTACTCCTAACTCTCTGCATGCTCTAATTACTTCTACTAAATTTCAAAGTCCTGTTGGACACACAGCTCTATCTCCTGCATTATTATAATCCCAATTTGGATCATTTGCTAGCCAGAGGTTTCTATTTCCCCCGGCTTGCTGCGCTTCTTCTGCATCTTTAATTATCTTATCCCCTTCATTTGGTTGAAATAATTCCCTCAAAAGAATTTGGGTATCACTCCAGTTTGGGTTGTGCCCAGTGCAGATATTAGAAAATAACTGGACACATCGCCCTGCATCTTTTCTTAATCTCTGCATTTTCCCCCCCCATAAGGCGAGATGGCCAGGGTGCCAGGGCTGATTAGTAAATACCCGCAGCACAGGAGGAGGGGGACTGGCCCCTCCCTTTCCCCCCGGCTGTAAAGCGGCAGGGTTAGTCAGCACGTTGGGGATCATAGGATAGAGTCCGGCAGCCAATGGAGTAGAGGGAGAAGGAGGAGGAGAAGGAGAAGTAATGACAGAGAGATCATCAGGTATATCAGGTGGAGCAGAAACTTTTGGAGCACAGTCCGGGGTACTAGTATCTGCTAGCACAAGTGTTACGTTCGGCAGGTTTCTTTCCTCCCTCCCTCCTGGCTCAAATGCTCCCGCGCCCATGCCCAGTTATTGTTATGGAAATTCTATGGAAATTAGGCTTGTTGGCCACCATAAGAGGGCTTGACGCTAGGTTTCCGCAGAAAAATTCAGAGCCAAATCAAAACAAATTAAAGAATTAAATATTAATGACGCGCGTGCAGTAATTACAGCTCGAGCTGGGTGCCTCCGAAGAGGGACCCTAACATAAACAAATCCTGGGCAATTATAGTTTTTTCAACGTACATTTCCCACCCTTCACGTGGTAGTTAGACCAATAGTAATTTTTTGGTCCTCATTGGGTCTCATCGTCATTCTGAGGTAAGCTGTTTTTCTCCTTATTTTTGTTTTTTGCAGTCTCTGCTGACGGTTGTACCTCTGTTTTTGTGGGGTCTTACTGTTGTGTCTCAAGGTCCTGAGGAGGAGGTGATTCTAAATCATAACAATGAACACTGCCCCAGCAGTGAGCTCAGGCTTTGCCCCTCAAGGTCCTAATGCCCTGCACTGGTCTTACTTCAAAGCCTTGACACCCTCCCTTTGGGAGTGTGAGACGCAGGAATGCAGACTGCTTGTAACTTCCTTATCTTCCCAGCTGGAACCAGCTCTGAGGCCCTTTTCTTACTGGACTAAGTAAAAGTTCATTAGTTTCGCTAAGTGCGGCCTAAGGCTTCAGCAAATTTAGCTCCTCATGCTAAGCAAGTTTTAGAGAAGTTGTGCTAAGCGGCTACCTCTAGACAGTTTCAGTTCGCTATTCTTTAACAGTTCCCCGCTTTGTTTTTATGAAGCATCCCTGCTAATACTTGAAACAGAGTTCTCGAAGCCTTTCAAGGCGTGCTATCACGTTCCATAATCTTATGCATAATATGATCGTAAGCAATAGGCATAACACAGTTAAAGTTAACACAACTACTAGTGGGTGCAACACGTGATTATAAATCGCTGTTGTAGTTGGTGACCACCCTAGAAGAATTTCCCAGCCATGATGTTCTCCATCCCTTTTTATCCTTTCCGAGACGTGGTGCATCTCTTCCGCTTCATGATGAATGGTGATTAGAGGGTTTTTTGTCCATTGTTTCGGGTACGTTCTAGCAGTCGACGCAGGCTGTCATGTTGTAGTAGTTTCCATACCAGGGTGAGATTCTTTCCAATGGGGTTAGGTAGTAAATTTTGAATTAATGTATAATTAGATTGTAACAATTGATAAGATCTAATAGGAGCTGAATGATTAAAGTCGCATCCCATAATTTTGGGTAATGTTACAAATACAAATATTTGAGTAATTAATTACTTGTATCTACAACAATGCCATCTATGAATGTAAGATTACAAAGTGTTCTTACACATACACATTCTTTTTTTAACATGTACAAGTACAGTTCAACTTGAACAGCAAAATAAGAACACAGTATGACAGTATATGGCCCGTTCCATTTAGGTTTTAACTTGGATTTTTGTGAAAATACCTTAACTAAAACTTCATCCCCAGGCTGTATACCAAGCACTTCTATTTCAGGTGGTGTGGATTGATATCATTGAGCATATATTTATTTATTTCAAAGATTTTCAAACCTTTTTGCATAGTTAGAACATAGTGGGTTAGTTGTCCATCTCTAACAGGCTAGTCTTAGCTGGCATAACAAGTCCCTAGTACAGCTAAATGTTTCCCAAAGAGAATTTCTGCTGGTGTTAGTCCTATGGGTTGCCGTGGGACATTTCAAACATCCCATAGAGCCAAGTTAAATGCTTCTGGCCATTTTAGGCTAGCACGTTTGCATATTCTTGCTATTTTTTCTTTTAATGTGCTATTCGTTCTTTCTACTTGTCCTGAAGATTGTGGGTGATAAGGGGTACATAGGTTTCTTTTTATTCCTAATGATTTATATAATTGAGTGATTATGCTTGCCATAAAATGGGCACCCCTATCTGAATCCATGGCTTCTGGGACTCTATACCTGGGTATGATTTCCTTCAGTAAGGCTTTTACCCCTGTGGCACATACACAGTTAATGAGTGACCCAAAACTACAGGTCATGTTTTTTTCAGTAAGAGCTGCCGTAGCTGCTATTGCTCTGATGCATCCTGGAGTGCCTTTAGCTACCTCATCTAGTTGCGTGGAATAATAGGCCACTGGTCTATGGTGAGGGCCTAGTTTTTGGGTGAGTACCCCACTTGCTACTCCCTGTCGTTCATGGACAAATAATTCCAATGGTTTGCTATAATCTGGTAACCCTAGAGCAGGGGCTGAAACCAACGCTTTTTTCACAGATGTAAAAGCTTTCTCCCTTTCTGGGCCCCAGGCCACAGGCTCTATCTCCTCCTTTTTTGTTGCCTGCACTAAAGGCTTAGTAAGTTCTGCTAACCCAGGAATCCACGGTTGGCAAAATCCTACAGCTCCTAAAAATCCCGTGTTGTTTTTTTGTTACAGGACGAGGCATATCAAGAGTTGTCTTTACTCGTTCTGGATCAACTAACCTGTGTCCTTCTTTTAAGATAAAACCCAAATATTTTACCTCTCTTTGACACAGCTGGAGTTTAGACAGAGATGCCTGATGCCCTTTTTCTGCAAGAGCGTTACATGGAGAAACAGTGTCTTTTAAAAATGTCTCATAATCTTTACTTGCTAATAACATATCATCTACATATTGTATTACTACAGAATGTCCTGGAAGTTCGATATCTGAGAGGTCATTTTTGAGTATACGCAAAAGAATAGTCAGAGACCCAGTAAATCCCTGTGGCAGCCTTGTCCAAGTTAATTGTTGTCCCTTCCAAGTGAAAGCCAAGAGATCTTGGCTATCTTCAGCTATCGGTATACTAAAAAAAGCTGCCGTTAGGTCAATCACAGTAAAATAAGTTGCCCAAAGGGGTATCTGTAGTAAAATGGTTGATGGGTTAGGGACTACTGGATGTGGAGCAACTACCTGTTGGTTTATAGCCCTTAAGTCTTGTATAAACTGATACTCTGGATCACCATCAGAGTCTTGTCTGTTCTTTTTAACTGGCAGAATTGGGGTGTTGTACGGGGATTCACAGACTCTAAGGATACCCAGTTTCAAATAATGATTGATTTGTTTTTGGATGCTCTTCTCTGCTTCCTTTGGGATAGGGTATTGCTTAACTGCAGGAGGCAATCCCCCCTTTGTTTTTATCGAGACTGGACTAGCTGATTTCAGTAGTCCCACATCCATTCCTGAAGAGCTCCATAACCGTTTAGGAACTGATTCTAACCTTGTTGGAATTTGCAGATTAGTCGACTCTGGTTCTGGTGTCTTAGCCAGAACACATGAGCCCATAATTATTAATTCCACCTCTTCTGGCTGTAAGCAGATCTGAGTATCCAAGGCTTGCAGGAGATCTCTCCCTAAAAGGCACATGGGCGCGTCTGTGGAAATTATAATACATCCCCACGCTCTTTTACCTCCAATAGTAAGCAATAAGGGCTTAGATAACATTCGTTCGCCTTTTCCCGCTATTCCTTGCATCATTATTTTATCTGGTGACTTGCATCCTTTAGGCTCAAACTTTAAAAGGGAAAGGGTGGCTCCAGTATCCACTAGAAAGGGAACTTCTAAGCCTTCTATATTTGCCATTACCTGCCCTTCAAATCCAAATCTACATCCCATAAATTTACCCCCATTTCCACAGTATTTTCTGAGTCTCCTATCTCCTGTCATTGTGGACTGCCTGGGAATTGCCTGGTCTCCTTCTCAATATTTGATTGCCTCATGCTGGCCCCTCTATTCCCAAGTGCACAGGGCCTCACTGGGCATTCCTGCTTCCAGTGTCCTTGTTCCCCCCAAGAATGACAAACATCATTAACTCTTAATTGTACACCCCCTTCACTTTGATTCCATCTATCTCCCCTGGTTCTTCCGCGCCCCTCCCCTTGCCAGCCTGCCATATGCTCTTTAAAATACTTTTGTGTATCAGGGGCTGCTTGATCTATAAAAACACTAATTGCGAGAGCATCATTGAAGTTTTGTGGGGTCATTCCTCCCTATTTTAGCGGGGCTTACCGCAAAAGTCCCCAGAAGTCATGGGGGTGTTCATCTAATCACTGTCTGCATTCTTGCACTCTAGTCCAATTTACTCCTAACTCTCTGCATGCTCTAATTACTTCTACTAAATTTCAAAGTCCTGTTGGACACACAGCTCTATCTCCTGCATTATTATAATCCCAATTTGGATCATTTGCTAGCCAGAGGTTTCTATTTCCCCTGGCTTGCTGCGCTTCTTCCGCATCTTTAATTATCTTATCCCCTTCATTTGGTTGAAATAATTCCCTCAAAAGAATTTGGGTATCACTCCAGTTTGGGTTGTGCCCAGTGCAGATACTAGAAAATAACTGGACACATCGCCCTGCATCTTTTCTTAATCTCTGCATTTTCCCCCCCCATAAGGCGAGATGGCCAGGGTGCCAGGGCTGATTAGTAAATACCCGCAGCACAGGAGGTGGAGGACTGGCCCCTCCCTTTCCCCCCGGCTGTAAAGCGGCAGGGTTAGTCAGCACGTTGGGGATCATAGGATAGAGTCCGGCAGCCAATGGAGTAGAGGGAGAAGGAGGAGGAGAAGGAGAAGCAATGACAGAGAGATCATCAGGTATATCAGGTGGAGCAGAAACTTTTGGAGCACAGTCCGGGGTACTAGTATCTGCTAGCACAAGTGTTACTTTCGGCAGGTTTCTTTCCTCCCTCCCTCCTGGCTCAAATGCTCCTGCGCCCATGCCCAGTTATTGTTATGGAAATTCTATGGAAATTAGGCTTGTTGGCCACCATAAGAGGGCTCGACGCTAGGTTTCCGCAGAAAAATTCAGAGCCAAATCAAAACAAATTAAAGAATTAAATATTAATGACGCGCGTGCAGTAATTACAGCTCGAGCTGGGTGCCTCCGAAGAGGGACCCTAACATAAACAAATCCTGGGCAATTATAGTTTTTTCAACGTACATTTCCCACCCTTCACGCGGTAGTTAGACCAATAGTAATTTTTTGGTCCTCATTGTGTCTCATTGTCATTCTGAGGTAAGCTGTTTTTCTCCTTATTTTTGTTTTTTGCAGTCTCTGCTGACGGTTGTACCTCTGTTTTTGTGGGGTCTTACTGTTGTGTCTCAAGGTCCTGAGGAGGAGGTGATTCTAAATCATAACAATGAACACTGCCCCAGCAGTGAGCTAAGGCTTTGCCCCTCAAGGTCCTAATGCCCTGCACTGGTCTTACTTCAAAGCCTTGACACCCTCCCTTTGGGAGTGTGAGACGCAGGAATGCAGACTGCTTGTAACTTCCTTATCTTCCCAGCTGGAACCAGCTCTGAGGCCCTTTTCTTACTGGACTAAGTAAAAGTTCATTGTTTTCGCTAAGTGCGGCCTAAGGCTTCAGCAAATTTAGCTCCTCATGCTAAGCAAGTTTTAGAGAAGTTGTGCTAAGCGGCTACCTCTAGACAGTTTCAGTTCGCTATTCTTTAACAGTTCCCCGCTTTGTTTTTATGAAGCATCCCTGCTAATACTTGAAACAGAGTTCTCGAAGCCTTTCAAGGTGTGCTATCACGTTCCATAATCTTATGCATAATATGATCGTAAGCAATAGGCATAACACAGTTAAAGTTAACACAACTACTAGTGGGTGCAACACGTGATTATAAATCGCTGTTGTAGTTGGTGACCACCCTAGAAGAGTTTCCCAGCCATGATGTTCTCCATCCCTTTTTATCCTTTCTGAGACGTGGTGCATCTCTCCCGCTTCATGATGAATGGTGATTAAGAGTTTTCTGTCCATTGTTTCGGATGCGTTCTAGCAGTCGACTCAAATCATCATGTTGTAGTAGTTTCCATACCAGGGTGAGATTCATCCCAATGGGGTTAGGTAGTAAATTTTGAATTAATGTATAATTAGATTGTAACAATTGATAAGATCTAATAGGAGCTGAATAATTAAAGTCGCATCCCATAATCTTTGGTAAAGTTACAAATACAAATATTTGAGTGATTACTTGTATCTACACCAATGTTATCTATGAATATAAGATTACAAAGTGTTCTTACACATACACATTCTTTTGCAACATATACAAGTACAGTTCAACTTGAACAGCAAAATAAGAACATAGTATGACAGTATATGGCCTGTTGCAGTTAGGTTTTAACTTGGATTTTTGTGAAAATACTTTAACTAAAACTTCATCCCCAGGCTGTATACCAAGCACTTGTATTTGAGGTGGTGTGGATTGATATCACTGAGTGCATATATATATATTTTTTAAGATTTTCAAACCTTTTTTGCATACTTAGAACATACTGGGTTAGTCGTCCATCTCTGTCTAACAGGCTGGTCTTAGCTGGAATAATAAGTCCCTAGTACAGCTAAATGTTTCCCAAAGAGAATTTCTGCTGGTGTTAGTCCTATGGGTTGCCATGGGACATTTCAAACATCCCATAGAGCTAAGTTAAATGTTTCTGGCCGTTTTAGGCCAGGACATGTGCATATTCTTGCTGTTTTTTCTTTTAGTGTTCTATTCATTCTTTCTACTTGTCCTGAAGATTGTGGGTGATAAGGGGTAATAGGTTTCTTTTTATTCCTCATGATTTATATAACTGAGTGATTATGCTTGCCGTAAAATGGGCACCCCTATCTGAATCAGTGGCTTCTGGGACCCCATACCTGGGTATGATTTCCTTCAGTAAGGCTTTTACCACTCCCCCTGTGTCGGCCTTTCTTGTTGGGAAAGCTTCTACCCAGCCTGATAACTGATCTACTATCACTAACAAGTGTTTGTAGCCATTGGCAGATGGCATATCCGCATAATCTATTTGTAGCTTTTGGAAAGGGAAGTAGGCCCATGGTTGCGCCCCCCAACCCGAACTCTGAGCTTGGCTTGTTATTTGAAAACTTCTGGCAGGTCAGGCAGCTGTTTGTTATTCTTTTAGCAGCTGCATAAATTCCTGGAGCAGCCCATACTTTCTGTACCTGCTTAGCTATTGCCTCCGCTCCCCCATGAGCTTTATCATGAAACCACCTAGCTATAGTAATTAACTATTTTTTTTGGTAGAATTGGTTTTCTTCCAAGTGTCCATATTCCATCATCACTTTGTTTTGCTTCCCACTGCTCCCATTGTTTTTTCTCTTCCACTGAGCAGTCTTTTTCATACAGAGTTTTGGGGTCTATTAAATTTGGCCACTCACTCTGGTCCATCCTTGGAACCGCCCCCATACATTCTTTCAGAGGTTGTCGAGCTGCAGCTTTTGCAGCAGCGTCGGCTAAAGCATTTCCTCTGCTAATTTCTGTAGTGTCTTTAGTATGGGCTGGGCAGTGTATTACAGCAATTTCTTTGGGCAGTTGGACTGCTTCCAGCAAATTACGTATTTCTTCTCCATTAGCTAATTTCTTTCCTGATGACGAAAAGAATCCTCGCTCTTTCCATAACATCCCTGTTACATGACCTACTCCAAATGCATATTTAGACTCGGTATAGATATTTACCTGCAGGTTCTTACCAATTTTTGCTGCTTGGGTCAATGCTATTAATTCTGCTCCTTGAGCACTTACAGACGGAGACAAAGGATTGGCCTCAAGTACCTCAAAGAGGTTAGTGACAGCATAGCCGGAGTGGTGCCTTCCGTCCAAATAATAGGATGATCCATCTGTAAACGGAACTAAGTCTGGGTTTTCCAAAGGTTTGTCTTTAAGGTCCTCCCGGGGCTTGCTCGAGCTGACGATCACCTGCTCACAGGAATGATGTGGTTCTCCATCCTCAGGTAGAGGCAATAGTGTTGCTGGATTTAAGATGTTGCATCTCTTTACATGCAGGTAATGTGACCTTAATATTATCAGTTCATAGCGGTGAGCTCTCTGTGGGGATAGTGCTTGAGTCACGTATTGTTTCATTGACAGTTCTACTTCATGTGGCACATACACAGTCAATGAGTGACCCAAAACTACAGGTCATGTTTTTTTCAGTAAGAGCTGCCGTAGCTGCTATTGCTCTGATGCATCCTGGAGTGCCTTTAGCTACCTCATCTAGCTGCGTGGAGTAATAGGCCACTGGTCTGTGGTGAGGGCCTAGTTTTTGGGTGAGTACCCCACTTGCTACTCCCTGTCACTCATGGACAAACAATTCGAATGGTTTGCTATAATCTGGTCACCCTAGAGCAGGGGCTGAAACCAACGCTTTTTTCACAGATGTAAAAGCTTTCTCCCTTTCTGGGCCCCAGGCCACAGGCTCCATCTCCTCCTTTTTTGTTGCCTGCACTAAAGGCTTAGTAAGTTCTGCTAACCCAGGAATCCACGGTTGGCAAAATCCTACAGCTCCTAAAAATCCCGTGTTGTTTTTTTGTTACAGGACGAGGCATATCAAGAGTTGTCTTTACTCGTTCTGGATCAACTAACCTGTGTCCTTCTTTTAAGATAAAACCCAAATATTTTACCTCTCTTTGACACAGCTGGAGTTTAGACAGAGATGCTCGATGCCCTTTTTCTGCAAGAGTGTTAATCTTTACTTGCTAATAACAAATCATCTACATATTGTATTACTACAGAATGTCCTGGAAGTTCGATATCTGAGAGGTCATTTTTGAGTATACGCGAAAAAATAGTCGGAGACCCAGTAAATCCCTGTGGCAGCCTCGTCCAAGTTAATTGTTGTCCCTTCCAAGTGAAAGCCAAGAGATCTTGGCTATCTTCAGCTATCGGTATACTAAAAAAGGCTGCCGTTAGGTCGATCACAGTAAAATAAGTTGCCCAAAGGGGTATCTGTAGTAAAATGGTTGATGGGTCGGGGACTACTGGATGTGGAGCAACTACCTGTTGGTTTATAGCCCTTAAGTCTTGTACAAACTGATACTCTGGATCACCATCAGAGTCTTGTCTGTTCTTTTTAACTGGCAGAATTGGGGTGTTGTACGGGGATTCACAGACTCTAAGGATACCCAGTTTCAAATAATGATTGATTTGTTTTTGGATGCTCTTCTCTGCTTCCTTTGGGATAGGGTATTGCTTAACTGCAGGAGGCAATCCCCCCTTTGTTTTTATCCAGACTGGACTAGCTGATTTCAGTAGTCCCACATCCATTCCTGAAGAGCTCCATAACTTTTTAGAAACTGGTTCTAAACCTGTTGGAATTTGCAGATTAGTTGACTCTGGTTCTGGTGTCTTAGCCAGAACACATGAGCCCATAATTATTAATTCCACCTCTTCTGGCTGTAAGCAGATCTGAGTATCCAAGGCTTGCAGGAGATCTCTCCCTAAAAGGCACATGGGCGCGTCTGTGGAAATTATAATACATCCCCACACTGTTTTACCCCCAATAGTGAGTACTAAGGGCTTAGATAACATTCGTTTGCCTTTTCCCGCTACTCCTTGCATCATTATTTTATCTGGTGACTTGCATCCTTTAGGCTCAAACTTTAAAAGGGAAAGGGTGGCTCCAGTATCCACTAGAAAGGGAACTTCTAAGCCTTCTATATTTGCCATTACCTGCCCTTCAAATCCAAATCTACATCCCATGAATTTACCCCCATTTCCACAGTATTTTCTGAGTCTCCTATCTCCTGTCATTGTGGACTGATTTGATTGCCTCATGCTGGCCCCTCTATTCCCAAGTGCACAGGGCCTCACTGGGCATTCCTGCTTCCAGTGTCCTTGTTCCCCCCAAGAATGACAAACATCATTAACTCTTAATTGTACACCACCTTCACTTTGACTCCATCTATCTCCCCTGGTTCTTCCGCGCCCCCTCCCCTTGCCAGCCTGGCATATGCTCTTTAAAATACTTTTGTGTATCAGGGGCTGCTTGATCTATAAAAACAGTAATTGCAAGGAATGCAGACTGCTTGTAACTGCCTTATCTTCCCAGCTGGAACCAGCTCTGAGGCCCTTTTCTTACTGGACTAAGTAAAAGTTCATTATTTTCTCTAAGTGCGGCCTAAGGCTTCAGCAAATTTAGCTCCTCATGCCAGGCAAGTTTTAGAGAAGTTGTGCTAAGCGGCTGCCTGTAGGCAGTTTCAGTTTGCTCTTCCTTAACACAAGGATCCTGCCTGGAAAGTACCAAGTGTGATGACATGGCTGTAGGCCTGGCAGGGCAGGTGGGGTTTTTCCTGCATGCTGCCAGTGAGGGGAATGGGCTTGAGCAGCAGTGCTTGGATCCAGCAGGTCAGCCCCTGGGTGTGCAGCTGGTGCTGGCAGCAGGGCTTTGTTTTCATGAGCGTGGGCCCCTCTTTGTGCATGAAGGCTGGCGTGGAGAGATGGTCCCCACGTGCCCCCTGGGGGCAAAAGCAAGAAAAGCACAAGCCCCGTGAGTAGGAAGAGGTGCACAGGTGAGGGCAGGGCCTGCTTGCCCAGGTGGCCTGGCGGTCCAGCAGCTGGACGTCCCGAAGGCGAGCCAGCAGCGAGGCACCAAGGCTGGGGGGTGTCACGCTTCATCAGGAGGAGAGTGTGCCCGTGTGCTGCCGTGAGGCTCAAGCCGGTGGCCAAGGTGGTGAGGAGAGCCCAAAAGTCGGTGCCCCTGAGGGGAGAGGAGGATGCATGGAAGAGTGAGGAAGCGATGGTGTGGGAGGGCAAGGCAAAGGTGCAGGGTGATGTGGAGCAAAGAAAGCCTGGAGGGGCCCAGCGCAGTGCGTGCACGCCAATAGGGAAGTGCTTAGAGAGCAACAGTCTGGAGAAATGAATCTCTGACAGCTTTTGTGGGAAATCTGCAGAGGCGGGCACCTGTCTCAGGGGTCCGTCCGCTAATGCCTGCAGCCTGGGGACCAGACAGGAGCACTTTGCAGTCTGTGTGCAGCTGCGGGCCTGCAGCGTGGCATGCCTGGAGCGCTGCGGTGGATGGCTGCAGCCTCTTTGGGAAGGCCCGTCTGGGAAGGTGCGGAGGGGCAGTTGGCCTTTCTGTGAGAAAGCAGCGGGAATGCAGGACGCTCTGCCTAGGGCTGGACGGTGAGGCATATGGGTGAGGCTTAGTGGCCCGAGCAAGAGGAGTGGTCTTGCAGTGGCTGGCTGTGTGCTCTAGAGGGCCTGAAGAAGGGCAGCATCTGCACGGTGTAGGAGGCAGAGAGGTGGGGAGAGGAAAATTCCTGCTGCGGCACAGATGGCAGCTCGGAGCTGGGCTCAGAAGCTGGCACCAGAGGCTGGGAGGCAAAGCCCTGGTGCTGGAGGTGCCCCCGGTGAGCAGCAAGGCCTTGTGATGTCGGTGCTAGCACGGTCACCAGCAAGGCCTTGTGATGCGGGTGCCCCTGGTGGCCAGCAGGAGGTGGTCACGGGGGTCCCCATGGCAACGTGCAGGGCTTTGTGATGGGGGTGGCATCATGCCCCCAAGGCCATTGTGATGGGGCAGTGCCCGTGGTGACCGAGTCCATGCTGGGAGCAGAGCCCCTGGCTGTGCCCTCTGAGGAGAGCAGCTCGCTGAGGAGGGAGCAGCTCTCTTGAGT
Organism: Dromaius novaehollandiae; assembly: GCF_036370855.1. Lineage (NCBI taxonomy): Eukaryota > Metazoa > Chordata > Aves > Casuariiformes > Dromaiidae > Dromaius > Dromaius novaehollandiae. Next base: position 652,713 of record NW_026991449.1, on the reverse strand, counting down.
GCCAGAGTGGCAGGTGCGCAGGAGAAGCTCCTGCTGATGGACAAGGGGCGGCAGGCGAATGCCGGCTCCCAGCCTGTGGATGGGCTTTCTGTGAGGCCGAAGCGCAGAAGCAAGGTGAGCGGTGGGGCTGGAGGGAGAGGCAGGCAGCAGGGCTGGGAGCCGCACGGAAAGCATGAGGACGGTGGGGAAGAGGAGGTGGGGCAAGCGAGCCAGGCCTGATCTTCTCTGGCCAGGGGGTATTTCTTGCTGGTGCTGGGGATTTTCTGGTGCACAAAGCACACCGACTGGGGTGCTGCAAGGCCCAAATGGAGCCTGTGAGCTGTGCTGAGGGTCAGAGAGCATCTCCAGGCTTAGCACAGCTGGGTCGTGCTAGGCCATGAGCTTCCCTTTGCCATGGGGCCGGGCTTTCCTGTGCCTGAGGGGCCGCTTGTACGAACGCAACCGCCTCCATCATGTGCTTCCTTCTCCCTGCAGGGGGGCCAGCGGGAGCCGCATGCAGTGACGCAACGCATCCCGACCCCGACTTCATCGCAGCAAAGGGACAGGCGGCCGTTGCTGCCCGGCCCACAGAGCTGGCAAGACCCTGAAGACGTCATCGCGAAGGTAGCGAGCTGAGCAGCGATGGTGGCAAAGCCTCTGCCTGACTGTGCATAGCTGCCAAGCAGCAGGCGGGAAGTGGTGGGAGGGAGCAGGAGGAGCGCCTGCTCTGCATGGCAGTCGGCAAGGACATGGCTCGAGGTTTCCGAGGGAGCTGCCTTTGCCCATCTCTTGCCCAGTGGTGACCAGCCTTCTCCCCACGCAGCCTTTGGGAGCCAGCTGCGTGGGAGAGTGCTGCTGTTGTGGAGGGTTTCAGGGGCCACAGGGAGTGTGCATGTGGGAAGGCTGGGGGGGAGGGGTAAAGGGCAGCAGTAACTTGGCCTTCCTCATGGGCTTTGATTGCAGATGGCGGAGGACACTGTGAGGGAGGTTCTCGACTCGGTGCAAGCTCTTCATGTCTCCAGCAGCCTTGTGAAGAAGGCTCCTCCGGGGCGCCGGGAGACACTGCACAGCAGGCCTTGTGCAAGAGCAGAGACACCGCATCGGCCCGGCTTAGCGCCTCACGCAACCAAGGCAGCTAGGCAGGCACGTGGAGGCCTGGAGGCCTCTACAGGTCAAAGAGCGGCATCCGCATGTCGACCTCCAGAAAAATCCTGCAGATCTTCTTTGAGATGCACGGCCACTGCTGAGGCTCTGGAGGATGTGGCAAGGAGAGTGCCTGCCTCTCCAAAAGCTAAGCAGGAAGCTGGCGCTCTCCCCCGAGCAATTCAAGCTCCTGTCTCCTATTTGCCTGAGGCCAGGCCTGGGTCTTCCGCGCTGGGAAAAGCAAGGATGCTGCAAGCTGTTGAGAACATCCTTGCAGATGTGTGCATGGAAATGAGGGCTGAGGACCAGAGACCTGCTGCACACAGCCCCGCACTGCCTGCCGCACCTCTGATGCACGCACTGCTGGCGCTCGCGTCTGCAGCCTTGAGCCGTCCTGATGATGCGAGTGCGGGACATGGCCGGGAGCTCAGGGCAGCCGGGCCACAAAGGACCTTGGCATACACCATTGCTCTAGCAGGCCTGGCAAGCGCATTGCAGAAGGAGAGCAGGGAGCGTGGCAAAAACACAGCTGCCACAGCTCTGCAAGGGCCAGATTGCAACAGGCGTGGGGGCAAAAGGAAGGTCATGGGGGCCGGTGCACCAGCTTCCCCGGGCAGGGGCCATGGACTGGTCACACTAGGATGGCAACTTGCAGTGCAGAGGCCCAAACAGCAGCCTCTGGGCATCATCTGTCGCCTTCAAGGCACGCCACTGCGCATACACCCCGACAACCCCTCGCAGTATCTCGCCGTGCTCTCAATCAAAACAGAGACGCTGGAGGAGCTCGACAGGAGCTGCGTGGCGCGCACCGGGCAGAGCTTGGCTCAGCTGCGAGAAGCCTTTCTGGAGAGGAAGGAGCCGAGGCCAAAGGAGAGGGAGGTCGAGGAAGAGGAGGGCAAGGGGAAACGTTTCTCCCTGACAGCATCGGGATGCCTCAATGTTCGCCCCAAGGAGGTGAGTGCAAAGGGTGGGCCAGGGCAGATGGTGACCCTCCGTGTGCTGGGGCCAGCCGCTGCGCCCTGCTGCAACAGTGTGATGGTGGCAGTGCTGGCAGGGCCACGGGGGGCATTGCTGGTGGGAAAAGCAGCTGCCTTCACAAATCTCCCTCTCTGGCTTCAGCTCTGTGCCAGAAACTCCTTCTATAACCTGTGGCAACCGGAGGTGACGCGAGTGGAGCTCCTGAAGGATGCGAGGTCCAAGTGGGAGGTGCTGGAGCGGCTGTACGCCCATGCGCCCAGGAGGGAGCGCAAGATGGGAGCTGGGAAGAGAGTCCGGGGAGCACCAGAGGATGCTGGCGTGGAGTGGAGCGATGAGGAAGAGGACGTTGAAGAAGAACCTTTGGAACGGGAGGAGCTGGAGAAAAACACAGCCTTGGTCATGAGCTGGGTCAGACCGAGCCTCAGGAGCCTCTTGGCAGACCCACAGCCGTGTCCTGAGGAGGTGCCCTGCTCACCCGTTGTGAAGGGCAGAGATGCTGCCAGGGAGGCAGCTGGTGACCTGCAGAGCACGCCTCTGGCCCCAGCAGTGCCCCGAGGAGCCGTGGCAGCGGCATCTCCTTTGGCAGGAGGCTGCCAGGACGCGGGGGACAGTGTGCCTCTGGCTCCACTGGCCAGCACAGGAGCAAAGGCAGAGGCCTCCCCTGCAGCCAGAGGCCCTGAGGATGCAGGGGAAAATGCTCCTCTGCCTCCATCGCTTCCCGCAGAGGCTGCGCCAAAGGCCTCCCAGTTGTGCGGAGGCCCTTGTGGGGAGAGCAACAGCCTGCCTCTCCAACCACCATTGCCCGAAGAAAGCGCAGCAGAAGGCTCTGCCCTGGCCGCAGGCCTTCCTCACCAGGTGAGCAAGGAGCATGGCGTCGGCACCCACCACCAAAGGGAGGTGCGGTGTGAGCAGCGTCTGGGGTGTGCAGGGTGGGTGAGAAGAGCTGCCCCATTGCATGGGTCCCCCGCGGCCGTGGTGAGAAGCTGTCCCCCCAGCCCTTTGCGCTCTGCACTCTCTGTCCTGGGGAAGATGCCTGGTGCTCTGTGTTTCCAAGTGCCAGAGGCCCAGGGCTGACCTGCCCTCCCCGGCCTGCACAGCATCCAGCCCTGGGGCATGGATGCTGAGCAAGGAGGGCAGGGGCAGCCCCAGCAGCAGCCGCCTCCCACAGCCAGCGAGCCAGCCCCCTTGTGCCACGTACCCGGCCACCTCCATCCCCCGCTGCCCGTCGTGGCCCCCGGCCCAGCCCTGCTGCTACGGCCCCAAGACAAGCCTTGTGCCATTGCCCAGCCAGCTGCATGTGCCTCCCCTTGGGGCTCGCGGCCACTCACAGCATCCCCCCACCCCAAACCCTTTGCCCCCTCCTATATCCCAGGGCACCAGGATGCTGAGCATGGCCAGCTGATATCACACAGGGCTGTGTTCCTGCTCTCCCCATGCAGGTTGCCTGTGAGCCCAAAGAGGAGCACAAGTCATCGTCTTCCCTCCGGCCCTGCGGGAGGGCGCGGGAGCTGGGAGCTGGGAAGAGAGTCTGGGAAGTGCCAGAGGATGCTGGCGTGGAGTGGAGCGATGAGGAAGAGGATGTTGATGAAGAGCCTTTGGAATGGGAGGAGCTGGAGGAAAACATGGCCTTGGTCATGAGCTGGGTCAGACCGAGCCTCAGGAGCCTCTTGGCAGACCCACAGCCGTGTCCTGAGGAGGTGCCCTGCTCACCCGTTGTGAAGGGCAGAGATGCTGCCAGGGAGGCAGCTGGTGACCTGCAGAGCACGCCTCTGGCCCCAGCAGTGCCCCGAGGAGCCGAGGCAGCGGCATCTGCTCTGGCGGGAGGCTGCCAGGATGCGGGGGACAGTGTGCCTCTGGCCCCATCAGCCAGCACAGGAACAAAGGCGGAGGCCTCCCCCGCAGCCAGAGACCCTCAGGCTTGCCCTGCACTTGCCCAGCCCCTCGCCCACGGCTCTCCTTCCTCCACAGGCATCACCGCCCTCCCGCATGCTGCGCCTTCCAGGCGATGGCCATTGCGGCTCAGGGCAGCGCTTCGGGCTCTGCGCAGAGCTTTTAGCTGCCGCTGTGACTCAGGGCAGTGAGAGGAACAGCGCGAGGATGCAGCTGCCAGACAGGTGGCCCGAGATGGGAGATGGCGCAGAGCAAAGAGGCAGAGCGACGGAGGCTCTCTCCTGGCTGCTACAGCAATGCTACTGCGTCGTGTCCCACAGCCCATGTGCTGCTCCAAATAAACCCTCGGCAGCTGTTCCCGCCGTGTTACTTGGTGTCAGGGAACTGTCAGGAGAAAGACTAGTGCAGGCGCTGCCAAGGAAGGCAGTCAGGGCTGCAGAGAAAGCCCTACAAGCAGTCGCAGAGTGAGAGAGCAGCTGGGGTGGGAAGGGTCTTCCGGAGGTGTCTGCTGCAACCTCCTGCTGCAAGTGGAGGCAAGCAGAGGAGGTTTCGCAGGGCCTGTCAGGGTCGAGCTCTGACTGTCTCTGGCGATGGATTCCCGCACGGCCCTGGCACCCTGCTCCAGTGTTGCACCACCATTCGGCTTCCAAGGCCATTTGCAGTCTCTGAGGGGACTTTTCCCTGCCACAAGCCGTGCCGTTGCCCTCAACCTGTCCCCAGGCCCCTCAGGACGTCTCTGGCTCCATGCTCTCTGCACGCTCCCGTTAGGCACTTGCAGGCAGCAGTGAGATCCCCCTACGCCTTCTCTTCTGCCGGCTGCACCAAGCCAGCACCCTTGGTCTCTGCTCCTGTGTGCTGTGCTGCAGCTGCCAGGCAGCTTGGGGGCCTGCGCTGGGCTTGCTGCAGTGTGGCCCCATCTGCGTGGGCCAGGGGGCTGGGGATATGGGTGCAATGGGGTGGGGGCCTGGGATATGGGTGCAATAGGGCGGGGGCCTGGGGATGTGGGTGCAATGGGGCAGGGGGCCTGGGGAGGTGGTTGCAATTGGCAGGGGCCTGGGGACATGGGCGCAAAGGGGCAGGGGGCTGGGGATATGGGTGCAATGAGTCGGGGAAGCTCCGGATATGGGCGTAATGGGGCAGGGGCAGGGGCCTGGGGACGTGGGTGCAATGGGGTGGGGGGCTGGGGACACAGGTGCAATGGGCCAGGGGGCTGGGACCATGGGTGCAATGGGGTGGGGGGCCTGGGTTCAGGGGTGGTGATGTGACCTCACGCCTGAGTCCATGGGTGCAAAGGGGGTCGACACCTGGGTCCATGGGTGGTGGTGGGTGCTGATGGGGCCGCCACCTGGGCCCATGTGTGATAACACGGGTGCAATGGGGCTGGACACCTGGGTCCATGGGTGGTCACAGGTGCTGATGGGTGGCCACCTGGGCCCATGGGTGATAACATGGGTGCAATTGTTACAAGACAACCCTGAGAAGCTCAGAAAGAATGTTTGAAGTAGGTAGATTTGGATAACTTCTATCTTAGACAGAATTTGCTTAGCATGAGTAGCCACACACTTGCTTAGCATGAGTAGCTAAATTTGCTGAAGCCTTAGGCCACGCTCCTAGTTCGGTAAGAAAGGGCCCCAGAGCTGGTGCAGGCTGGAAAGATAAGGGAGTTACAAGCAGTCTGCATTCCTGTGCCCCACTCTCCGAAAGGGAGGATGTCAAGGCTGTGAAATAAGGCCTGTTTGGGCGCCAGGACCTTGGGAAGCAAAGCCTCCTCTCACTGTTGAAACTGTGTTAATTAAGGGGTCTGGATTATGTCCTCTTCCTCAGGACCTTGGGAGATAACATCTACTGACCTAGCTGGGGCAGTGTTAATTGATCAGGACCTTGAGAAGCAGGGGTGGGACCCAGGGAATGAAGAAATCACTAACCAATCAGTGTAAAAGGGAAAGTCGCAAATCTGGCAATTTGTTTGTATAAATGCTACTTGAAAAGTTGGGGGGTGTGTGCTCGATTTGTGGGAAACCACCGAGCACCCAGGCTTGCGCAACTCTGAAATAAATAAACAAATGTCTCTCCTGAGTGTGTAATTATTGGCTTATTGCACACCGGGCAACGAATCCGCTTTTCGGACAACACATGGATGGGTGTGGGTGCTGATGGGATTGGATGCCTGGCTCCAGGGGTGCAACGGGGCTAGACGCCTGGGGCCCTGGGCAGCTCCTCACCCATGGGTGCCACCTTGGGCAGGTTTCCACATCTTCCAGTAGACCTATGGGTGCCGGGGTGGGCCGGGGACCACCTACCAGCACTCGGCCTTCGATGGGCGCCACTCCCTGAGCTCCCACTGCTGGCTCCGCGTCCCCCCCTGTGACAGAGCCAACTCCATCCCCATCCCAATGGTGTCCCCGTCCCCACATCGTCCCCATCTCCATGGCGTCCCCGTCCCCACATCGTCCCCATCCCCCCATCATCCCCATCCCCACAGTGTCCCCCTGTCCCTGTGACAGAGCCAACTCCATCTCCAGCCCCACGGTGTCCCCATCCCCACATCGTCTCCAGCCCCACGGCGTCCCATCCCCCCAGTGGCCCCATCCCCATGGCATCCCCATCCCCACGTCGTCTCCGTCCCCACATCGGCCTCGGCCTCCCACATCGCCTCCGCGCTCCCGCCCACCACGCGCTCCGCGGAGATCCGCCCGGCGCCCGGGGGCGTCACCGCTGCCGCGCCTCGCCATTGGCGGGCGGCCGCCGGCGGGGCCAATGGCCGTGCGACAAGGCGGAGCGGGAGCCGCGGCTCGGCGCTGCGCAGCGCCCTCCGCAAGCGCCCTCGCTGTCGCTTCTCCCAACCCGCCGCGCCGGGATCAGCCCAGCGCCTGGGGACGCCTCAGCCGACAAGAGCCGCTATTGGCGGGCGGGGCAGCCAATGGCGGTGCGCCGCAGCGGAGCCAATGGTGGCGCGGGGGCGTGGCCGCCGTGGGCTTCGGCGCCGGGTGAGGGCGAGGGCGCTGGCAGCGAGGAGGCGGTAGCGGGGCGGGCGCTGGGGCCGGGGCTGCTGCTGCTGGGCGGCGGCGGCGGCGGTGGCGAGCGGTGAGTGCGGGCGGGGCCCCCGGGCCCCCCTCTGCCCCTCCCCCGGCGCCGGGCTCCCCGTCAGCGGCCCCACGGACCGGCCTGCAACCGCCCCCGGGAGGTGCTGCCCCCCCGATCTGCGCCCCGGGACGTGCTGCCCCCCCGGAGCCCCCCGACCTGCCCTCCCGGAATGTGCTGCCCCCCCGACGTGCCCCCCCTGTGTCGTGCTGCCCCCCTGACCTGCCCCCCGGGACGTGCTGCCCCCCCCGACCCCCCCGACTTCTCCCCCCGGGACATCTTGATCCCCCGGATGCCCCCCAACGTGCCCCCCCCGGCCCCTCACCACCCCCCGTGTCCCCGCAGGCCCCCACTCCCTGCGCTACTTCCACACCGCCGTGACGGAGCCCAGCCCGGGGCTGCCCGCCTTCGTCTCCGTGGGCTACGTGGACGGAGAGCTCATCGATGGCTACGACAGCGAGACGCAGAGGGCGGTGCCGGGTGCGGCCTGGATGGAGCAGGAGGGTCAGGACCACTGGGACAGGCAGCCCCAGAACGCATATGGCAATCATTAGTCTTACTGAGTGGAGCTGGACACACTGCAGAAGCGCTACAACCAGAGCGGGGGTGAGCGCGGGCCGGGGCTCCCAGCGGCAGCTGCTCGCTGTCAGCGCTGGGGGCTGCGGGTCTGGGGTGCCCCCGGCCCTGCGCTGGGTGCCGTGTCCAAGCCCCTGTGCGGGGCCGGGGCTGCCCCTGAGCCCCCGTCTCCCTGCTTGTGTCTCAGGGTATCACACAGTGCAGCGCACGTACGGCTGTGACCTCCTGGAGGACGGTGGGATCTGGGGGTTTCTGCGGGATGCCTACGACGGGAAGGATTTCATCGCCTTTGACAAGGACACGCTGACATTCGTCATGGCGTATGCTGCTGCGCTAATCACCAAGAGGAAGTGGGAGGCAGAGAATGAGCCTGAGAGGCTGAAGCACTACCTGGAGAAGAGCTGCATGGAGTGGCAGTGGAGATACATGGAGTACAGGAGGGCTGCGCTGGAGAGGAGAGGTGAGGGCGAGGCGGGACCCCCCGGACACGGGGACGGGCCCCGGGCTCGGTGTTATGGAAATGAGGCTTGTCAGCCACCATAACAGGGCCCGACCCTAGGTTCCCGCAGAAAAGTTTGGCGCCAAATCAAAGCAAATGAAATAATGAAATTTTAATGACACGCGTGCGGTAATTACAGCTCGAGCTGGGTGTCTCCGAAGAGGGACCCCAAACAAAGAAATGCCTGGGCAATTATACCTTCCAATGTAAGCTCTCCACCCCTCAGGCAGTAGTTTGGACCAATAGTAATATTTGGGCCTGGAGTCTCCTGCTCCTTATTGGGTCTCATCCCTGTGCCTAGGCAGGCTGTTTATCTTTACTGTTATGGTTTTTGTTGACAGATGTGTCTTGGTTCCTCGGGTCCCGCCCTTGTCTCTCCAGGCTCTGACAAAGAGGTGTTGTTCCAGCAATTAGCACTGCCCCAGCAGTGACAATAGGTGTTATCTGCCAAGGTCCTGATGAAGGGATATAATCCAGACCCCGAGATAGTCCAGACCCCCTAATTAACACTGTTTCAGCAATGAGAGGAGGCTTTGTTTCCCAGGGTCCTGGTGCCCAAGTAGGCCTTATTTCAAAGCCTTGACATCCTCCCTCCCAGAGCGTGAAGCACAGGAATGCGAACTGCTTGCAACTCCCTTATCATTCCAGCTTGAACCAGCTCTCAGTCCCTTTTCTTACTGAACTAGGTAAAAGTTCATTATTCCTCATGATTTATAAAACTGACTGATTATGCTTGCCATAAAATGGACACCCCTGTCTGAATCAGTGGCTTCTGGGACTCTGTACCTGGGTATGATTTCTTTCAGTAAGGCTTTTACTACCCGCCCTGTGTCAGCCGTTCTTGTTGGGAAAAGTCCTACCCAGCCATTTTAGGCTAGCATGTGCGCATATTCTTGCTATTTTTCCTTTTAGTGTTCTATTCATTCTTTCTACTTGTCCTGAAGATTGTGGGTGATAAGGGGTTGTAGGTTTCTTTTTATGCCTAATGATTTCTATAACTGAGTGATTATGCTTGCCGTAAAATGGGCACCCCTGTCTGAATCAGTGGCTTCTGGGACCCCATACCTGGGTATGATTTCCTTCAGTAAGGCTTTTACCACTCCCCGTGTGTCGGCCTTTCTTGTTGGGAAAGCTTCTACCCAGCCTGATAACTGATCTACTATCACTAACAAGTGTTTGTAGCCATTGGCAGATGGCATATCCGCATAATCTATTTGTAGCTTTTGGAAAGGGAAGTAGGCCCATGGTTGTGCCCCCCAACCCGAACTCTGAGCTTGGCTTGTTATTTGAAAACTTCTGGCAGGTCGGGCAGCTATTTGTTATTCTTTTTGCAGCCGCGTAGATTCCTGGAGCAGCCCATACTTTCTGTACCTGGTTAGCCACCGCCTCCGCTCCCCCATGAGCTTTATCGTGAAACCACCTAGCTATAGTAATTAAATTTTTTTTTTTGGTAGAATTGGTTTTCTTCCAAGTGTCCATATTCCATCATCACTTTGTTTTGCTTCCCACTGCTCCCATTGTTTTTTCTCTTCCACTGAGCAGTCTTTTTCATACGTGGTTTTGGGGTCTATTAAAATTGGCCATTCACTCTGGTCCATCCTTGGAACTGCCCCCATACATTCTCTCAGAGGTTGTCGAGCTGCAGCCTTCGCAGCAGCGTCGGCTAAAGCATTTCCTCTGCTAATTTCTGTAGTGTCTTTAGTATGGGCTGGGCAGTGTATTACAGCAATTTCTTTGGGCAGTTGGACTGCTTCCAGCAAATTACGTATTTCTTCTCCATTAGCTAATTTCTTTCCTGATGACGAAAAGAATCCTCGCTCTTTCCATAACATCCCTGTTACATGACCTACTCCAAATGCATATTTAGAATCGGTATAGATATTTACCTGCAGGTTCTTACCAATTTTTACTGCTTGGGTCAATGCTATTAATTCTGCTCCTTGAGCACTTACAGACGGAGACAAAGGATTGGCCTCAAGTACCTCAAAGAGGTTAGTGACAGCATAGCCGGAGTGGTGCCTTCCGTCCAAATACTAGGATGATCCATCTGTAAACGGAACTAAGTCTGGGTTTCCCAAAGGTTCGTCTTTAAGGTCCTCCCGGGGCTTGCTCGAGCTGACGATCACCTGCTCACAGGAATGATGTGGTTCTCCATCCTCAGGTAGAGGCAATAGTGTTGCTGGATTTAAGATGTTGCATCTCTTTAAGGTCCCATTATCTGCATGCAGTATTATCAGTTCATAGCGGTGAGCTCTCTGTGGGGATAGTGCTTGAGTCACGTATTGTTTCATTGACAGTTCTACTTCATGTGGCACATACACAGTCAATGAGTGACCCAAAACTACAGGTCATGTTTTTTTCAGTAAGAGCTGCCGTAGCTGCTATTGCTCTGATGCATCCTGGAGTGCCTTTAGCTACCTCATCTAGCTGCGTGGAATAATAGGCCACTGGTCTGTGGTGAGGGCCTAGTTTTTGGGTGAGTACCCCACTTGCTACTCCCTGTCGTTCATGGACAAATAATTCCAATGGTTTGCTATAATCTGGTAACCCTAGAGCAGGGGCTGAAACCAACGCTTTTTTCACAGATGTAAAAGCTTTCTCCCTTTCTGGGCCCCAGGCCACAGGCTCTATCTCCTCCTTTTTTGTTGCCTGCACTAAAGGCTTAGTAAGTTCTGCTAACCCAGGAATCCACGGTTGGCAAAATCCTACAGCTCCTAAAAATCCCGTGTTGTTTTTTTGTTACAGGACGAGGCATATCAAGAATTGTCTTTACTCGTTCTGGATCAACTAACCTGTGTCCTTCTTTTCAGATAAAACCCAAATATTTTACCTCTCTTTGACACAGCTGGAGTTTAGACAGAGATGCCTGATGCCCTTTTTCTGCAAGAGCGTTACATGGAGAAACAGTGTCTTTTAAAAATGTCTCATAATCTTTACTTGCTAATAACATATCATCTACATATTGTATTAATACAGAATGTCCTGGAAGTTCGATATCTGAGAGGTCATTTTTGAGTATACGCGAAAGAATAGTCAGAGACCCAGTAAATCCCTGTGGCAGCCTTGTCCAAGTTAATTGTTGTCCCTTCCAAGTGAAAGCCAAGAGATCTTGGCTATCTTCAGCTATCGGTATACTAAAAAAAGCTGCCGTTAGGTCAATCACAGTAAAATAAGTTGCCCAAAGGGGTATCTGTAGTAAAATGGTTGATGGGTTAGGGACTACTGGATGTGGAGCAACTACATGTTGGTTTATAGCCCCTAAGTCTTGTATAAACTGATACTCTGGATCACCATCAGAATCTTGCCTGTTCTTTTTAACTGGCAGAATTGGGGTGTTGTACGGGGATTCACAGACTCTAAGGATACCCAGTTTCAAATAATGATTGATTTGTTTTTGGATGCTCTTCTCTGCTTCCTTTGGGATAGGGTATTGCTTAACTGCAGGAGGCAATCCCCCCTTTGTTTTTATCCAGACTGGACTAGCTGATTTCAGTAGTCCCACATCCATTCCTGAAGAGCTCCATAACCGTTTAGGAACTGATTCTAACCTTGTTGGAATTTGCAGATTAGTCGACTCTGGTTCTGGTGTCTTAGCCAGAACACATGAGCCCATAATTATTAATTCCACCTCTTCTGGCTGTAAGCAGATCTGAGTATCCAAGGCTTGCAGGAGATCTCTCCCTAAAAGGCACATGGGCGCGTCTGTGGAAATTATAATACATCCCCACGCTCTTTTACCTCCAATAGTAAGCAATAAGGGCTTAGATAACATTCGTTCGCCTTTTCCCGCTACTCCTTGCATCATTATTTTATCTGGTGACTTGCATCCTTTAGGCTCAAACTTTAAAAGGGAAAGGGTGGCTCCAGTATCCACTAGAAAGGGAACTTCTAAGCCTTCTATATTTGCCATTACCTGCCCTTCAAATCCAAATCTACATCCCATAAATTTACCCCCATTTCCACAGTATTTTCTGAGTCTCCTATCTCCTGTCATTGTGGACTGCCTGGGAATTGCCTGGTCTCCTTCTCAATATTTGATTGCCTCATGCTGGCCCCTCTATTCCCAAGTGCACAGGGCCTCACTGGGCATTCCTGCTTCCAGTGTCCTTGTTCCCCCCAAGAATGACAAACATCATTAACTCTTAATTGTACACCCCCTTCACTTTGATTCCATCTATCTCCCCTGGTTCTTCCGCGCCCCTCCCCTTGCCAGCCTGCCATATGCTCTTTAAAATACTTTTGTGTATCAGGGGCTGCTTGATCTATAAAAACACTAATTGCGAGAGCATCATTGAAGTTTTGTGGGGTCATTCCTCCCTATTTTAGCGGGGCTTACCGCAAAAGTCCCCAGAAGTCTTGGGGGTGTTCATCTAATCACTGTCTGCATTCTTGCACTCTAGTCCAATTTACTCCTAACTCTCTGCATGCTCTAATTACTTCTACTAAATTTCAAAGTCCTGTTGGACACACAGCTCTATCTCCTGCATTATTATAATCCCAATTTGGATCATTTGCTAGCCAGAGGTTTCTATTTCCCCCGGCTTGCTGCGCTTCTTCTGCATCTTTAATTATCTTATCCCCTTCATTTGGTTGAAATAATTCCCTCAAAAGAATTTGGGTATCACTCCAGTTTGGGTTGTGCCCAGTGCAGATATTAGAAAATAACTGGACACATCGCCCTGCATCTTTTCTTAATCTCTGCATTTTCCCCCCCCATAAGGCGAGATGGCCAGGGTGCCAGGGCTGATTAGTAAATACCCGCAGCACAGGAGGAGGGGGACTGGCCCCTCCCTTTCCCCCCGGCTGTAAAGCGGCAGGGTTAGTCAGCACGTTGGGGATCATAGGATAGAGTCCGGCAGCCAATGGAGTAGAGGGAGAAGGAGGAGGAGAAGGAGAAGTAATGACAGAGAGATCATCAGGTATATCAGGTGGAGCAGAAACTTTTGGAGCACAGTCCGGGGTACTAGTATCTGCTAGCACAAGTGTTACGTTCGGCAGGTTTCTTTCCTCCCTCCCTCCTGGCTCAAATGCTCCCGCGCCCATGCCCAGTTATTGTTATGGAAATTCTATGGAAATTAGGCTTGTTGGCCACCATAAGAGGGCTTGACGCTAGGTTTCCGCAGAAAAATTCAGAGCCAAATCAAAACAAATTAAAGAATTAAATATTAATGACGCGCGTGCAGTAATTACAGCTCGAGCTGGGTGCCTCCGAAGAGGGACCCTAACATAAACAAATCCTGGGCAATTATAGTTTTTTCAACGTACATTTCCCACCCTTCACGTGGTAGTTAGACCAATAGTAATTTTTTGGTCCTCATTGGGTCTCATCGTCATTCTGAGGTAAGCTGTTTTTCTCCTTATTTTTGTTTTTTGCAGTCTCTGCTGACGGTTGTACCTCTGTTTTTGTGGGGTCTTACTGTTGTGTCTCAAGGTCCTGAGGAGGAGGTGATTCTAAATCATAACAATGAACACTGCCCCAGCAGTGAGCTCAGGCTTTGCCCCTCAAGGTCCTAATGCCCTGCACTGGTCTTACTTCAAAGCCTTGACACCCTCCCTTTGGGAGTGTGAGACGCAGGAATGCAGACTGCTTGTAACTTCCTTATCTTCCCAGCTGGAACCAGCTCTGAGGCCCTTTTCTTACTGGACTAAGTAAAAGTTCATTAGTTTCGCTAAGTGCGGCCTAAGGCTTCAGCAAATTTAGCTCCTCATGCTAAGCAAGTTTTAGAGAAGTTGTGCTAAGCGGCTACCTCTAGACAGTTTCAGTTTGCTCTTCTTTAACAGTTCCCCGCTTTGTTTTTATGAAGCATCCCTGCTAATACTTGAAACAGAGTTCTCGAAGCCTTTCAAGGCGTGCTATCACGTTCCATAATCTTATGCATAATATGATCGTAAGCAATAGGCATAACACAGTTAAAGTTAACACAACTACTAGTGGGTGCAACACGTGATTATAAATCGCTGTTGTAGTTGGTGACCACCCTAGAAGAATTTCCCAGCCATGATGTTCTCCATCCCTTTTTATCCTTTCCGAGACGTGGTGCATCTCTTCCGCTTCATGATGAATGGTGATTAGAGGGTTTTTTGTCCATTGTTTCGGGTACGTTCTAGCAGTCGACGCAGGCTGTCATGTTGTAGTAGTTTCCATACCAGGGTGAGATTCATCCCAATGGGGTTAGGTAGTAAATTTTGAATTAATGTATAATTAGATTGTAACAATTGATAAGATCTAATAGGAGCTGAATGATTAAAGTCGCATCCCATAATTTTGGGTAATGTTACAAATACAAATATTTGAGTAATTAATTACTTGTATCTACACCAATGCCATCTATGAATGTAAGATTACAAAGTGTTCTTACACATACACATTCTTTTTTTAACATGTACAAGTACAGTTCAACTTGAACAGCAAAATAAGAACACAGTATGACAGTATATGGCCCGTTCCATTTAGGTTTTAACTTGGATTTTTGTGAAAATACCTTAACTAAAACTTCATCCCCAGGCTGTATACCAAGCACTTCTATTTCAGGTGGTGTGGATTGATATCATTGAGCATATATTTATTTATTTCAAAGATTTTCAAACCTTTTTGCATAGTTAGAACATAGTGGGTTAGTTGTCCATCTCTAACAGGCTAGTCTTAGCTGGCATAACAAGTCCCTAGTACAGCTAAATGTTTCCCAAAGAGAATTTCTGCTGGTGTTAGTCCTATGGGTTGCCGTGGGACATTTCAAACATCCCATAGAGCCAAGTTAAATGCTTCTGGCCATTTTAGGCTAGCACGTTTGCATATTCTTGCTATTTTTTCTTTTAATGTGCTATTCGTTCTTTCTACTTGTCCTGAAGATTGTGGGTGATAAGGGGTACATAGGTTTCTTTTTATTCCTAATGATTTATATAATTGAGTGATTATGCTTGCCATAAAATGGGCACCCCTATCTGAATCCATGGCTTCTGGGACTCTATACCTGGGTATGATTTCCTTCAGTAAGGCTTTTACCCCTGTGGCACATACACAGTTAATGAGTGACCCAAAACTACAGGTCATGTTTTTTTCAGTAAGAGCTGCCGTAGCTGCTATTGCTCTGATGCATCCTGGAGTGCCTTTAGCTACCTCATCTAGTTGCGTGGAATAATAGGCCACTGGTCTATGGTGAGGGCCTAGTTTTTGGGTGAGTACCCCACTTGCTACTCCCTGTCGTTCATGGACAAATAATTCCAATGGTTTGCTATAATCTGGTAACCCTAGAGCAGGGGCTGAAACCAACGCTTTTTTCACAGATGTAAAAGCTTTCTCCCTTTCTGGGCCCCAGGCCACAGGCTCTATCTCCTCCTTTTTTGTTGCCTGCACTAAAGGCTTAGTAAGTTCTGCTAACCCAGGAATCCACGGTTGGCAAAATCCTACAGCTCCTAAAAATCCCGTGTTGTTTTTTTGTTACAGGACGAGGCATATCAAGAGTTGTCTTTACTCGTTCTGGATCAACTAACCTGTGTCCTTCTTTTAAGATAAAACCCAAATATTTTACCTCTCTTTGACACAGCTGGAGTTTAGACAGAGATGCCTGATGCCCTTTTTCTGCAAGAGCGTTACATGGAGAAACAGTGTCTTTTAAAAATGTCTCATAATCTTTACTTGCTAATAACATATCATCTACATATTGTATTACTACAGAATGTCCTGGAAGTTCGATATCTGAGAGGTCATTTTTGAGTATACGCAAAAGAATAGTCAGAGACCCAGTAAATCCCTGTGGCAGCCTTGTCCAAGTTAATTGTTGTCCCTTCCAAGTGAAAGCCAAGAGATCTTGGCTATCTTCAGCTATCGGTATACTAAAAAAAGCTGCCGTTAGGTCAATCACAGTAAAATAAGTTGCCCAAAGGGGTATCTGTAGTAAAATGGTTGATGGGTTAGGGACTACTGGATGTGGAGCAACTACCTGTTGGTTTATAGCCCTTAAGTCTTGTATAAACTGATACTCTGGATCACCATCAGAATCTTGCCTGTTCTTTTTAACTGGCAGAATTGGGGTGTTGTACGGGGATTCACAGACTCTAAGGATACCCAGTTTCAAATAATGATTGATTTGTTTTTGGATGCTCTTCTCTGCTTCCTTTGGGATAGGGTATTGCTTAACTGCAGGAGGCAATCCCCCCTTTGTTTTTATCGAGACTGGACTAGCTGATTTCAGTAGTCCCACATCCATTCCTGAAGAGCTCCATAACCGTTTAGGAACTGATTCTAACCTTGTTGGAATTTGCAGATTAGTCGACTCTGGTTCTGGTGTCTTAGCCAGAACACATGAGCCCATAATTATTAATTCCACCTCTTCTGGCTGTAAGCAGATCTGAGTATCCAAGGCTTGCAGGAGATCTCTCCCTAAAAGGCACATGGGCGCGTCTGTGGAAATTATAATACATCCCCACGCTCTTTTACCTCCAATAGTAAGCAATAAGGGCTTAGATAACATTCGTTCGCCTTTTCCCGCTATTCCTTGCATCATTATTTTATCTGGTGACTTGCATCCTTTAGGCTCAAACTTTAAAAGGGAAAGGGTGGCTCCAGTATCCACTAGAAAGGGAACTTCTAAGCCTTCTATATTTGCCATTACCTGCCCTTCAAATCCAAATCTACATCCCATAAATTTACCCCCATTTCCACAGTATTTTCTGAGTCTCCTATCTCCTGTCATTGTGGACTGCCTGGGAATTGCCTGGTCTCCTTCTCAATATTTGATTGCCTCATGCTGGCCCCTCTATTCCCAAGTGCACAGGGCCTCACTGGGCATTCCTGCTTCCAGTGTCCTTGTTCCCCCCAAGAATGACAAACATCATTAACTCTTAATTGTACACCCCCTTCACTTTGATTCCATCTATCTCCCCTGGTTCTTCCGCGCCCCTCCCCTTGCCAGCCTGCCATATGCTCTTTAAAATACTTTTGTGTATCAGGGGCTGCTTGATCTATAAAAACACTAATTGCGAGAGCATCATTGAAGTTTTGTGGGGTCATTCCTCCCTATTTTAGCGGGGCTTACCGCAAAAGTCCCCAGAAGTCATGGGGGTGTTCATCTAATCACTGTCTGCATTCTTGCACTCTAGTCCAATTTACTCCTAACTCTCTGCATGCTCTAATTACTTCTACTAAATTTCAAAGTCCTGTTGGACACACAGCTCTATCTCCTGCATTATTATAATCCCAATTTGGATCATTTGCTAGCCAGAGGTTTCTATTTCCCCTGGCTTGCTGCGCTTCTTCCGCATCTTTAATTATCTTATCCCCTTCATTTGGTTGAAATAATTCCCTCAAAAGAATTTGGGTATCACTCCAGTTTGGGTTGTGCCCAGTGCAGATACTAGAAAATAACTGGACACATCGCCCTGCATCTTTTCTTAATCTCTGCATTTTCCCCCCCCATAAGGCGAGATGGCCAGGGTGCCAGGGCTGATTAGTAAATACCCGCAGCACAGGAGGTGGAGGACTGGCCCCTCCCTTTCCCCCCGGCTGTAAAGCGGCAGGGTTAGTCAGCACGTTGGGGATCATAGGATAGAGTCCGGCAGCCAATGGAGTAGAGGGAGAAGGAGGAGGAGAAGGAGAAGCAATGACAGAGAGATCATCAGGTATATCAGGTGGAGCAGAAACTTTTGGAGCACAGTCCGGGGTACTAGTATCTGCTAGCACAAGTGTTACTTTCGGCAGGTTTCTTTCCTCCCTCCCTCCTGGCTCAAATGCTCCCGCGCCCATGCCCAGTTATTGTTATGGAAATTCTATGGAAATTAGGCTTGTTGGCCACCATAAGAGGGCTCGACGCTAGGTTTCCGCAGAAAAATTCAGAGCCAAATCAAAACAAATTAAAGAATTAAATATTAATGACGCGCGTGCAGTAATTACAGCTCGAGCTGGGTGCCTCCGAAGAGGGACCCTAACATAAACAAATCCTGGGCAATTATAGTTTTTTCAACGTACATTTCCCACCCTTCACGCGGTAGTTAGACCAATAGTAATTTTTTGGTCCTCATTGTGTCTCATTGTCATTCTGAGGTAAGCTGTTTTTCTCCTTATTTTTGTTTTTTGCAGTCTCTGCTGACGGTTGTACCTCTGTTTTTGTGGGGTCTTACTGTTGTGTCTCAAGGTCCTGAGGAGGAGGTGATTCTAAATCATAACAATGAACACTGCCCCAGCAGTGAGCTAAGGCTTTGCCCCTCAAGGTCCTAATGCCCTGCACTGGTCTTACTTCAAAGCCTTGACACCCTCCCTTTGGGAGTGTGAGACGCAGGAATGCAGACTGCTTGTAACTTCCTTATCTTCCCAGCTGGAACCAGCTCTGAGGCCCTTTTCTTACTGGACTAAGTAAAAGTTCATTGTTTTCGCTAAGTGCGGCCTAAGGCTTCAGCAAATTTAGCTCCTCATGCTAAGCAAGTTTTAGAGAAGTTGTGCTAAGCGGCTACCTCTAGACAGTTTCAGTTCGCTATTCTTTAACAGTTCCCCGCTTTGTTTTTATGAAGCATCCCTGCTAATACTTGAAACAGAGTTCTCGAAGCCTTTCAAGGTGTGCTATCACGTTCCATAATCTTATGCATAATATGATCGTAAGCAATAGGCATAACACAGTTAAAGTTAACACAACTACTAGTGGGTGCAACACGTGATTATAAATCGCTGTTGTAGTTGGTGACCACCCTAGAAGAGTTTCCCAGCCATGATGTTCTCCATCCCTTTTTATCCTTTCTGAGACGTGGTGCATCTCTCCCGCTTCATGATGAATGGTGATTAAGAGTTTTCTGTCCATTGTTTCGGATGCGTTCTAGCAGTCGACTCAAATCATCATGTTGTAGTAGTTTCCATACCAGGGTGAGATTCATCCCAATGGGGTTAGGTAGTAAATTTTGAATTAATGTATAATTAGATTGTAACAATTGATAAGATCTAATAGGAGCTGAATAATTAAAGTCGCATCCCATAATCTTTGGTAAAGTTACAAATACAAATATTTGAGTGATTACTTGTATCTACACCAATGTTATCTATGAATATAAGATTACAAAGTGTTCTTACACATACACATTCTTTTGCAACATATACAAGTACAGTTCAACTTGAACAGCAAAATAAGAACATAGTATGACAGTATATGGCCTGTTGCAGTTAGGTTTTAACTTGGATTTTTGTGAAAATACTTTAACTAAAACTTCATCCCCAGGCTGTATACCAAGCACTTGTATTTGAGGTGGTGTGGATTGATATCACTGAGTGCATATATATATATTTTTTAAGATTTTCAAACCTTTTTTGCATACTTAGAACATACTGGGTTAGTCGTCCATCTCTGTCTAACAGGCTGGTCTTAGCTGGAATAATAAGTCCCTAGTACAGCTAAATGTTTCCCAAAGAGAATTTCTGCTGGTGTTAGTCCTATGGGTTGCCATGGGACATTTCAAACATCCCATAGAGCTAAGTTAAATGTTTCTGGCCGTTTTAGGCCAGGACATGTGCATATTCTTGCTGTTTTTTCTTTTAGTGTTCTATTCATTCTTTCTACTTGTCCTGAAGATTGTGGGTGATAAGGGGTAATAGGTTTCTTTTTATTCCTCATGATTTATATAACTGAGTGATTATGCTTGCCGTAAAATGGGCACCCCTATCTGAATCAGTGGCTTCTGGGACCCCATACCTGGGTATGATTTCCTTCAGTAAGGCTTTTACCACTCCCCCTGTGTCGGCCTTTCTTGTTGGGAAAGCTTCTACCCAGCCTGATAACTGATCTACTATCACTAACAAGTGTTTGTAGCCATTGGCAGATGGCATATCCGCATAATCTATTTGTAGCTTTTGGAAAGGGAAGTAGGCCCATGGTTGCGCCCCCCAACCCGAACTCTGAGCTTGGCTTGTTATTTGAAAACTTCTGGCAGGTCAGGCAGCTGTTTGTTATTCTTTTAGCAGCTGCATAAATTCCTGGAGCAGCCCATACTTTCTGTACCTGCTTAGCTATTGCCTCCGCTCCCCCATGAGCTTTATCATGAAACCACCTAGCTATAGTAATTAACTATTTTTTTTGGTAGAATTGGTTTTCTTCCAAGTGTCCATATTCCATCATCACTTTGTTTTGCTTCCCACTGCTCCCATTGTTTTTTCTCTTCCACTGAGCAGTCTTTTTCATACAGAGTTTTGGGGTCTATTAAATTTGGCCACTCACTCTGGTCCATCCTTGGAACCGCCCCCATACATTCTTTCAGAGGTTGTCGAGCTGCAGCTTTTGCAGCAGCGTCGGCTAAAGCATTTCCTCTGCTAATTTCTGTAGTGTCTTTAGTATGGGCTGGGCAGTGTATTACAGCAATTTCTTTGGGCAGTTGGACTGCTTCCAGCAAATTACGTATTTCTTCTCCATTAGCTAATTTCTTTCCTGATGACGAAAAGAATCCTCGCTCTTTCCATAACATCCCTGTTACATGACCTACTCCAAATGCATATTTAGACTCGGTATAGATATTTACCTGCAGGTTCTTACCAATTTTTGCTGCTTGGGTCAATGCTATTAATTCTGCTGCTTGAGCACTTACAGACGGAGACAAAGGATTGGCCTCAAGTACCTCAAAGAGGTTAGTGACAGCATAGCCGGAGTGGTGCCTTCCGTCCAAATAATAGGATGATCCATCTGTAAACGGAACTAAGTCTGGGTTTTCCAAAGGTTTGTCTTTAAGGTCCTCCCGGGGCTTGCTCGAGCTGACGATCACCTGCTCACAGGAATGATGTGGTTCTCCATCCTCAGGTAGAGGCAATAGTGTTGCTGGATTTAAGATGTTGCATCTCTTTACATGCAGGTAATGTGACCTTAATATTATCAGTTCATAGCGGTGAGCTCTCTGTGGGGATAGTGCTTGAGTCGCGTATTGTTTCATTAACAGTTCTACTTCATGTGGCACATACACAGTCAATGAGTGACCCAAAACTACAGGTCATGTTTTTTTCAGTAAGAGCTGCCGTAGCTGCTATTGCTCTGATGCATCCTGGAGTGCCTTTAGCTACCTCATCTAGCTGCGTGGAGTAATAGGCCACTGGTCTGTGGTGAGGGCCTAGTTTTTGGGTGAGTACCCCACTTGCTACTCCCTGTCACTCATGGACAAACAATTCGAATGGTTTGCTATAATCTGGTCACCCTAGAGCAGGGGCTGAAACCAACGCTTTTTTCACAGATGTAAAAGCTTTCTCCCTTTCTGGGCCCCAGGCCACAGGCTCCATCTCCTCCTTTTTTGTTGCCTGCACTAAAGGCTTAGTAAGTTCTGCTAACCCAGGAATCCACGGTTGGCAAAATCCTACAGCTCCTAAAAATCCCGTGTTGTTTTTTTGTTACAGGACGAGGCATATCAAGAGTTGTCTTTACTCGTTCTGGATCAACTAACCTGTGTCCTTCTTTTAAGATAAAACCCAAATATTTTACCTCTCTTTGACACAGCTGGAGTTTAGACAGAGATGCTCGATGCCCTTTTTCTGCAAGAGTGTTAATCTTTACTTGCTAATAACAAATCATCTACATATTGTATTACTACAGAATGTCCTGGAAGTTCGATATCTGAGAGGTCATTTTTGAGTATACGCGAAAAAATAGTCGGAGACCCAGTAAATCCCTGTGGCAGCCTCGTCCAAGTTAATTGTTGTCCCTTCCAAGTGAAAGCCAAGAGATCTTGGCTATCTTCAGCTATCGGTATACTAAAAAAGGCTGCCGTTAGGTCGATCACAGTAAAATAAGTTGCCCAAAGGGGTATCTGTAGTAAAATGGTTGATGGGTCGGGGACTACTGGATGTGGAGCAACTACCTGTTGGTTTATAGCCCTTAAGTCTTGTACAAACTGATACTCTGGATCACCATCAGAGTCTTGTCTGTTCTTTTTAACTGGCAGAATTGGGGTGTTGTACGGGGATTCACAGACTCTAAGGATACCCAGTTTCAAATAATGATTGATTTGTTTTTGGATGCTCTTCTCTGCTTCCTTTGGGATAGGGTATTGCTTAACTGCAGGAGGCAATCCCCCCTTTGTTTTTATCCAGACTGGACTAGCTGATTTCAGTAGTCCCACATCCATTCCTGAAGAGCTCCATAACTTTTTAGAAACTGGTTCTAAACCTGTTGGAATTTGCAGATTAGTTGACTCTGGTTCTGGTGTCTTAGCCAGAACACATGAGCCCATAATTATTAATTCCACCTCTTCTGGCTGTAAGCAGATCTGAGTATCCAAGGCTTGCAGGAGATCTCTCCCTAAAAGGCACATGGGCGCGTCTGTGGAAATTATAATACATCCCCACACTGTTTTACCCCCAATAGTGAGTACTAAGGGCTTAGATAACATTCGTTTGCCTTTTCCCGCTACTCCTTGCATCATTATTTTATCTGGTGACTTGCATCCTTTAGGCTCAAACTTTAAAAGGGAAAGGGTGGCTCCAGTATCCACTAGAAAGGGAACTTCTAAGCCTTCTATATTTGCCATTACCTGCCCTTCAAATCCAAATCTACATCCCATGAATTTACCCCCATTTCCACAGTATTTTCTGAGTCTCCTATCTCCTGTCATTGTGGACTGATTTGATTGCCTCATGCTGGCCCCTCTATTCCCAAGTGCACAGGGCCTCACTGGGCATTCCTGCTTCCAGTGTCCTTGTTCCCCCCAAGAATGACAAACATCATTAACTCTTAATTGTACACCACCTTCACTTTGACTCCATCTATCTCCCCTGGTTCTTCCGCGCCCCCTCCCCTTGCCAGCCTGGCATATGCTCTTTAAAATACTTTTGTGTATCAGGGGCTGCTTGATCTATAAAAACAGTAATTGCAAGGAATGCAGACTGCTTGTAACTGCCTTATCTTCCCAGCTGGAACCAGCTCTGAGGCCCTTTTCTTACTGGACTAAGTAAAAGTTCATTATTTTCTCTAAGTGCGGCCTAAGGCTTCAGCAAATTTAGCTCCTCATGCCAGGCAAGTTTTAGAGAAGTTGTGCTAAGCGGCTGCCTGTAGGCAGTTTCAGTTTGCTCTTCCTTAACACAAGGATCCTGCCTGGAAAGTACCAAGTGTGATGACATGGCTGTAGGCCTGGCAGGGCAGGTGGGGTTTTTCCTGCATGCTGCCAGTGAGGGGAATGGGCTTGAGCAGCAGTGCTTGGATCCAGCAGGTCAGCCCCTGGGTGTGCAGCTGGTGCTGGCAGCAGGGCTTTGGTTTCATGAGCGTGGGCCCCTCTTTGTGCATGAAGGCTGGCGTGGAGAGATGGTCCCCACGTGCCCCCTGGGGGCAAAAGCAAGAAAAGCACAAGCCCCGTGAGTAGGAAGAGGTGCACAGGTGAGGGCAGGGCCTGCTTGCCCAGGTGGCCTGGCGGTCCAGCAGCTGGACGTCCCGAAGGCGAGCCAGCAGCGAGGCACCAAGGCTGGGGGGTGTCAGGCTTCATCAGGAGGAGAGTGTGCCCGTGTGCTGCCGTGAGGCTCAAGCCGGTGGCCAAGGTGGTGAGGAGAGCCCAAAAGTCGGTGCCCCTGAGGGGAGAGGAGGATGCATGGAAGAGTGAGGAAGCGATGGTGTGGGAGGGCAAGGCAAAGGTGCAGGGTGATGTGGAGCAAAGAAAGCCTGGAGGGGCCCAGCGCAGTGCGTGCACGCCAATAGGGAAGTGCTTAGAGAGCAACAGTCTGGAGAAATGAATCTCTGACAGCTTTTGTGGGAAATCTGCAGAGGCGGGCACCTGTCTCAGGGGTCCGTCCGCTAATGCCTGCAGCCTGGGGACCAGACAGGAGCACTTTGCAGTCTGTGTGCAGCTGCGGGCCTGCAGCGTGGCATGCCTGGAGCGCTGCGGTGGATGGCTGCAGCCTCTTTGGGAAGGCCCGTCTGGGAAGGTGCGGAGGGGCAGTTGGCCTTTCTGTGAGAAAGCAGCGGGAATGCAGGACGCTCTGCCTAGGGCTGGACGGTGAGGCATATGGGTGAGGCTTAGTGGCCCGAGCAAGAGGAGTGGTCTTGCAGTGGCTGGCTGTGTGCTCTAGAGGGCCTGAAGAAGGGCAGCATCTGCACGGTGTAGGAGGCAGAGAGGTGGGGAGAGGAAAATTCCTGCTGCGGCACAGATGGCAGCTCGGAGCTGGGCTCAGAAGCTGGCACCAGAGGCTGGGAGGCAAAGCCCTGGTGCTGGAGGTGCCCCCGGTGAGCAGCAAGGCCTTGTGATGTCGGTGCTAGCACGGTCACCAGCAAGGCCTTGTGATGTGGGTGCCCCTGGTGGCCAGCAGGAGGTGGTCACGGGGGTCCCCATGGCAACGTGCAGGGCTTTGTGATGGGGGTGGCATCATGCCCCCAAGGCCATTGTGATGGGGCAGTGCCCGTGGTGACCGAGTCCATGCTGGGAGCAGAGCCCCTGGCTGTGCCCTCTGAGGAGAGCAGCTCGCTGAGGAGGGAGCAGCTCTCTTGAGTGCCAGAGTGGCAGGTGCGCAGGAGAAGCTCCTGCTGATGGACAAGGGGCGGCAGGCGAATGCCGGCTCCCAGCCTGTGGATGGGCTTTCTGTGAGGCCGAAGCGCAGAAGCAAGGTGAGCGGTGGGGCTGGAGGGAGAGGCAGGCAGCAGGGCTGGGAGCCGCACGGAAAGCATGAGGACGGTGGGGAAGAGGAGGTGGGGCAAGCGAGCCAGGCCTGATCTTCTCTGGCCAGGGGGTATTTCTTGCTGGTGCTGGGGATTTTCTGGTGCACAAAGCACACCGACTGGGGTGCTGCAAGGCCCAAATGGAGCCTGTGAGCTGTGCTGAGGGTCAGAGAGCATCTCCAGGCTTAGCACAGCTGGGTCGTGCTAGGCCATGAGCTTCCCTTTGCCATGGGGCCGGGCTTTCCTGTGCCTGAGGGGCCGCTTGTACGAACGCAACCGCCTCCATCATGTGCTTCCTTCTCCCTGCAGGGGGGCCAGCGGGAGCCGCATGCAGTGACGCAACGCATCCCGACCCCGACTTCATCGCAGCAAAGGGACAGGCGGCCGTTGCTGCCCGGCCCACAGAGCTGGCAAGACCCTGAAGACGTCATCGCGAAGGTAGCGAGCTGAGCAGCGATGGTGGCAAAGCCTCTGCCTGACTGTGCATAGCTGCCAAGCAGCAGGCGGGAAGTGGTGGGAGGGAGCAGGAGGAGCGCCTGCTCTGCATGGCAGTCGGCAAGGACATGGCTCGAGGTTTCCGAGGGAGCTGCCTTTGCCCATCTCTTGCCCAGTGGTGACCAGCCTTCTCCCCACGCAGCCTTTGGGAGCCAGCTGCGTGGGAGAGTGCTGCTGTTGTGGAGGGTTTCAGGGGCCACAGGGAGTGTGCATGTGGGAAGGCTGGGGGGGAGGGGTAAAGGGCAGCAGTAACTTGGCCTTCCTCATGGGCTTTGATTGCAGATGGCGGAGGACACTGTGAGGGAGGTTCTCGACTCGGTGCAAGCTCTTCATGTCTCCAGCAGCCTTGTGAAGAAGGCTCCTCCGGGGCGCCGGGAGACACTGCACAGCAGGCCTTGTGCAAGAGCAGAGACACCGCATCGGCCCGGCTTAGCGCCTCACGCAACCAAGGCAGCTAGGCAGGCACGTGGAGGCCTGGAGGCCTCTACAGGTCAAAGAGCGGCATCCGCATGTCGACCTCCAGAAAAATCCTGCAGATCTTCTTTGAGATGCACGGCCACTGCTGAGGCTCTGGAGGATGTGGCAAGGAGAGTGCCTGCCTCTCCAAAAGCTAAGCAGGAAGCTGGCGCTCTCCCCCGAGCAATTCAAGCTCCTGTCTCCTATTTGCCTGAGGCCAGGCCTGGGTCTTCCGCGCTGGGAAAAGCAAGGATGCTGCAAGCTGTTGAGAACATCCTTGCAGATGTGTGCATGGAAATGAGGGCTGAGGACCAGAGACCTGCTGCACACAGCCCCGCACTGCCTGCCGCACCTCTGATGCACGCACTGCTGGCGCTCGCGTCTGCAGCCTTGAGCCGTCCTGATGATGCGAGTGCGGGACATGGCCGGGAGCTCAGGGCAGCCGGGCCACAAAGGACCTTGGCATACACCATTGCTCTAGCAGGCCTGGCAAGCGCATTGCAGAAGGAGAGCAGGGAGCGTGGCAAAAACACAGCTGCCACAGCTCTGCAAGGGCCAGATTGCAACAGGCGTGGGGGCAAAAGGAAGGTCATGGGGGCCGGTGCACCAGCTTCCCCGGGCAGGGGCCATGGACTGGTCACACTAGGATGGCAACTTGCAGTGCAGAGGCCCAAACAGCAGCCTCTGGGCATCATCTGTCGCCTTCAAGGCACGCCACTGCGCATACACCCCGACAACCCCTCGCAGTATCTCGCCGTGCTCTCAATCAAAACAGAGACGCTGGAGGAGCTCGACAGGAGCTGCGTGGCGCGCACCGGGCAGAGCTTGGCTCAGCTGCGAGAAGCCTTTCTGGAGAGGAAGGAGCCGAGGCCAAAGGAGAGGGAGGTCGAGGAAGAGGAGGGCAAGGGGAAACGTTTCTCCCTGACAGCATCGGGATGCCTCAATGTTCGCCCCAAGGAGGTGAGTGCAAAGGGTGGGCCAGGGCAGATGGTGACCCTCCGTGTGCTGGGGCCAGCCGCTGCGCCCTGCTGCAACAGTGTGATGGTGGCAGTGCTGGCAGGGCCACGGGGGGCATTGCTGGTGGGAAAAGCAGCTGCCTTCACAAATCTCCCTCTCTGGCTTCAGCTCTGTGCCAGAAACTCCTTCTATAACCTGTGGCAACCGGAGGTGACGCGAGTGGAGCTCCTGAAGGATGCGAGGTCCAAGTGGGAGGTGCTGGAGCGGCTGTACGCCCATGCGCCCAGGAGGGAGCGCAAGATGGGAGCTGGGAAGAGAGTCCGGGGAGCACCAGAGGATGCTGGCGTGGAGTGGAGCGATGAGGAAGAGGACGTTGAAGAAGAACCTTTGGAATGGGAGGAGCTGGAGAAAAACACAGCCTTGGTCATGAGCTGGGTCAGACCGAGCCTCAGGAGCCTCTTGGCAGACCCACAGCCGTGTCCTGAGGAGGTGCCCTGCTCACCCGTTGTGAAGGGCAGAGATGCTGCCAGGGAGGCAGCTGGTGACCTGCAGAGCACGCCTCTGGCCCCAGCAGTGCCCCGAGGAGCCGTGGCAGCGGCATCTCCTTTGGCAGGAGGCTGCCAGGACGCGGGGGACAGTGTGCCTCTGGCTCCACTGGCCAGCACAGGAGCAAAGGCAGAGGCCTCCCCTGCAGCCAGAGGCCCTGAGGATGCAGGGGAAAATGCTCCTCTGCCTCCATCGCTTCCCGCAGAGGCTGCGCCAAAGGCCTCCCAGTTGTGCGGAGGCCCTTGTGGGGAGAGCAACAGCCTGCCTCTCCAACCACCATTGCCCGAAGAAAGCGCAGCAGAAGGCTCTGCCCTGGCCGCAGGCCTTCCTCACCAGGTGAGCAAGGAGCATGGCGTCGGCACCCACCACCAAAGGGAGGTGCGGTGTGAGCAGCGTCTGGGGTGTGCAGGGTGGGTGAGAAGAGCTGCCCCATTGCATGGGTCCCCCGCGGCCGTGGTGAGAAGCTGTCCCCCCAGCCCTTTGCGCTCTGCACTCTCTGTCCTGGGGAAGATGCCTGGTGCTCTGTGTTTCCAAGTGCCAGAGGCCCAGGGCTGACGTGCCCTCCCCGGCCTGCACAGCATCCAGCCCTGGGGCATGGATGCTGAGCAAGGAGGGCAGGGGCAGCCCCAGCAGCAGCCGCCTCCCACAGCCAGCGAGCCAGCCCCCTTGTGCCACGTACCCGGCCACCTCCATCCCCCGCTGCCCGTCGTGGCCCCCGGCCCAGCCCTGCTGCTACGGCCCCAAGACAAGCCTTGTGCCATTGCCCAGCCAGCTGCATGTGCCTCCCCTTGGGGCTCGCGGCCACTCACAGCATCCCCCCACCCCAAACCCTTTGCCCCCTCCTATATCCCAGGGCACCAGGATGCTGAGCATGGCCAGCTGATATCACACAGGGCTGTGTTCCTGCTCTCCCCATGCAGGTTGCCTGTGAGCCCAAAGAGGAGCACAAGTCATCGTCTTCCCTCCGGCCCTGCGGGAGGGCGCGGGAGCTGGGAGCTGGGAAGAGAGTCTGGGAAGTGCCAGAGGATGCTGGCGTGGAGTGGAGCGATGAGGAAGAGGATGTTGATGAAGAGCCTTTGGAATGGGAGGAGCTGGAGGAAAACATGGCCTTGGTCATGAGCTGGGTCAGACCGAGCCTCAGGAGCCTCTTGGCAGACCCACAGCCGTGTCCTGAGGAGGTGCCCTGCTCACCCGTTGTGAAGGGCAGAGATGCTGCCAGGGAGGCAGCTGGTGACCTGCAGAGCACGCCTCTGGCCCCAGCAGTGCCCCGAGGAGCCGAGGCAGCGGCATCTGCTCTGGCGGGAGGCTGCCAGGATGCGGGGGACAGTGTGCCTCTGGCCCCATCAGCCAGCACAGGAACAAAGGCGGAGGCCTCCCCCGCAGCCAGAGACCCTCAGGCTTGCCCTGCACTTGCCCAGCCCCTCGCCCACGGCTCTCCTTCCTCCACAGGCATCACCGCCCTCCCGCATGCTGCGCCTTCCAGGCGATGGCCATTGCGGCTCAGGGCAGCGCTTCGGGCTCTGCGCAGAGCTTTTAGCTGCCGCTGTGACTCAGGGCAGTGAGAGGAACAGCGCGAGGATGCAGCTGCCAGACAGGTGGCCCGAGATGGGAGATGGCGCAGAGCAAAGAGGCAGAGCGACGGAGGCTCTCTCCTGGCTGCTACAGCAATGCTACTGCGTCGTGTCCCACAGCCCATGTGCTGCTCCAAATAAACCCTCGGCAGCTGTTCCCGCTGTGTTACTTGGTGTCAGGGAACTGTCAGGAGAAAGACTAGTGCAGGCGCTGCCAAGGAAGGCAGTCAGGGCTGCAGAGAAAGCCCTACAAGCAGTCGCAGAGTGAGAGAGCAGCTGGGGTGGGAAGGGTCTTCCGGAGGTGTCTGCTGCAACCTCCTGCTGCAAGTGGAGGCAAGCAGAGGAGGTTTCGCAGGGCCTGTCAGGGTCGAGCTCTGACTGTCTCTGGCGATGGATTCCCGCACGGCCCTGGCACCCTGCTCCAGTGTTGCACCACCATTCGGCTTCCAAGGCCATTTGCAGTCTCTGAGGGGACTTTTCCCTGCCACAAGCCGTGCCGTTGCCCTCAACCTGTCCCCAGGCCCCTCAGGACGTCTCTGGCTCCATGCTCTCTGCACGCTCCCGTTAGGCACTTGCAGGCAGCAGTGAGATCCCCCTACGCCTTCTCTTCTGCCGGCTGCACCAAGCCAGCACCCTTGGTCTCTGCTCCTGTGTGCTGTGCTGCAGCTGCCAGGCAGCTTGGGGGCCTGCGCTGGGCTTGCTGCAGTGTGGCCCCATCTGCGTGGGCCAGGGGGCTGGGGATATGGGTGCAATGGGGTGGGGGCCTGGGATATGGGTGCAATAGGGCGGGGGCCTGGGGATGTGGGTGCAATGGGGCAGGGGGCCTGGGGAGGTGGTTGCAATTGGCAGGGGCCTGGGGACATGGGCGCAAAGGGGCAGGGGGCTGGGGATATGGGTGCAATGAGTCGGGGAAGCTCCGGATATGGGCGTAATGGGGCAGGGGCAGGGGCCTGGGGACGTGGGTGCAATGGGGTGGGGGGCTGGGGACACAGGTGCAATGGGCCAGGGGGCTGGGACCATGGGTGCAATGGGGTGGGGGGCCTGGGTTCAGGGGTGGTGATGTGACCTCACGCCTGAGTCCATGGGTGCAAAGGGGGTCGACACCTGGGTCCATGGGTGGTGGTGGGTGCTGATGGGGCCGCCACCTGGGCCCATGTGTGATAACACGGGTGCAATGGGGCTGGACACCTGGGTCCATGGGTGGTCACAGGTGCTGATGGGTGGCCACCTGGGCCCATGGGTGATAACATGGGTGCAATTGTTACAAGACAACCCTGAGAAGCTCAGAAAGAATGTTTGAAGTAGGTAGATTTGGATAACTTCTATCTTAGACAGAATTTGCTTAGCATGAGTAGCCACACACTTGCTTAGCATGAGTAGCTAAATTTGCTGAAGCCTTAGGCCACGCTCCTAGTTCGGTAAGAAAGGGCCCCAGAGCTGGTGCAGGCTGGAAAGATAAGGGAGTTACAAGCAGTCTGCATTCCTGTGCCCCACTCTCCGAAAGGGAGGATGTCAAGGCTGTGAAATAAGGCCTGTTTGGGCGCCAGGACCTTGGGAAGCAAAGCCTCCTCTCACTGTTGAAACTGTGTTAATTAAGGGGTCTGGATTATGTCCTCTTCCTCAGGACCTTGGGAGATAACATCTACTGACCTAGCTGGGGCAGTGTTAATTGATCAGGACCTTGAGAAGCAGGGGTGGGACCCAGGGAATGAAGAAATCACTAACCAATCAGTGTAAAAGGGAAAGTCGCAAATCTGGCAATTTGTTTGTATAAATGCTACTTGAAAAGTTGGGGGGGGTGTGCTCGATTTGTGGGAAACCACCGAGCACCCAGGCTTGCGCAACTCTGAAATAAATAAACAAATGTCTCTCCTGAGTGTGTAATTATTGGCTTATTGCACACCGGGCAACGAATCCGCTTTTCGGACAACACATGGATGGGTGTGGGTGCTGATGGGATTGGATGCCTGGCTCCAGGGGTGCAACGGGGCTAGACGCCTGGGGCCCTGGGCAGCTCCTCACCCATGGGTGCCACCTTGGGCAGGTTTCCACATCTTCCAGTAGACCTATGGGTGCCGGGGTGGGCCGGGGACCACCTACCAGCACTCGGCCTTCGATGGGCGCCACTCCCTGAGCTCCCACTGCTGGCTCCGCGTCCCCCCCGTGACAGAGCCAACTCCATCCCCATCCCAATGGTGTCCCCGTCCCCACATCGTCCCCATCTCCATGGCGTCCCCGTCCCCACATCGTCCCCATCCCCCCATCATCCCCATCCCCACAGTGTCCCCCTGTCCCTGTGACAGAGCCAACTCCATCTCCAGCCCCACGGTGTCCCCATCCCCACATCGTCTCCAGCCCCACGGCGTCCCATCCCCCCAGTGGCCCCATCCCCATGGCATCCCCATCCCCACGTCGTCTCCGTCCCCACATCGGCCTCGGCCTCCCACATCGCCTCCGCGCTCCCGCCCACCACGCGCTCCGCGGAGATCCGCCCGGCGCCCGGGGGCGTCACCGCTGCCGCGCCTCGCCATTGGCGGGCGGCCGCCGGCGGGGCCAATGGCCGTGCGACAAGGCGGAGCGGGAGCCGCGGCTCGGCGCTGCGCAGCGCCCTCCGCAAGCGCCCTCGCTGTCGCTTCTCCCAACCCGCCGCGCCGGGATCAGCCCAGCGCCTGGGGACGCCTCAGCCGACAAGAGCCGCTATTGGCGGGCGGGGCAGCCAATGGCGGTGCGCCGCAGCGGAGCCAATGGTGGCGCGGGGGCGTGGCCGCCGTGGGCTTCGGCGCCGGGTGAGGGCGAGGGCGCTGGCAGCGAGGAGGCGGTAGCGGGGCGGGCGCTGGGGCCGGGGCTGCTGCTGCTGGGCGGCGGCGGCGGCGGTGGCGAGCGGTGAGTGCGGGCGGGGCCCCCGGGCCCCCCTCTGCCCCTCCCCCGGCGCCGGGCTCCCCGTCAGCGGCCCCACGGACCGGCCTGCAACCGCCCCCGGGAGGTGCTGCCCCCCCGATCTTCCCCCCGGGACGTGCTGCCCCCCCGGAGCCCCCCGACCTGCCCTCCCGGAATGTGCTGCCCCCCCGACGTGCCCCCCCTGTGTCGTGCTGCCCCCCTGACCTGCCCCCCGGGACGTGCTGCCCCCCCCGACCCCCCCGACTTCTCCCCCCGGGACATCTTGATCCCCCGGATGCCCCCCAACGTGCCCCCCCCGGCCCCTCACCACCCCCCGTGTCCCCGCAGGCCCCCACTCCCTGCGCTACTTCCACACCGCCGTGACGGAGCCCAGCCCGGGGCTGCCCGCCTTTGTCTCCGTGGGCTACGTGGACGGAGAGCTCATCGATGGCTACGACAGCGAGACGCAGAGGGCGGTGCCGGGTGCGGCCTGGATGGAGCAGGAGGGTCAGGACCACTGGGACAGGCAGCCCCAGAACGCATATGGCAATCATTAGTCTTACTGAGTGGAGCTGGACACACTGCAGAAGCGCTACAACCAGAGCGGGGGTGAGCGCGGGCCGGGGCTCCCAGCGGCAGCTGCTCGCTGTCAGCGCTGGGGGCTGCGGGTCTGGGGTGCCCCCGGCCCTGCGCTGGGTGCCGTGTCCAAGCCCCTGTGCGGGGCCGGGGCTGCCCCTGAGCCCCCGTCTCCCTGCTTGTGTCTCAGGGTATCACACAGTGCAGCGCACGTACGGCTGTGACCTCCTGGAGGACGGTGGGATCTGGGGGTTTCTGCGGGATGCCTACGACGGGAAGGATTTCATCGCCTTTGACAAGGACATGCTGACATTCGTCATGGCGTATGCTGCTGCGCTAATCACCAAGAGGAAGTGGGAGGCAGAGAATGAGCCTGAGAGGCTGAAGCACTACCTGGAGAAGAGCTGCATGGAGTGGCAGTGGAGATACATGGAGTACAGGAGGGCTGCGCTGGAGAGGAGAGGTGAGGGCGAGGCGGGACCCCCCGGACACGGGGACGGGCCCCGGGCTCGGTGTTATGGAAATGAGGCTTGTCAGCCACCATAACAGGGCCCGACCCTAGGTTCCCGCAGAAAAGTTTGGCGCCAAATCAAAGCAAATGAAATAATGAAATTTTAATGACACGCGTGCGGTAATTACAGCTCGAGCTGGGTGTCTCCGAAGAGGGACCCCAAACAAAGAAATGCCTGGGCAATTATACCTTCCAATGTAAGCTCTCCACCCCTCAGGCAGTAGTTTGGACCAATAGTAATATTTGGGCCTGGAGTCTCCTGCTCCTTATTGGGTCTCATCCCTGTGCCTAGGCAGGCTGTTTATCTTTACTGTTATGGTTTTTGTTGACAGATGTGTCTTGGTTCCTCGGGTCCCGCCCTTGTCTCTCCAGGCTCTGACAAAGAGGTGTTGTTCCAGCAATTAGCACTGCCCCAGCAGTGACAATAGGTGTTATCTGCCAAGGTCCTGATGAAGGGATATAATCCAGACCCCGAGATAGTCCAGACCCCCTAATTAACACTGTTTCAGCAATGAGAGGAGGCTTTGTTTCCCAGGGTCCTGGTGCCCAAGTAGGCCTTATTTCAAAGCCTTGACATCCTCCCTCCCAGAGCGTGAAGCACAGGAATGCGAACTGCTTGCAACTCCCTTATCATTCCAGCTTGAACCAGCTCTCAGTCCCTTTTCTTACTGAACTAGGTAAAAGTTCATTATTCCTCATGATTTATAAAACTGACTGATTATGCTTGCCATAAAATGGACACCCCTGTCTGAATCAGTGGCTTCTGGGACTCTGTACCTGGGTATGATTTCTTTCAGTAAGGCTTTTACTACCCGCCCTGTGTCAGCCGTTCTTGTTGGGAAAAGTCCTACCCAGCCATTTTAGGCTAGCATGTGCGCATATTCTTGCTATTTTTCCTTTTAGTGTTCTATTCATTCTTTCTACTTGTCCTGAAGATTGTGGGTGATAAGGGGTTGTAGGTTTCTTTTTATGCCTAATGATTTCTATAACTGAGTGATTATGCTTGCCGTAAAATGGGCACCCCTGTCTGAATCAGTGGCTTCTGGGACCCCATACCTGGATATGATTTCCTTCAGTAAGGCTTTTACCACTCCCCGTGTGTCGGCCTTTCTTGTTGGGAAAGCTTCTACCCAGCCTGATAACTGATCTACTATCACTAACAAGTGTTTGTAGCCATTGGCAGATGGCATATCCGCATAATCTATTTGTAGCTTTTGGAAAGGGAAGTAGGCCCATGACCGTCCCCCTAACTCTGAGCTTGGCTTGTTATTTGAAAACTTCTGGCAGGTCGGGCAGCTATTTGTTATTCTTTTTGCAGCCGCGTAGATTCCTGGAGCAGCCCATACTTTCTGTACCTGCTTAGCTATTGCCTCGGCTCCCCCATGAGCTTTATCGTGAAACCACCTAGCTATAGTAATGAACTATTTTTTTTTGGTAGAATTGGTTTTCTTCCAAGTGTCCATATTCCATCATCACTTTGTTTTGCTTCCCACTGCTCCCATTGTTTTTTCTCTTCCACTGAGCAGTCTTTTTCATACGTGGTTTTGGGGTCTATTAAAATTGGCCATTCACTCTGGTCCATCCTTGGAACTGCCCCCATACATTCTCTCAGAGGCTGTCGAGCTGCAGCCTTCGCAGCAGCGTCGGCTAAAGCATTTCCTCTGCTAATTTCTGTAGTGTCTTTAGTATGGGCTGGGCAGTGTATTACAGCAATTTCTTTGGGCAGTTGGACTGCTTCCAGCAAATTACGTATTTCTTCTCCATTAGCTAATTTCTTTCCTGATGACGAAAAGAATCCTCGCTCTTTCCATAACATCCCTGTTACATGACCTACTCCAAATGCATATTTAGAATCGGTATAGATATTTACCTGCAGGTTCTTACCAATTTTTACTGCTTGGGTCAATGCTATTAATTCTGCTCCTTGAGCACTTACAGACGGAGACAAAGGATTGGCCTCAAGTACCTCAAAGAGGTTAGTGACAGCATAGCCGGAGTGGTGCCTTCCGTCCAAATACTAGGATGATCCATCTGTAAACGGAACTAAGTCTGGGTTTCCCAAAGGTTCGTCTTTAAGGTCCTCCCGGGGCTTGCTCGAGCTGACGATCACCTGCTCACAGGAATGATGTGGTTCTCCATCCTCAGGTAGAGGCAATAGTGTTGCTGGATTTAAGATGTTGCATCTCTTTAAGGTCCCATTATCTGCATGCAGTATTATCAGTTCATAGCGGTGAGCTCTCTGTGGGGATAGTGCTTGAGTCACGTATTGTTTCATTGACAGTTCTACTTCATGTGGCACATACACAGTCAATGAGTGACCCAAAACTACAGGTCATGTTTTTTTCAGTAAGAGCTGCCGTAGCTGCTATTGCTCTGATGCATCCTGGAGTGCCTTTAGCTACCTCATCTAGCTGCGTGGAATAATAGGCCACTGGTCTGTGGTGAGGGCCTAGTTTTTGGGTGAGTACCCCACTTGCTACTCCCTGTCGTTCATGGACAAATAATTCCAATGGTTTGCTATAATCTGGTAACCCTAGAGCAGGGGCTGAAACCAATGCTTTTTTCACAGATGTAAAAGCTTTCTCCCTTTCTGGGCCCCAGGCCACAGGCTCTATCTCCTCCTTTTTTGTTGCCTGCACTAAAGGCTTAGTAAGTTCTGCTAACCCAGGAATCCACGGTTGGCAAAATCCTACAGCTCCTAAAAATCCCGTGTTGTTTTTTTGTTACAGGACGAGGCATATCAAGAGTTGTCTTTACTCGTTCTGGATCAACTAACCTGTGTCCTTCTTTTAAGATAAAACCCAAATATTTTACCTCTCTTTGACACAGCTGGAGTTTAGACAGAGATGCCTGATGCCCTTTTTCTGCAAGAGCGTTACATGGAGAAACAGTGTCTTTTAAAAATGTCTCATAATCTTTACTTGCTAATAACATATCATCTACATATTGTATTAATACAGAATGTCCTGGAAGTTCGATATCTGAGAGGTCATTTTTGAGTATACGCAAAAGAATAGTCAGAGACCCAGTAAATCCCTGTGGCAGCCTTGTCCAAGTTAATTGTTGTCCCTTCCAAGTGAAAGCCAAGAGATCTTGGCTATCTTCAGCTATCGGTATACTAAAAAAAGCTGCCGTTAGGTCAATCACAGTAAAATAAGTTGCCCAAAGGGGTATCTGTAGTAAAATGGTTGATGGGTTAGGGACTACTGGATGTGGAGCAACTACCTGTTGGTTTATAGCCCCTAAGTCTTGTATAAACTGATACTCTGGATCACCATCAGAATCTTGCCTGTTCTTTTTAACTGGCAGAATTGGGGTGTTGTACGGGGATTCACAGACTCTAAGGATACCCAGTTTCAGGTAATGATCGGTTTGTTTTTGGATGCTCTTCTCTGCTTCCTTTGGGATAGGGTATTGCTTAACTGCAGGAGGCAATCCCCCCTTTGTTTTTATCCAGACTGGACTAGCTGATTTCAGTAGTCCCACATCCATTCCTGAAGAGCTCCATAACCGTTTAGGAACTGATTCTAACCTTGTTGGAATTTGCAGATTAGTCGACTCTGGTTCTGGTGTCTTAGCCAGAACACATGAGCCCATAATTATTAATTCCACCTCTTCTGGCTGTAAGCAGATCTGAGTATCCAAGGCTTGCAGGAGATCTCTCCCTAAAAGGCACATGGGCGCGTCTGTGGAAATTATAATACATCCCCACGCTCTTTTACCTCCAATAGTAAGCAATAAGGGCTTAGATAACATTCGTTCGCCTTTTCCCGCTATTCCTTGCATCATTATTTTATCTGGTGACTTGCATCCTTTAGGCTCAAACTTTAAAAGGGAAAGGGTGGCTCCAGTATCCACTAGAAAGGGAACTTCTAAGCCTTCTATATTTGCCATTACCTGCCCTTCAAATCCAAATCTACATCCCATAAATTTACCCCCATTTCCACAGTATTTTCTGAGTCTCCTATCTCCTGTCATTGTGGACTGCCTGGGAATTGCCTGGTCTCCTTCTCAATATTTGATTGCCTCATGCTGGCCCCTCTATTCCCAAGTGCACAGGGCCTCACTGGGCATTCCTGCTTCCAGTGTCCTTGTTCCCCCCAAGAATGACAAACATCATTAACTCTTAATTGTACACCCCCTTCACTTTGATTCCATCTATCTCCCCTGGTTCTTCCGCGCCCCTCCCCTTGCCAGCCTGCCATATGCTCTTTAAAATACTTTTGTGTATCAGGGGCTGCTTGATCTATAAAAACACTAATTGCGAGAGCATCATTGAAGTTTTGTGGGGTCATTCCTCCCTATTTTAGCGGGGCTTACCGCAAAAGTCCCCAGAAGTCTTGGGGGTGTTCATCTAATCACTGTCTGCATTCTTGCACTCTAGTCCAATTTACTCCTAACTCTCTGCATGCTCTAATTACTTCTACTAAATTTCAAAGTCCTGTTGGACACACAGCTCTATCTCCTGCATTATTACAATCCCAATTTGGACCATTTGCTAGCCAGAGGTTTCTATTTCCCCCGGCTTGCTGCGCTTCTTCTGCATCTTTAATTATCTTATCCCCTTCATTTGGTTG
This sequence comes from Dromaius novaehollandiae, assembly GCF_036370855.1. Classification (NCBI taxonomy): domain Eukaryota; kingdom Metazoa; phylum Chordata; class Aves; order Casuariiformes; family Dromaiidae; genus Dromaius; species Dromaius novaehollandiae. Next base: position 615,412 of record NW_026991449.1, on the reverse strand, counting down.
AAATAATTCCCTCAAAAGAATTTGGGTATCACTCCAGTTTGGGTTGTGCCCAGTGCAGATACTAGAAAATAACTGGACACATCGCCCTGCATCTTTTCTTAATCTCTGCATTTTCCCCCCCCATAAGGCGAGATGGCCAGGGTGCCAGGGCTGATTAGTAAATACCCGCAGCACAGGAGGAGGGGGACTGGCCCCTCCCTTTCCCCCCGGCTGTAAAGCGGCAGGGTTAGTCAGCACGTTGGGGATCCTAGGATAGAGTCCGGCAGCCAATGGAGTAGAGGGAGAAGGAGGAGGAGAAGGAGAAGTAATGACAGAGAGATCATCAGGTATATCAGGTGGAGCAGAAACTTTTGGAGCACAGTCCGGGGTACTAGTATCTGCTAGCACAAGTGTTACGTTCGGCAGGTTTCTTTCCTCCCTCCCTCCTGGCTCAAATGCTCCCGCGCCCATGCCCAGTTATTGTTATGGAAATTATATGGAAATTAGGCTTGTTGGCCACCATAAGAGGGCTCGACCCTAGGTTTCCGCAGAAAAATTCAGAGCCAAATCAAAACAAATTAAAGAATTAAATATTAATGACGTGCGTGCAGTAATTACAGCTCGAGCTGGGTGCCTCCGAAGAGGGACCCTAACATAAACAAATCCTGGGCAATTATAGTTTTTTCAACGTACATTTCCCACCCTTCACGTGGTAGTTAGACCAATAGTAATTTTTTGGTCTGGGGTCTCCTGCTCCTCATTGTGTCTCATTGTCATTCTGAGGTAAGCTGTTTTTCTCCTTATTTTTGTTTTTTGCAGTCTCTGCTGACGGTTGTACCTCTGTTTTTGTGGGGTCTTACTGTTGTGTCTCAAGGTCCTGAGGAGGAGGTGATTCTAAATCATAACAATGAACACTGCCCCAGCAGTGAGCTAAGGCTTTGCCCCTCAAGGTCCTAATGCCCTGCACTGGTCTTACTTCAAAGCCTTGACACCCTCCCTTTGGGAGTGTGAGACGCATTGCTGCAGACACCCTCCCTTTGGGAGTGTGAGACGCAGGAATGCAGACTGCTTGTAACTTCCTTATCTTCCCAGCTGGAACCAGCTCTGAGGCCCTTTTCTTACTGGACTAAGTAAAAGTTCATTGTTTTCGCTAAGTGCGGCCTAAGGCTTCAGCAAATTTAGCTCCTCATGCTAAGCAAGTTTTAGAGAAGTTGTGCTAAGTGGCTACCTCTAGACAGTTTCAGTTCGCTATTCTTTAACAGTTCCCCGCTTTGTTTTTATGAAGCATCCCTGCTAATACTTGAAACAGAGTTCTCGAAGCCTTTCAAGGTGTGCTATCACGTTCCATAATCTTATGCATAATATGATCGTAAGCAATAGGCATAACACAGTTAAAGTTAACACAACTACTAGTGGGTGCAACACGTGATTATAAATCGCTGTTGTAGTTGGTGACCACCCTAGAAGAATTTCCCAGCCATGATGTTCTCCATCCCTTTTTATCCTTTCCGAGACGTGGTGCATCTCTTCCGCTTCATGATGAATGGTGATTAGAGGGTTTTTTGTCCATTGTTTCGGGTACGTTCTAGCAGTCGACGCAGGCTGTCATGTTGTAGTAGTTTCTTCACTAGTGTGAGATTCTTTCCAATGGGGTTAGGTAGTAAATTTTGAATTAATGTATAATTAGATTGTAACAATTGATAAGATCTAATAGGAGCTGAATGATTAAAGTCGCATCCCATAATTTTGGGTAATGTTACAAATACAAATATTTGAGTAATTAATTACTTGTATCTACAACAATGCCATCTATGAATGTAAGATTACAAAGTGTTCTTACACATACACATTCTTTTTTTAACATGTACAAGTACAGTTCAACTTGAACAGCAAAATAAGAACACAGTATGACAGTATATGGCCCGTTCCATTTAGGTTTTAACCTGGATTTTTTGTGAAAATACTTTAACTAAAACTTCATCCCCAGGCTGTATACCAGGCACTTGTATTTCAGGTGGTGTGGATTGATATCATTGAGCATATATTTATTTATTTCAAAGATTTTCAAACCTTTTTTGCATACTTAGAACATACTGGGTTAGTCATTCATCCCCGTCTAACAGGCTAGTCTTAGCTGGCATAACAAGTCCCTAGTACAGCTAAATGTTTCCCAAAGAGAATTTCTGCTGGTGTTAGTCCTATGGGTTGCCATGGGACATTTCAAACATCCCATAGAGCTAAGTTTAATGCTTCTGGCCATTTGAGGCTAGCATGTGTGCATTTCTTGCTATTTTTTCTTTTAATGTGCTGTTCATTCTTTCTACTTGTCCTGAAGATTGTGGGTGATAAGGGGTACATAGATTTCCTTTTATTCCTCATGATTTATAGAACTGACTGATTATGCTTGCCATAAAATGGGCACCCCTGTCTGAATCCATGGCTTCTGGGACTCTATACCTGGGTATGATTTCTTTCAGTAAGGCTTTTACTACCCGCCCTGCGTCAGCCGTTCTTGTTGGGAAAGGTCCTACCCAGCCATTTTAGGCTAGCATGTGCGCATATTCTTGCTATTTTTCCTTTTAGTGTTCTATTCATTCTTTCTACTTGTCCTGAAGATTGTGGGTGATAAGGGGTTGTAGGTTTCTTTTTATGCCTAATGATTTCTATAACTGAGTGATTATGCTTGCTGTAAAATGGGCACCCCTGTCTGAATCAGTGGCTTCTGGGACCCCATACCTGGGTATGATTTCTTTCAGTAAGGCTTTTACCACTCCCCGTGTGTCGGCCTTTCTTGTTGGGAAAGCTTCTACCCAGCCTGATAACTGATCTACTATCACTAACAAGTGTTTGTAGCCATTGGCAGATGGCATATCCGCATAATCTATTTGTAGCTTCTGGAAAGGGAAGTAGGCCCATGACCGTCCCCCTAACTCTGAGCTTGGCTTGTTATTTGAAAACTTCTGGCAGGTCGGGCAGCTATTTGTTATTCTTTTTGCAGCCGCGTAGATTCCTGGAGCGGCCCATACTTTCTGTACCTGCTTAGCTATTGCCTCCGCTCCCCCAAGAGCTTTATCGTGAAACCACCTAGCTATAGTAATTAAATATATTTTTTTTTGGTAGAATTGGTTTTCTTCCAAGTGTCCATATTCCATCATCACTTTGTTTTGCTTCCCACTGCTCCCATTGTTTTTTCTCTTCCACTGAGCAGTCTTTTTCATACATGGTTTTGGGGTCTATTAAAATTGGCCGTTCACTCTGGTCCATCCTTGGAACTACACCCATACATTCTCTCAGAGGTTGTCGAGCTGCAGCCTTCGCAGCAGCGTCGGCTAAAGCATTTCCTCTGCTAATTTCTGTAGTGTCTTTAGTATGGGCTGGGCAGTGTATTACAGCAATTTCTTTGGGCAGTTGGACTGCTTCCAGCAAATTACGTATTTCTTCTCCATTAGCTAATTTCTTTCCTGATGACGAAAAGAATCCTCGCTCTTTCCATAACATCCCTGTTACATGACCTACTCCAAATGCATATTTAGAATCGGTATAGATATTTACCTGCAGGTTCTTACCAATTTTTGCTGCTTGGGTCAATGCTATTAATTCTGCTGCTTGAGCACTTACAGACGGAGACAAAGGATTGGCCTCAAGTACCTCAAAGAGGTTAGTGACAGCATAGCCGGAGTGGTGCCTTCCGTCCAAATAATAGGATGATCCATCTGTAAACGGAACTAAGTCTGGGTTTTCCAAAGGTTTGTCTTTAAGGTCCTCCCGGGGCTTGCTCGAGCTGATGATCACCTGCTCACAGGAATGATGTGGCTCTCCATCCTCAGGTAGAGGCAGTAGTGTTGCTGGATTTAAGATGTTGCATCTCTTTAAGGTCCCATTATCTGCATGCAGTATTATCAGTTCATAGCGGTGAGCTCTCTGTGGGGATAGTGCTTGAGTCACGTATTGTTTCATTGACAGTTCTACTTCATGTGGCACATACACAGTCAATGAGTGACCCAAAACTACAGGTCATGTTTTTTTCAGTAAGAGCTGCCGTAGCTGCTATTGCTCTGATGCATCCTGGAGTGCCTTTAGCTACCTCATCTAGCTGCGTGGAATAATAGGCCACTGGTCTATGGTGAGGACCTAGTTTTTGGGTGAGTACCCCACTTGCTACTCCCTGTCGTTCATGGACAAATAATTCCAATGGTTTGCTATAATCTGGTAACCCTAAAGCAGGGGCTAAAACCAACGCTTTTTTCACAGATGTAAAAGCTTTCTCCCTTTCTGGGCCCCAGGCCACAGGCTCTATCTCCTCCTTTTTTGTTGCCTGCACTAGAGGCTTAGTAAGTTCTGCTAACCCAGGAATCCACGGTTGGCAAAATCCTACAGCTCCTAAAAATCCCGTGTTGTTTTTTTGTTACAGGACGAGGCATATCAAGAGTTGTCTTTACTCGTTCTGGATCAACTAACCTGTGTCCTTCTTTTAAGATAAAACCCAAATATTTTACCTCTCTTTGACACAGCTGGAGTTTAGACAGAGATGCTCGATGCCCTTTTTCTGCAAGAGTGTTAATCTTTACTTGCTAATAACAAATCATCTACATATTGTATTACTACAGAATGTCCTGGAAGTTCGATATCTGAGAGGTCATTTTTGAGTTTGTGCGAAAGAATAGTCAGAGACCCAGTAAATCCCTGTGGCAGCCTCGTCCAAGTTAATTGTTGTCCCTTCCAAGTGAAAGCCAGGAGATCTTGGCTATCTTCAGCTATCGGTATACTAAAAAAGGCTGCTGTTAGGTCGATCACAGTAAAATAAGTTGCCCAAAGGGGTATCTGTAGTAAAATGGTTGATGGGTCGGGGACTACTGGATGTGGAGCAACTACCTGTTGGTTTATAGCCCTCAAGTCTTGTACAAAGCGATACTCTGGATCACCATCAGAGTCTTGTCTGTTCTTTTTAACTGGCAGAATTGGGGTGTTATATGGGGATTCACAGACTCTAAGGATACCCAGTTTCAGGTAATGATCGGTTTGTTTTTGGATGCTCTTCTCTGCTTCCTTTGGGATAGGGTATTGCTTAACTGCAGGAGGCAATCCCCCCTTTGTTTTTATCGAGACTGGACTAGCTGATTTCAGTAGTCCCACATCCATTCCTGAAGAGCTCCATAACCGTTTAGGAACTGATTCTAACCTTGTTGGAATTTGCAGATTAGTCGACTCTGGTTCTGGTGTCTTAGCCAGAACACATGAGCCCATAATTATTAATTCCACCTCTTCTGGCTGTAAGCAGATCTGAGTATCCAAGGCTTGCAGGAGATCTCTCCCTAAAAGGCACATGGGCGCGTCTGTGGAAATTATAATACATCCCCACGCTCTTTTACCTCCAATAGTAAGCAATAAGGGCTTAGATAACATTCGTTCGCCTTTTCCCGCTATTCCTTGCATCATTATTTTATCTGGTGACTTGCATCCTTTAGGCTCAAACTTTAAAAGGGAAAGGGCGGCTCCAGTATCCACTAGAAAGGGAACTTCTAAGCCTTCTATATTTGCCATTACCTGCCCTTCAAATCCAAATCTACATCCCATAAATTTACCCCCATTTCCACAGTATTTTCTGAGTCTCCTATCTCCTGTCATTGTGGACTGCCTGGGAATTGCCTGGTCTCCTTCTCAATATTTGATTGCCTCATGCTGGCCCCTCTATTCCCAAGTGCACAGGGCCTCACTGGGCATTCCTGCTTCCAGTGTCCTTGTTCCCCCCAAGAATGACAAACATCATTAACTCTTAATTGTACACCCCCTTCACTTTGATTCCATCTATCTCCCCTGGTTCTTCCGCGCCCCTCCCCTTGCCAGCCTGCCATATGCTCTTTAAAATACTTTTGTGTATCAGGGGCTGCTTGATCTATAAAAACACTAATTGCGAGAGCATCATTGAAGTTTTGTGGGGTCATTCCTCCCTATTTTAGCGGGGCTTACCGCAAAAGTCCCCAGAAGTCTTGGGGGTGTTCATCTAATCACTGTCTGCATTCTTGCACTCTAGTCCAATTTACTCCTAACTCTCTGCATGCTCTAATTACTTCTACTAAATTTCAAAGTCCTGTTGGACACACAGCTCTATCTCCTGCATTATTACAATCCCAATTTGGACCATTTGCTAGCCAGAGGTTTCTATTTCCCCCGGCTTGCTGCGCTTCTTCCGCATCTTTAATTATCTTATCCCCTTCATTTGGTTGAAATAATTCCCTCAAAAGAATTTGGGTATCACTCCAGTTTGGGTTGTGCCCAGTGCAGATATTAGAAAATAATTGGACACATCGCCCTGCATCTTTTCTTAATCTCTGCATTTTCCCCCCCCATAAGGCGAGATGGCCGGGGTGCCAGGGCTGATTAGTAAATACCCGCAGCACAGGAGGAGGGGGACTGGCCCCTCCCTTTCCCCCTGGCTGTAAAGCGGCAGGGTTAGTCAGCACGTTGGGGATCCTAGGATAGAGTCCGGCAGCCAATGGAGTAGAGGGAGAAGGAGGAGGAGAAGGAGAAGTAATGACAGAGAGATCATCAGGTATATCAGGTGGAGCAGAAACTTTTGGAGCACAGTCCGGGGTACTAGTATCTGCTAGCACAAGTGTTACGTTCGGCAGGTTTCTTTCCTCCCTCCCTCCTGGCTCAAATGCTCCCGCGCCCATGCCCAGTTATTGTTATGGAAATTCTATGGAAATTAGGCTTGTTGGCCACCATAAGAGGGCTCGACCCTAGGTTTCCGCAGAAAAATTCAGAGCCAAATCAAAACAAATTAAAGAATTAAATATTAATGACGTGCGTGCAGTAATTACAGCTCGAGCTGGGTGCCTCCGAAGAGGGACCCTAACATAAACAAATCCTGGGCAATTATAGTTTTTTCAACGTACATTTCCCACCCTTCACGTGGTAGTTAGACCAATAGTAATTTTTTGGTCCTCATTGGGTCTCATTGTCATTCTGAGGTAAGCTGTTTTTCTCCTTATTTTTGTTTTTTGCAGTCTCTGCTGACGGTTGTACCTCTGTTTTTGTGGGGTCTTACTGTTGTGTCTCAAGGTCCTGAGGAGGAGGTGATTCTAAATCATAACAATGAACACTGCCCCAGCAGTGAGCTAAGGCTTTGCCCCTCAAGGTCCTAATGCCCTGCACTGGTCTTACTTCAAAGCCTTGACACCCTCCCTTTGGGAGTGTGAGACGCATTGCTGCAGACACCCTCCCTTTGGGAGTGTGAGACGCAGGAATGCAGACTGCTTGTAACTTCCTTATCTTCCCAGCTGGAACCAGCTCTGAGGCCCTTTTCTTACTGGACTAAGTAAAAGTTCATTGTTTTCGCTAAGTGCGGCCTAAGGCTTCAGCAAATTTAGCTCCTCATGCTAAGCAAGTTTTAGAGAAGTTGTGCTAAGCGGCTACCTCTAGACAGTTTCAGTTCGCTATTCTTTAACAGTTCCCCGCTTTGTTTTTATGAAGCATCCCTGCTAATACTTGAAACAGAGTTCTCGAAGCCTTTCAAGGTGTGCTATCACGTTCCATAATCTTATGCATAATATGATCGTAAGCAATAGGCATAACACAGTTAAAGTTAACACAACTACTAGTGGGTGCAACACGTGATTATAAATCGCTGTTGTAGTTGGTGACCACCCTAGAAGAATTTCCCAGCCATGATGTTCTCCATCCCTTTTTATCCTTTCCGAGACGTGGTGCATCTCTTCCGCTTCATGATGAATGGTGATTAGAGGGTTTTTTGTCCATTGTTTCGGGTACGTTCTAGCAGTCGACGCAGGCTGTCATGTTGTAGTAGTTTCTTCACTAGTGTGAGATTCTTTCCAATGGGGTTAGGTAGTAAATTTTGAATTAGTGTATAATTAGATTGTAACAATTGATAAGATCTAATAGGAGCTGAATGATTAAAGTCGCATCCCATAATTTTGGGTAATGTTACAAATACAAATATTTGAGTAATTAATTACTTGTATCTACAACAATGCCATCTATGAATGTAAGATTACAAAGTGTTCTTACACATACACATTCTTTTTTTAACATGTACAAGTACAGTTCAACTTGAACAGCAAAATAAGAACACAGTATGACAGTATATGGCCCGTTCCATTTAGGTTTTAACTTGGATTTTTGTGAAAATACCTTAACTAAAACTTCATCCCCAGGCTGTATACCAAGCACTTGTATTTCAGGTGGTGTGGATTGATATCATTGAGCATATATTTATTTATTTCAAAGATTTTCAAACCTTTTTGCATAGTTAGAACATACTGGGTTAGTTGTCCATCTCTAACAGGCTAGTCTTAGCTGGCATAACAAGTCCCTAGTACAGCTAAATGTTTCCCAAAGAGAATTTCTGCTGGTGTTAGTCCTATGGGTTGCCGTGGGACATTTCAAACATCCCATAGAGCCAAGTTAAATGCTTCTGGCCATTTTAGGCTAGCACGTTTGCATATTCTTGCTATTTTTTCTTTTAATGTGCTATTCGTTCTTTCTACTTGTCCTGAAGATTGTGGGTGATAAGGGGTACATAGGTTTCTTTTTATTCCTAATGATTTATATAATTGAGTGATTATGCTTGCCATAAAATGGGCACCCCTATCTGAATCCATGGCTTCTGGGACTCTATACCTGGGTATGATTTCCTTCAGTAAGGCTTTTACCCCTGTGGCACATACACAGTTAATGAGTGACCCAAAACTACAGGTCATGTTTTTTTCAGTAAGAGCTGCCGTAGCTGCTATTGCTCTGATGCATCCTGGAGTGCCTTTAGCTACCTCATCTAGTTGCGTGGAATAATAGGGGTATCTGTAGTAAAATGGTTGATGGTTCGGGGACTACTGGATGTGGAGCAACTACCTGTTGGTTTATAGCCCTTAAGTCTTGTACAAAGCGATACTCTGGATCACCATCAGAGTCTTGTCTGTTCTTTTTAACTGGCAGAATTGGGGTGTTATATGGGGATTCACAGACTCTAAGGATACCCAGTTTCAGGTAATGATCGGTTTGTTTTTGGATGCTCTTCTCTGCTTCCTTTGGGATAGGGTATTGCTTAACTGCAGGAGGCAATCCCCCCTTTGTTTTTATCCAGACTGGACTAGCTGATTTCAGTAGTCCCACATCCATTCCTGAAGAGCTCCATAACCGTTTAGGAACTGATTCTAACCTTGTTGGAATTTGCAGATTAGTCGACTCTGGTTCTGGTGTCTTAGCCAGAACACATGAGCCCATAATTATTAATTCCACCTCTTCTGGCTGTAAGCAGATCTGAGTATCCAAGGCTTGCAGGAGATCTCTCCCTAAAAGGCACATGGGCGCGTCTGTGGAAATTGTAATACATCCCCACGCTCTTTTACCTCCAATAGTAAGCAATAAGGGCTTAGATAACATTCGTTCGCCTTTTCCCGCTATTCCTTGCATCATTATTTTATCTGGTGACTTGCATCCTTTAGGCTCAAACTTTAAAAGGGAAAGGGTGGCTCCAGTATCCACTAGAAAGGGAACTTCTAAGCCTTCTATATTTGCCATTACCTGCCCTTCAAATCCAAATCTACATCCCATAAATTTACCCCCATTTCCACAGTATTTTCTGAGTCTCCTATCTCCTGTCATTGTGGACTGCCTGGGAATTGCCTGGTCTCCTTCTCAATATTTGATTGCCTCATGCTGGCCCCTCTATTCCCAAGTGCACAGGGCCTCACTGGGCATTCCTGCTTCCAGTGTCCTTGTTCCCCCCAAGAATGACAAACATCATTAACTCTTAATTGTACACCCCCTTCACTTTGATTCCATCTATCTCCCCTGGTTCTTCCGCGCCCCTCCCCTTGCCAGCCTGCCATATGCTCTTTAAAATACTTTTGTGTATCAGGGGCTGCTTGATCTATAAAAACACTAATTGCGAGAGCATCATTGAAGTTTTGTGGGGTCATTCCTCCCTATTTTAGCGGGGCTTACCGCAAAAGTCCCCAGAAGTCATGGGGGTGTTCATCTAATCACTGTCTGCATTCTTGCACTCTGGTCCAATTTACTCCTAACTCTCTGCATGCTCTAATTACTTCTACTAAATTTCAAAGTCCTGTTGGACACACAGCTCTATCTCCTGCATTATTACAATCCCAATTTGGACCATTTGCTAGCCAGAGGTTTCTATTTCCCCCGGCTTGCTGCGCTTCTTCTGCATCTTTAATTATCTTATCCCCTTCATTTGGTTGAAATAATTCCCTCAAAAGAATTTGGGTATCACTCCAGTTTGGGTTGTGCCCAGTGCAGATATTAGAAAATAATTGGACACATCGCCCTGCATCTTTTCTTAATCTCTGCATTTTACCCCCCCATAAGGCGAGATGGCCGGGGTGCCAGGGCTGATTAGTAAATACCCGCAGCACAGGAGGAGGGGGACTGGCCCCTCCCTTTCCCCCCGGCTGTAAAGCGGCAGGGTTAGTCAGCACGTTGGGGATCATAGGATAGAGTCCGGCAGCCAATGGAGTAGAGGGAGAAGGAGGAGGAGAAGGAGAAGTAATGACAGAGAGATCATCAGGTATATCAGGTGGAGCAGAAACTTTTGGAGCACAGTCCGGGGTACTAGTATCTGCTAGCACAAGTGTTACGTTCGGCAGGTTTCTTTCCTCCCTCCCTCCTGGCTCAAATGCTCCCGCGCCCATGCCCAGTTATTGTTATGGAAATTATATGGAAATTAGGCTTGTTGGCCACCATAAGAGGGCTCGACGCTAGGTTTCCGCAGAAAAATTCAGAGCCAAATCAAAACAAATTAAAGAATTAAATATTAATGACGTGCGTGCAGTAATTACAGCTCGAGCTGGGTGCCTCCGAAGAGGGACCCTAACATAAACAAATCCTGGGCAATTATAGTTTTTTCAACGTACATTTCCCACCCTTCACGCGGTAGTTAGACCAATAGTAATTTTTTGGTCTGGGGTCTCCTGCTCCTCATTGTGTCTCATTGTCATTCTGAGGTAAGCTGTTTTTCTCCTTATTTTTGTTTTTTGCAGTCTCTGCTGACGGTTGTACCTCTGTTTTTGTGGGGTCTTACTGTTGTGTCTCAAGGTCCTGAGGAGGAGGTGATTCTAAATCATAACAATGAACACTGCCCCAGCAGTGAGCTAAGGCTTTGCCCCTCAAGGTCCTAATGCCCTGCACTGGTCTTACTTCAAAGCCTTGACACCCTCCCTTTGGGAGTGTGAGACGCAGGAATGCAGACTGCTTGTAACTTCCTTATCTTCCCAGCTGGAACCAGCTCTGAGGCCCTTTTCTTACTGGACTAAGTAAAAGTTCATTATTTTCGATAAGTGCGGCCTAAGGCTTCAGCAAATTTAGCTCCTCATGCCAGGCAAGTTTTAGAGAAGTTGTGCTAAGCGGCTGCCTGTAGGCAGTTTCAGTTTGCTCTTCCTTAACACAAGGATCCTGCCTGGAAAGTACCAAGTGTGATGACATGGCTGTAGGCCTGGCAGGGCAGGTGGGGTTTTTCCTGCATGCTGCCAGTGAGGGGAATGGGCTTGAGCAGCAGTGCTTGGATCCAGCAGGTCAGCCCCTGGGTGTGCAGCTGGTGCTGGCAGCAGGGCTTTGTTTTCATGAGCGTGGGCCCCTCTTTGTGCATGAAGGCTGGCGTGGAGAGATGGTCCCCACGTGCCCCCTGGGGGCAAAAGCAAGAAAAGCACAAGCCCCGTGAGTAGGAAGAGGTGCACAGGTGAGGGCAGGGCCTGCTTGCCCAGGTGGCCTGGCGGTCCAGCAGCTGGACGTCCCGAAGGCGAGCCAGCAGCGAGGCACCAAGGCTGGGGGGTGTCAGGCTTCATCAGGAGGAGAGTGTGCCCGTGTGCTGCCGTGAGGCTCAAGCCGGTGGCCAAGGTGGTGAGGAGAGCCCAAAAGTCGGTGCCCCTGAGGGGAGAGGAGGATGCATGGAAGAGTGAGGAAACGATGGTGTGGGAGGGCAAGGCAAAGGTGCAGGGTGATGTGGAGCAAAGAAAGCCTGGAGGGGCCCAGCGCAGTGCGTGCACGCCAATAGGGAAGTGCTTAGAGAGCAACAGTCTGGAGAAATGAATCTCTGACAGCTTTTGTGGGAAATCTGCAGAGGCGGGCACCTGTCTCAGGGGTCCGTCCGCTAATGCCTGCAGCCTGGGGACCAGACAGGAGCACTTTGCAGTCTGTGTGCAGCTGCGGGCCTGCAGCGTGGCATGCCTGGAGCGCTGCGGTGGATGGCTGCAGCCTCTTTGGGAAGGCCCGTCTGGGAAGGTGCGGAGGGGCAGTTGGCCTTTCTGTGAGAAAGCAGCGGGAATGCAGGACGCTCTGCCTAGGGCTGGACGGTGAGGCATATGGGTGAGGCTTAGTGGCCCGAGCAAGAGGAGTGGTCTTGCAGTGGCTGGCTGTGTGCTCTAGAGGGCCTGAAGAAGGGCAGCATCTGCACGGTGTAGGAGGCAGAGAGGTGGGGAGAGGAAAATTCCTGCTGCGGCACAGATGGCAGCTCGGAGCTGGGCTCAGAAGCTGGCACCAGAGGCTGGGAGGCAAAGCCCTGGTGCTGGAGGTGCCCCCGGTGAGCAGCAAGGCCTCGTGATGTCGGTGCTAGCACGGTCACCAGCAAGGCCTTGTGATGCGGGTGCCCCTGGTGGCCAGCAGGAGGTGGTCACGGGGGTCCCCATGGCAACGTGCAGGGCTTTGTGATGGGGGTGGCATCATGCCCCCAAGGCCATTGTGATGGGGCAGTGCCCGTGGTGACCGAGTCCATGCTGGGAGCAGAGCCCCTGGCTGTGCCCTCTGAGGAGAGCAGCTCGCTGAGGAGGGAGCAGCTCTCTTGAGTGCCAGAGTGGCAGGTGCGCAGGAGAAGCTCCTGCTGATGGACAAGGGGCGGCAGGCGAATGCCGGCTCCCAGCCTGTGGATGGGCTTTCTGTGAGGCCGAAGCGCAGAAGCAAGGTGAGCGGTGGGGCTGGAGGGAGAGGCAGGCAGCAGGGCTGGGAGCCGCACGGAAAGCATGAGGACGGTGGGGAAGAGGAGGTGGGGCAAGCGAGCCAGGCCTGATCTTCTCTGGCCAGGGGGTATTTCTTGCTGGTGCTGGGGATTTTCTGGTGCACAAAGCACACCGACTGGGGTGCTGCAAGGCCCAAATGGAGCCTGTGAGCTGTGCTGAGGGTCAGAGAGCATCTCCAGGCTTAGCACAGCTGGGTCGTGCTAGGCCATGAGCTTCCCTTTGCCATGGGGCCGGGCTTTCCTGTGCCTGAGGGGCCGCTTGTACGAACGCAACCGCCTCCATCATGTGCTTCCTTCTCCCTGCAGGGGGGCCAGCGGGAGCCGCATGCAGTGACGCAACGCATCCCGACCCCGACTTCATCGCAGCAAAGGGACAGGCGGCCGTTGCTGCCCGGCCCACAGAGCTGGCAAGACCCTGAAGACGTCATCGCGAAGGTAGCGAGCTGAGCAGCGATGGTGGCAAAGCCTCTGCCTGACTGTGCATAGCTGCCAAGCAGCAGGCGGGAAGTGGTGGGAGGGAGCAGGAGGAGCGCCTGCTCTGCATGGCAGTCGGCAAGGACATGGCTCGAGGTTTCCGAGGGAGCTGCCTTTGCCCATCTCTTGCCCAGTGGTGACCAGCCTTCTCCCCACGCAGCCTTTGGGAGCCAGCTGCGTGGGAGAGTGCTGCTGTTGTGGAGGGTTTCAGGGGCCACAGGGAGTGTGCATGTGGGAAGGCTGGGGGGGAGGGGTAAAGGGCAGCAGTAACTTGGCCTTCCTCATGGGCTTTGATTGCAGATGGCGGAGGACACTGTGAGGGAGGTTCTCGACTCGGTGCAAGCTCTTCATGCCTCCAGCAGCCTTGTGAAGAAGGCTCCTCTGGGGCGCCGGGAGACACTGCACAGCAGGCCTTGTGCAAGAGCAGAGACACCGCATCGGCCCGGCTTAGCGCCTCACGCAACCAAGGCAGCTAGGCAGGCACGTGGAGGCCTGGAGGCCTCTACAGGTCAAAGAGCGGCATCCGCATGTCGACCTCCAGAAAAATCCTGCAGATCTTCTTTGAGATGCACGGCCACTGCTGAGGCTCTGGAGGATGTGGCAAGGAGAGTGCCTGCCTCTCCAAAAGCTAAGCAGGAAGCTGGCGCTCTCCCCCGAGCAATTCAAGCTCCTGTCTCCTATTTGCCTGAGGCCAGGCCTGGGTCTTCCGCGCTGGGAAAAGCAAGGATGCTGCAAGCTGTTGAGAACATCCTTGCAGATGTGTGCATGGAAATGAGGGCTGAGGACCAGAGACCTGCTGCACACAGCCCCGCACTGCCTGCCGCACCTCTGATGCACGCACTGCTGGCGCTCGCGTCTGCAGCCTTGAGCCGTCCTGATGATGTGAGTGCGGGACATGGCCGGGAGCTCAGGGCAGCCGGGCCACAAAGGACCTTGGCATACACCATTGCTCTAGCAGGCCTGGCAAGCGCATTGCAGAAGGAGAGCAGGGAGCGTGGCAAAAACACAGCTGCCACAGCTCTGCAAGGGCCAGATTGCAACAGGCGTGGGGGCAAAAGGAAGGTCATGGGGGCCGGTGCACCAGCTTCCCCGGGCAGGGGCCATGGACTGGTCACACTAGGATGGCAACTTGCAGTGCAGAGGCCCAAACAGCAGCCTCTGGGCATCATCTGTCGCCTTCAAGGCACACCACTGCGCATACACCCCGACAACCCCTCGCAGTATCTCGCCGTGCTCTCAATCAAAACAGAGACGCTGGAGGAGCTCGACAGGAGCTGCGTGGCGCGCACCGGGCAGAGCTTGGCTCAGCTGCGAGAAGCCTTTCTGGAGAGGAAGGAGCCGAGGCCAAAGGAGAGGGAGGTCGAGGAAGAGGAGGGCAAGGGGAAACGTTTCTCCCTGACAGCATCGGGATGCCTCAATGTTCGCCCCAAGGAGGTGAGTGCAAAGGGTGGGCCAGGGCAGATGGTGACCCTCCGTGTGCTGGGGCCAGCCGCTGCGCCCTGCTGCAACAGTGTGATGGTGGCAGTGCTGGCAGGGCCACGGGGGGCATTGCTGGTGGGAAAAGCAGCTGCCTTCACAAATCTCCCTCTCTGGCTTCAGCTCTGTGCCAGAAACTCCTTCTATAACCTGTGGCAACCGGAGGTGACGCGAGTGGAGCTCCTGAAGGATGCGAGGTCCAAGTGGGAGGTGCTGGAGCGGCTGTACGCCCATGCGCCCAGGAGGGAGCGCAAGATGGGAGCTGGGAAGAGAGTCCGGGGAGCACCAGAGGATGCTGGCGTGGAGTGGAGCGATGAGGAAGAGGACGTTGAAGAAGAACCTTTGGAATGGGAGGAGCTGGAGAAAAACACAGCCTTGGTCATGAGCTGGGTCAGACCGAGCCTCAGGAGCCTCTTGGCAGACCCACAGCCGTGTCCTGAGGAGGTGCCCTGCTCACCCGTTGTGAAGGGCAGAGATGCTGCCAGGGAGGCAGCTGGTGACCTGCAGAGCACGCCTCTGGCCCCAGCAGTGCCCCGAGGAGCCGTGGCAGCGGCATCTCCTTTGGCAGGAGGCTGCCAGGACGCGGGGGACAGTGTGCCTCTGGCTCCACTGGCCAGCACAGGAGCAAAGGCGGAGGCCTCCCCTGCAGCCAGAGGCCCTGAGGATGCAGGGGAAAATGCTCCTCTGCCTCCATCGCTTCCCGCAGAGGCTGCGCCAAAGGCCTCCCAGTTGTGCGGAGGCCCTTGTGGGGAGAGCAACAGCCTGCCTCTCCAACCACCATTGCCCGAAGAAAGCGCAGCAGAAGGCTCTGCCCTGGCCGCAGGCCTTCCTCACCAGGTGAGCAAGGAGCATGGCGTCGGCACCCACCACCAAAGGGAGGTGCGGTGTGAGCAGCGTCTGGGGTGTGCAGGGTGGGTGAGAAGAGCTGCCCCATTGCATGGGTCCCCCGCGGCCGTGGTGAGAAGCTGTCCCCCCAGCCCTTTGCGCTCTGCACTCTCTGTCCTGGGGAAGATGCCTGGTGCTCTGTGTTTCCAAGTGCCAGAGGCCCAGGGCTGACGTGCCCTCCCCGGCCTGCACAGCATCCAGCCCTGGGGCATGGATGCTGAGCAAGGAGGGCAGGGGCAGCCCCAGCAGCAGCCGCCTCCCACAGCCAGCGAGCCAGCCCCCTTGTGCCACGTACCCGGCCACCTCCATCCCCCGCTGCCCGTCGTGGCCCCCGGCCCAGCCCTGCTGCTACGGCCCCAAGACAAGCCTTGTGCCATTGCCCAGCCAGCTGCATGTGCCTCCCCTTGGGGCTCGCGGCCACTCACAGCATCCCCCCACCCCAAACCCTTTGCCCCCTCCTATATCCCAGGGCACCAGGATGCTGAGCATGGCCAGCTGATATCACACAGGGCTGTGTTCCTGCTCTCCCCATGCAGGTTGCCTGTGAGCCCAAAGAGGAGCACAAGTCATCGTCTTCCCTCCGGCCCTGCGGGAGGGCGCGGGAGCTGGGAGCTGGGAAGAGAGTCTGGGAAGTGCCAGAGGATGCTGGCGTGGAGTGGAGCGATGAGGAAGAGGATGTTGATGAAGAGCCTTTGGAATGGGAGGAGCTGGAGGAAAACATGGCCTTGGTCATGAGCTGGGTCAGACCGAGCCTCAGGAGCCTCTTGGCAGACCCACAGCCGTGTCCTGAGGAGGTGCCCTGCTCACCCGTTGTGAAGGGCAGAGATGCTGCCAGGGAGGCAGCTGGTGACCTGCAGAGCACGCCTCTGGCCCCAGCAGTGCCCCGAGGAGCCGAGGCAGCGGCATCTGCTCTGGCGGGAGGCTGCCAGGATGCGGGGGACAGTGTGCCTCTGGCCCCATCAGCCAGCACAGGAACAAAGGCGGAGGCCTCCCCCGCAGCCAGAGACCCTCAGGCTTGCCCTGCACTTGCCCAGCCCCTCGCCCACGGCTCTCCTTCCTCCACAGGCATCACCGCCCTCCCGCATGCTGCGCCTTCCAGGCGATGGCCATTGCGGCTCAGGGCAGCGCTTCGGGCTCTGCGCAGAGCTTTTAGCTGCCGCTGTGACTCAGGGCAGTGAGAGGAACAGCGCGAGGATGCAGCTGCCAGACAGGTGGCCCGAGATGGGAGATGGCGCAGAGCAAAGAGGCAGAGCGACGGAGGCTCTCTCCTGGCTGCTACAGCAATGCTACTGCGTCGTGTCCCACAGCCCATGTGCTGCTCCAAATAAACCCTCGGCAGCTGTTCCCGCTGTGTTACTTGGTGTCAGGGAACTGTCAGGAGAAAGACTAGTGCAGGCGCTGCCAAGGAAGGCAGTCAGGGCTGCAGAGAAAGCCCTACAAGCAGTCGCAGAGTGAGAGAGCAGCTGGGGTGGGAAGGGTCTTCCGGAGGTGTCTGCTGCAACCTCCTGCTGCAAGTGGAGGCAAGCAGAGGAGGTTTCGCAGGGCCTGTCAGGGTCGAGCTCTGACTGTCTCTGGCGATGGATTCCCGCACGGCCCTGGCACCCTGCTCCAGTGTTGCACCACCATTCGGCTTCCAAGGCCATTTGCAGTCTCTGAGGGGACTTTTCTCTGCCACAAGCCGTGCCGTTGCCCTC
Source organism: Dromaius novaehollandiae (assembly GCF_036370855.1). Taxonomy (NCBI): domain Eukaryota; kingdom Metazoa; phylum Chordata; class Aves; order Casuariiformes; family Dromaiidae; genus Dromaius; species Dromaius novaehollandiae. The sequence continues at coordinate 597,919 of NW_026991449.1, read as the reverse complement.
AACCTGTCCCCAGGCCCCTCAGGACGTCTCTGGCTCCATGCTCTCTGCACGCTCCCGTTAGGCACTTGCAGGCAGCAGTGAGATCCCCCTACGCCTTCTCTTCTGCCGGCTGCACCAAGCCAGCACCCTTGGTCTCTGCTCCTGTGTGCTGTGCTGCAGCTGCCAGGCAGCTTGGGGGCCTGCGCTGGGCTTGCTGCAGTGTGGCCCCATCTGCGTGGGCCAGGGGGCTGGGGATATGGGTGCAATGGGGTGGGGGCCTGGGATATGGGTGCAATAGGGCGGGGGCCTGGGGATGTGGGTGCAATGGGGCAGGGGGCCTGGGGAGGTGGTTGCAATTGGCAGGGGCCTGGGGACATGGGCGCAAAGGGGCAGGGGGCTGGGGATATGGGTGCAATGAGTCGGGGAAGCTCCGGATATGGGCGTAATGGGGCAGGGGCAGGGGCCTGGGGACGTGGGTGCAATGGGGTGGGGGGCTGGGGACACAGGTGCAATGGGCCAGGGGGCTGGGACCATGGGTGCAATGGGGTGGGGGGCCTGGGTTCAGGGGTGGTGATGTGACCTCACGCCTGAGTCCATGGGTGCAAAGGGGGTCGACACCTGGGTCCATGGGTGGTGGTGGGTGCTGATGGGGCCGCCACCTGGGCCCATGTGTGATAACACGGGTGCAATGGGGCTGGACACCTGGGTCCATGGGTGGTCACAGGTGCTGATGGGTGGCCACCTGGGCCCATGGGTGATAACATGGGTGCAATTGTTACAAGACAACCCTGAGAAGCTCAGAAAGAATGTTTGAAGTAGGTAGATTTGGATAACTTCTATCTTAGACAGAATTTGCTTAGCATGAGTAGCCACACACTTGCTTAGCATGAGTAGCTAAATTTGCTGAAGCCTTAGGCCACGCTCCTAGTTCGGTAAGAAAGGGCCCCAGAGCTGGTGCAGGCTGGAAAGATAAGGGAGTTACAAGCAGTCTGCATTCCTGTGCCCCACTCTCCGAAAGGGAGGATGTCAAGGCTGTGAAATAAGGCCTGTTTGGGCGCCAGGACCTTGGGAAGCAAAGCCTCCTCTCACTGTTGAAACTGTGTTAATTAAGGGGTCTGGATTATGTCCTCTTCCTCAGGACCTTGGGAGATAACATCTACTGACCTAGCTGGGGCAGTGTTAATTGATCAGGACCTTGAGAAGCAGGGGTGGGACCCAGGGAATGAAGAAATCACTAACCAATCAGTGTAAAAGGGAAAGTCGCAAATCTGGCAATTTGTTTGTATAAATGCTACTTGAAAAGTTGGGGTGTGTGTGCTCGATTTGTGGGAAACCACCGAGCACCCAGGCTTGCGCAACTCTGAAATAAATAAACAAATGTCTCTCCTGAGTGTGTAATTATTGGCTTATTGCACACCGGGCAACGAATCCGCTTTTCGGACAACACATGGATGGGTGTGGGTGCTGATGGGATTGGATGCCTGGCTCCAGGGGTGCAACGGGGCTAGACGCCTGGGGCCCTGGGCAGCTCCTCACCCATGGGTGCCACCTTGGGCAGGTTTCCACATCTTCCAGTAGACCTATGGGTGCCGGGGTGGGCCGGGGACCACCTACCAGCACTCGGCCTTCGATGGGCGCCACTCCCTGAGCTCCCACTGCTGGCTCCGCGTCCCCCCCTGTGACAGAGCCAACTCCATCCCCATCCCAATGGTGTCCCCGTCCCCACATCGTCCCCATCTCCATGGCGTCCCCGTCCCCACATCGTCCCCATCCCCCCATCATCCCCATCCCCACAGTGTCCCCCTGTCCCTGTGACAGAGCCAACTCCATCTCCAGCCCCACGGTGTCCCCATCCCCACATCGTCTCCAGCCCCACGGCGTCCCATCCCCCCAGTGGCCCCATCCCCATGGCATCCCCATCCCCACGTCGTCTCCGTCCCCACATCGGCCTCGGCCTCCCACATCGCCTCCGCGCTCCCGCCCACCACGCGCTCCGCGGAGATCCGCCCGGCGCCCGGGGGCGTCACCGCTGCCGCGCCTCGCCATTGGCGGGCGGCCGCCGGCGGGGCCAATGGCCGTGCGACAAGGCGGAGCGGGAGCCGCGGCTCGGCGCTGCGCAGCGCCCTCCGCAAGCGCCCTCGCTGTCGCTTCTCCCAACCCGCCGCGCCGGGATCAGCCCAGCGCCTGGGGACGCCTCAGCCGACGAGAGCCGCTATTGGCGGGCGGGGCAGCCAATGGCGGTGCGCCGCAGCGGAGCCAATGGTGGCGCGGGGGCGTGGCCGCCGTGGGCTTCGGCGCCGGGTGAGGGCGAGGGCGCTGGCAGCGAGGAGGCGGTAGCGGGGCGGGCGCTGGGGCCGGGGCTGCTGCTGCTGGGCGGCGGCGGCGGCGGTGGCGAGCGGTGAGTGCGGGCGGGGCCCCCGGGCCCCCCTCTGCCCCTCCCCCGGCGCCGGGCTCCCCGTCAGCGGCCCCACGGACCGGCCTGCAACCGCCCCCGGGAGGTGCTGCCCCCCCGATCTTCCCCCCGGGACGTGCTGCCCCCCCGGAGCCCCCCGACCTGCCCTCCCGGAATGTGCTGCCCCCCCGACGTGCCCCCCCTGTGTCGTGCTGCCCCCCTGACCTGCCCCCCGGGACGTGCTGCCCCCCCCGACCCCCCCGACTTCTCCCCCCGGGACATCTTGATCCCCCGGATGCCCCCCAACGTGCCCCCCCCGGCCCCTCACCACCCCCCGTGTCCCCGCAGGCCCCCACTCCCTGCGCTACTTCCACACCGCCGTGACGGAGCCCAGCCCGGGGCTGCCCGCCTTCGTCTCCGTGGGCTACGTGGACGGAGAGCTCATCGATGGCTACGACAGCGAGACGCAGAGGGCGGTGCCGGGTGCGGCCTGGATGGAGCAGGAGGGTCAGGACCACTGGGACAGGCAGCCCCAGAACGCATATGGCAATCATTAGTCTTACTGAGTGGAGCTGGACACACTGCAGAAGCGCTACAACCAGAGCGGGGGTGAGCGCGGGCCGGGGCTCCCAGCGGCAGCTGCTCGCTGTCAGCGCTGGGGGCTGCGGGTCTGGGGTGCCCCCGGCCCTGCGCTGGGTGCCGTGTCCAAGCCCCTGTGCGGGGCCGGGGCTGCCCCTGAGCCCCCGTCTCCCTGCTTGTGTCTCAGGGTATCACACAGTGCAGCGCACGTACGGCTGTGACCTCCTGGAGGACGGTGGGATCTGGGGGTTTCTGCGGGATGCCTACGACGGGAAGGATTTCATCGCCTTTGACAAGGACACGCTGACATTCGTCATGGCGTATGCTGCTGCGCTAATCACCAAGAGGAAGTGGGAGGCAGAGAATGAGCCTGAGAGGCTGAAGCACTACCTGGAGAAGAGCTGCATGGAGTGGCAGTGGAGATACATGGAGTACAGGAGGGCTGCGCTGGAGAGGAGAGGTGAGGGCGAGGCGGGACCCCCCGGACACGGGGACGGGCCCCGGGCTCGGTGTTATGGAAATGAGGCTTGTCAGCCACCATAACAGGGCCCGACCCTAGGTTCCCGCAGAAAAGTTTGGCGCCAAATCAAAGCAAATGAAATAATGAAATTTTAATGACACGCGTGCGGTAATTACAGCTCGAGCTGGGTGTCTCCGAAGAGGGACCCCAAACAAAGAAATGCCTGGGCAATTATACCTTCCAATGTAAGCTCTCCACCCCTCAGGCAGTAGTTTGGACCAATAGTAATATTTGGGCCTGGAGTCTCCTGCTCCTTATTGGGTCTCATCCCTGTGCCTAGGCAGGCTGTTTATCTTTACTGTTATGGTTTTTGTTGACAGATGTGTCTTGGTTCCTCGGGTCCCGCCCTTGTCTCTCCAGGCCCTGACAAAGAGGTGTTGTTCCAGCAATTAGCACTGCCCCAGCAGTGACAATAGGTGTTATCTGCCAAGGTCCTGATGAAGGGATATAATCCAGACCCCGAGATAGTCCAGACCCCCTAATTAACACTGTTTCAGCAATGAGAGGAGGCTTTGTTTCCCAGGGTCCTGGTGCCCAAGTAGGCCTTATTTCAAAGCCTTGACATCCTCCCTCCCAGAGCGTGAAGCACAGGAATGCGAACTGCTTGCAACTCCCTTATCATTCCAGCTTGAACCAGCTCTCAGTCCCTTTTCTTACTGAACTAGGTAAAAGTTCATTATTCCTCATGATTTATAAAACTGACTGATTATGCTTGCCATAAAATGGACACCCCTGTCTGAATCAGTGGCTTCTGGGACTCTGTACCTGGGTATGATTTCTTTCAGTAAGGCTTTTACTACCCGCCCTGTGTCAGCCGTTCTTGTTGGGAAAAGTCCTACCCAGCCATTTTAGGCTAGCATGTGTGCATATTCTTGCTATTTTTCCTTTTAGTGTTCTATTCATTCTTTCTACTTGTCCTGAAGATTGTGGGTGATAAGGGGTTGTAGGTTTCTTTTTATGCCTAATGATTTCTATAACTGAGTGATTATGCTTGCCGTAAAATGGGCACCCCTGTCTGAATCAGTGGCTTCTGGGACCCCATACCTGGATATGATTTCCTTCAGTAAGGCTTTTACCACTCCCCGTGTGTCGGCCTTTCTTGTTGGGAAAGCTTCTACCCAGCCTGATAACTGATCTACTATCACTAACAAGTGTTTGTAGCCATTGGCAGATGGCATATCCGCATAATCTATTTGTAGCTTTTGGAAAGGGAAGTAGGCCCATGACCGTCCCCCTAACTGAGCTTGGCTTGTTATTTGAAAACTTCTGGCAGGTCGGGCAGCTATTTGTTATTCTTTTTGCAGCCGCGTAGATTCCTGGAGCAGCCCATACTTTCTGTACCTGCTTAGCCACCGCCTCCGCTCCCCCATGAGCTTTATCGTGAAACCACCTAGCTATAGTAATTAAATTTTTTTTTTTGGTAGAATTGGTTTTCTTCCAAGTGTCCATATTCCATCATCACTTTGTTTTGCTTCCCACTGCTCCCATTGTTTTTTCTCTTCCACTGAGCAGTCTTTTTCATACGTGGTTTTGGGGTCTATTAAAATTGGCCATTCACTCTGGTCCATCCTTGGAACTGCCCCCATACATTCTCTCAGAGGTTGTCGAGCTGCAGCCTTCGCAGCAGCGTCGGCTAAAGCATTTCCTCTGCTAATTTCTGTAGTGTCTTTAGTATGGGCTGGGCAGTGTATTACAGCAATTTCTTTGGGCAGTTGGACTGCTTCCAGCAAATTACGTATTTCTTCTCCATTAGCTAATTTCTTTCCTGATGACGAAAAGAATCCTCGCTCTTTCCATAACATCCCTGTTACATGACCTACTCCAAATGCATATTTAGAATCGGTATAGATATTTACCTGCAGGTTCTTACCAATTTTTGCTGCTTGGGTCAATGCTATTAATTCTGCTCCTTGAGCACTTACAGACGGAGACAAAGGATTGGCCTCAAGTACCTCAAAGAGGTTAGTGACAGCATAGCCGGAGTGGTGCCTTCCGTCCAAATACTAGGATGATCCATCTGTAAACGGAACTAAGTCTGGGTTTCCCAAAGGTTCGTCTTTAAGGTCCTCCCGGGGCTTGCTCGAGCTGACGATCACCTGCTCACAGGAATGATGTGGTTCTCCATCCTCAGGTAGAGGCAATAGTGTTGCTGGATTTAAGATGTTGCATCTCTTTAAGGTCACATTATCTGCATGCAGTATTATCAGTTCATAGCGGTGAGCTCTCTGTGGGGATAGTGCTTGAGTCACGTATTGTTTCATTGACAGTTCTACTTCATGTGGCACATACACAGTCAATGAGTGACCCAAAACTACAGGTCATGTTTTTTTCAGTAAGAGCTGCCATAGCTGCTATTGCTCTGATGCATCCTGGAGTGCCTTTAGCTACCTCATCTAGCTGCGTGGAATAATAGGCCACTGGTCTGTGGTGAGGGCCTAGTTTTTGGGTGAGTACCCCACTTGCTACTCCCTGTCGTTCATGGACAAATAATTCCAATGGTTTGCTATAATCTGGTAACCCTAGAGCAGGGGCTGAAACCAACGCTTTTTTCACAGATGTAAAAGCTTTCTCCCTTTCTGGGCCCCAGGCCACAGGCTCTATCTCCTCCTTTTTTGTTGCCTGCACTAAAGGCTTAGTAAGTTCTGCTAACCCAGGAATCCACGGTTGGCAAAATCCTACAGCTCCTAAAAATCCCATGTTGTTTTTTTGTTACAGGACGAGGCATATCAAGAATTGTCTTTACTCGTTCTGGATCAACTAACCTGTGTCCTTCTTTTAAGATAAAACCCAAATATTTTACCTCTCTTTGACACAGCTGGAGTTTAGACAGAGATGCTCGATGCCCTTTTTCTGCAAGAGTGTTAATCTTTACTTGCTAATAACAAATCATCTACATATTGTATTACTACAGAATGTCCTGGAAGTTCGATATCTGAGAGGTCATTTTTGAGTTTGTGCGAAAGAATAGTCAGAGACCCAGTAAATCCCTGTGGCAGCCTCGTCCAAGTTAATTGTTGTCCCTTCCAAGTGAAAGCCAGGAGATCTTGGCTATCTTCAGCTATCGGTATACTAAAAAAGGCTGCTGTTAGGTCGATCACAGTAAAATAAGTTGCCCAAAGGGGTATCTGTAGTAAAATGGTTGATGGGTCGGGGACTACTGGATGTGGAGCAACTACCTGTTGGTTTATAGCCCCTAAGTCTTGTATAAACTGATACTCTGGATCACCATCAGAATCTTGCCTGTTCTTTTTAACTGGCAGAATTGGGGTGTTGTACGGGGATTCGCAGACTCTAAGGATACCCAGTTTCAAATAATGATTGATTTGTTTTTGGATGCTCTTCTCTGCTTCCTTTGGGATAGGGTATTGCTTAACTGCAGGAGGCAATCCCCCCTTTGTTTTTATCGAGACTGGACTAGCTGATTTCAGTAGTCCCACATCCATTCCTGAAGAGCTCCATAACCGTTTAGGAACTGATTCTAACCTTGTTGGAATTTGCAGATTAGTCGACTCTGGTTCTGGTGTCTTAGCCAGAACACATGAGCCCATAATTATTAATTCCACCTCTTCTGGCTGTAAGCAGATCTGAGTATCCAAGGCTTGCAGGAGATCTCTCCCTAAAAGGCACATGGGCGCGTCTGTGGAAATTATAATACATCCCCATGCTCTTTTACCTCCAATAGTAAGCAATAAGGGCTTAGATAACATTCGTTCGCCTTTTCCCGCTATTCCTTGCATCATTATTTTATCTGGTGACTTGCATCCTTTAGGCTCAAACTTTAAAAGGGAAAGGGTGGCTCCAGTATCCACTAGAAAGGGAACTTCTAAGCCTTCTATATTTGCCATTACCTGCCCTTCAAATCCAAATCTACATCCCATAAATTTACCCCCATTTCCACAGTATTTTCTGAGTCTCCTATCTCCTGTCATTGTGGACTGCCTGGGAATTGCCTGGTCTCCTTCTCAATATTTGATTGCCTCATGCTGGCCCCTCTATTCCCAAGTGCACAGGGCCTCACTGGGCATTCCTGCTTCCAGTGTCCTTGTTCCCCCCAAGAATGACAAACATCATTAACTCTTAATTGTACACCCCCTTCACTTTGATTCCATCTATCTCCCCTGGTTCTTCCGCGCCCCTCCCCTTGCCAGCCTGCCATATGCTCTTTAAAATACTTTTGTGTATCAGGGGCTGCTTGATCTATAAAAACACTAATTGCGAGAGCATCATTGAAGTTTTGTGGGGTCATTCCTCCCTATTTTAGCGGGGCTTACCGCAAAAGTCCCCAGAAGTCTTGGGGGTGTTCATCTAATCACTGTCTGCATTCTTGCACTCTAGTCCAATTTACTCCTAACTCTCTGCATGCTCTAATTACTTCTACTAAATTTCAAAGTCCTGTTGGACACACAGCTCTATCTCCTGCATTATTACAATCCCAATTTGGACCATTTGCTAGCCAGAGGTTTCTATTTCCCCCGGCTTGCTGCGCTTCTTCTGCATCTTTAATTATCTTATCCCCTTCATTTGGTTGAAATAATTCCCTCAAAAGAATTTGGGTATCACTCCAGTTTGGGTTGTGCCCAGTGCAGATATTAGAAAATAATTGGACACATCGCCCTGCATCTTTTCTTAATTTCTGCATTTTACCCCCCCATAAGGCGAGATGGCCGGGGTGCCAGGGCTGATTAGTAAATACCCGCAGCACAGGAGGAGGGGGACTGGCCCCTCCCTTTCCCCCTGGCTGTAAAGCGGCAGGGTTAGTCAGCACGTTTGGGATCATAGGATAGAGTCCAGCAGCCAATGGAGTAGAGGGAGAAGGAGGAGGAGAAGGAGAAGTAATGACAGAGAGATCATCAGGTATATCAGGTGGAGCAGAAACTTTTGGAGCACAGTCCGGGGTACTAGTATCTGCTAGCACAAGTGTTACGTTCGGCAGGTTTCTTTCCTCCCTCCCTCCTGGCTCAAATGCTCCCGCGCCCATGCCCAGTTATTGTTATGGAAATTCTATGGAAATTAGGCTTGTTGGCCACCATAAGAGGGCTCGACCCTAGGTTTCCGCAGAAAAATTCAGAGCCAAATCAAAACAAATTAAAGAATTAAATATTAATGACGTGCGTGCAGTAATTACAGCTCGAGCTGGGTGCCTCCGAAGAGGGACCCTAACATAAACAAATCCTGGGCAATTATAGTTTTTTCAACGTACATTTCCCACCCTTCACGTGGTAGTTAGACCAATAGTAATTTTTTGGTCTGGGGTCTCCTGCTCCTCATTGTGTCTCATTGTCATTCTGAGGTAAGCTGTTTTTCTCCTTATTTTTGTTTTTTGCAGTCTCTGCTGACGGTTGTACCTCTGTTTTTGTGGGGTCTTACTGTTGTGTCTCAAGGTCCTGAGGAGGAGGTGATTCTAAATCATAACAATGAACACTGCCCCAGCAGTGAGCTAAGGCTTTGCCCCTCAAGGTCCTAATGCCCTGCACTGGTCTTACTTCAAAGCCTTGACACCCTCCCTTTGGGAGTGTGAGACGCATTCCTGCAGACACCCTCCCTTTGGGAGTGTGAGATGCAGGAATGCAGACTGCTTGTAACTTTCTTATCTTCCCAGCTGGAACCAGCTCTGAGGCCCTTTTCTTACTGGACTAAGTAAAAGTTCATTGTTTTCGCTAAGTGCGGCCTAAGGCTTCAGCAAATTTAGCTCCTCATGCTAAGCAAGTTTTAGAGAAGTTGTGCTAAGTGGCTACCTCTAGACAGTTTCAGTTCGCTATTCTTTAACAGTTCCCCGCTTTGTTTTTATGAAGCATCCCTGCTAATACTTGAAACAGAGTTCTCGAAGCCTTTCAAGGTGTGCTATCACGTTCCATAATCTTATGCATAATATGATCGTAAGCAATAGGCATAACACAGTTAAAGTTAACACAACTACTAGTGGGTGCAACACGTGATTATAAATCGCTGTTGTAGTTGGTGACCACCCTAGAAGAGTTTCCCAGCCATGATGTTCTCCATCCCTTTTTATCCTTTCCGAGACGTGGTGCATCTCTTCTGCTTCATGATGAATGGTGATTAGAGGGTTTTTTGTCCATTGTTTCGGGTACGTTCTAGCAGTCGACGCAGGTTGTCATGTTGTAGTAGTTTCTTCACTAGTGTGAGATTCTTTCCAATGGGGTTAGGTAGTAAATTTTGAATTAGTGTATAATTAGATTGTAACAATTGATAAGATCTAATAGGAGCTGAATGATTAAAGTCGCATCCCATAATTTTGGGTAATGTTACAAATACAAATATTTGAGTAATTAATTACTTGTATCTACACCAATGCCATCTATGAATGTAAGATTACAAAGTGTTCTTACACATACACATTCTTTTTTTAACATGTACAAGTACAGTTCAACTTGAACAGCAAAATAAGAACACAGTATGATAGTATATGGCCCGTTCCATTTAGGTTTTAACCTGGATTTTTTGTGAAAATACTTTAACTAAAACTTCATCCCCAGGCTGTATACCAGGCACTTGTATTTCAGGTGGTGTGGATTGATATCATTGAGCATATATTTATTTATTTCAAAGATTTTCAAACCTTTTTTGCATACTTAGAACATACTGGGTTAGTCATTCATCCCCGTCTAACAGGCTAGTCTTAGCTGGCATAACAAGTCCCTAGTACAGCTAAATGTTTCCCAAAGAGAATTTCTGCTGGTGTTAGTCCTATGGGTTGCCATGGGACATTTCAAACATCCCATAGAGCTAAGTTTAATGCTTCTGGCCATTTGAGGCTAGCATGTGTGCATTTCTTGCTATTTTTTCTTTTAATGTGCTGTTCATTCTTTCTACTTGTCCTGAAGATTGTGGGTGATAAGGGGTACATAGATTTCCTTTTATTCCTCATGATTTATAGAACTGACTGATTATGCTTGCCATAAAATGGGCACCCCTGTCTGAATCCATGGCTTCTGGGACTCTATACCTGGGTATGATTTCTTTCAGTAAGGCTTTTACTACCCGCCCTGCGTCAGCCGTTCTTGTTGGGAAAGGTCCTACCCAGCCATTTTAGGCTAGCATGTGCGCATATTCTTGCTATTTTTCCTTTTAGTGTTCTATTTATTCTTTCTACTTGTCCTGAAGATTGTGGGTGATAAGGGGTTGTAGGTTTCTTTTTATGCCTAATGATTTCTATAACTGAGTGATTATGCTTGCTGTAAAATGGGCACCCCTGTCTGAATCAGTGGCTTCTGGGACCCCATACCTGGGTATGATTTCTTTCAGTAAGGCTTTTACCACTCCCCGTGTGTCGGCCTTTCTTGTTGGGAAAGCTTCTACCCAGCCTGATAACTGATCTACTATCACTAACAAGTGTTTGTAGCCATTGGCAGATGGCATATCCGCATAATCTATTTGTAGCTTCTGGAAAGGGAAGTAGGCCCATGACCGTCCCCCTAACTCTGAGCTTGGCTTGTTATTTGAAAACTTCTGGCAGGTCGGGCAGCTATTTGTTATTCTTTTTGCAGCCGCGTAGATTCCTGGAGCGGCCCATACTTTCTGTACCTGCTTAGCTATTGCCTCCGCTCCCCCAAGAGCTTTATCGTGAAACCACCTAGCTATAGTAATGAACTATTTTTTTTTTTGGTAGAATTGGTTTTCTTCCAAGTGTCCATATTCCATCATCACTTTGTTTTGCTTCCCACTGCTCCCATTGTTTTTTCTCTTCCACTGAGCAGTCTTTTTCATACATGGTTTTGGGGTCTATTAAAATTGGCCGTTCACTCTGGTCCATCCTTGGAACTACACCCATACATTCTCTCAGAGGTTGTCGAGCTGCAGCCTTCGCAGCAGCGTCGGCTAAAGCATTTCCTCTGCTAATTTCTGTAGTGTCTTTAGTATGGGCTGGGCAGTGTATTACAGCAATTTCTTTGGGCAGTTGGACTGCTTCCAGCAAATTACGTATTTCTTCTCCATTAGCTAATTTCTTTCCTGATGACGAAAAGAATCCTCGCTCTTTCCATAACATCCCTGTTACATGACCTACTCCAAATGCATATTTAGACTCGGTATAGATATTTACCTGCAGGTTCTTACCAATTTTTGCTGCTTGGGTCAATGCTATTAATTCTGCTGCTTGAGCACTTACAGACGGAGACAAAGGATTGGCCTCAAGTACCTCAAAGAGGATAGTGACAGCATAGCCGGAGTGGTGCCTTCCGTCCAAATAATAGGATGATCCATCTGTAAACGGAACTAAGTCTGGGTTTTCCAAAGGTTTGTCTTTAAGGTCCTCCCGGGGCTTGCTCGAGCTGATGATCACCTGCTCACAGGAATGATGTGGCTCTCCATCCTCAGGTAGAGGCAGTAGTGTTGCTGGATTTAAGATGTTGCATCTCTTTAAGGTCCCATTATCTGCATGCAGTATTATCAGTTCATAGCGGTGAGCTCTCTGTGGGGATAGTGCTTGAGTCACGTATTGTTTCATTGACAGTTCTACTTCATGTGGCACATACACAGTCAATGAGTGACCCAAAACTACAGGTCATGTTTTTTTCAGTAAGAGCTGCCGTAGCTGCTATTGCTCTGATGCATCCTGGAGTGCCTTTAGCTACCTCATCTAGCTGCGTGGAGTAATAGGCCACTGGTCTATGGTGAGGACCTAGTTTTTGGGTGAGTACCCCACTTGCTACTCCCTGTCGTTCATGGACAAATAATTCCAATGGTTTGCTATAATCTGGTAACCCTAGAGCAGGGGCTGAAACCAACGCTTTTTTCACAGATGTAAAAGCTTTCTCCCTTTCTGGGCCCCAGGCCACAGGCTCTATCTCCTCCTTTTTTGTTGCCTGCACTAGAGGCTTAGTAAGTTCTGCTAACCCAGGAATCCACGGTTGGCAAAATCCTACAGCTCCTAAAAATCCCGTGTTGTTTTTTTGTTACAGGACGAGGCATATCAAGAGTTGTCTTTACTCGTTCTGGATCAACTAACCTGTGTCCTTCTTTTAAGATAAAACCCAAATATTTTACCTCTCTTTGACACAGCTGGAGTTTAGACAGAGATGCTCGATGCCCTTTTTCTGCAAGAGTGTTAATCTTTACTTGCTAATAACAAATCATCTACATATTGTATTACTACAGAATGTCCTGGAAGTTCGATATCTGAGAGGTCATTTTTGAGTTTGTGCGAAAGAATAGTCAGAGACCCAGTAAATCCCTGTGGCAGCCTCGTCCAAGTTAATTGTTGTCCCTTCCAAGTGAAAGCCAGGAGATCTTGGCTATCTTCAGCTATCGGTATACTAAAAAAGGCTGCTGTTAGGTCGATCACAGTAAAATAAGTTGCCCAAAGGGGTATCTGTAGTAAAATGGTTGATGGGTCGGGGACTACTGGATGTGGAGCAACTACCTGTTGGTTTATAGCCCTCAAGTCTTGTACAAAGCGATACTCTGGATCACCATCAGAGTCTTGTCTGTTCTTTTTAACTGGCAGAATTGGGGTGTTATATGGGGATTCACAGACTCTAAGGATACCCAGTTTCAGGTAATGATCGGTTTGTTTTTGGATGCTCTTCTCTGCTTCCTTTGGGATAGGGTATTGCTTAACTGCAGGAGGCAATCCCCCCTTTGTTTTTATCCAGACTGGACTAGCTGATTTCAGTAGTCCCACATCCATTCCTGAAGAGCTCCATAACTTTTTAGAAACTGGTTCTAAACCTGTTGGAATTTGCAGATTAGTTGACTCTGGTTCTGGTGTCTTAGCCAGAACACATGAGCCCATAATTATTAATTCCACCTCTTCTGGCTGTAAGCAGATCTGAGTATCCAAGGCTTGCAGGAGATCTCTCCCTAAAAGGCACATGGGCGCGTCCCCACGCTCTTTTACCTCCAATAGTAAGCAATAAGGGCTTAGATAACATTCGTTCGCCTTTTCCCGCTATTCCTTGCATCATTATTTTATCTGGTGACTTGCATCCTTTAGGCTCAAACTTTAAAAGGGAAAGGGTGGCTCCAGTATCCACTAGAAAGGGAACTTCTAAGCCTTCTATATTTGCCATTACCTGCCCTTCAAATCCAAATCTACATCCCATAAATTTACCCCCATTTCCACAGTATTTTCTGAGTCTCCTATCTCCTGTCATTGTGGACTGCCTGGGAATTGCCTGGTCTCCTTCTCAATATTTGATTGCCTCATGCTGGCCCCTCTATTCCCAAGTGCACAGGGCCTCACTGGGCATTCCTGCTTCCAGTGTCCTTGTTCCCCCCAAGAATGACAAACATCATTAACTCTTAATTGTACACCCCCTTCACTTTGATTCCATCTATCTCCCCTGGTTCTTCCGCGCCCCTCCCCTTGCCAGCCTGCCATATGCTCTTTAAAATACTTTTGTGTATCAGGGGCTGCTTGATCTATAAAAACACTAATTGCGAGAGCATCATTGAAGTTTTGTGGGGTCATTCCTCCCTATTTTAGCGGGGCTTACCGCAAAAGTCCCCAGAAGTCTTGGGGGTGTTCATCTAATCACTGTCTGCATTCTTGCACTCTAGTCCAATTTACTCCTAACTCTCTGCATGCTCTAATTACTTCTACTAAATTTCAAAGTCCTGTTGGACACACAGCTCTATCTCCTGCATTATTACAATCCCAATTTGGACCATTTGCTAGCCAGAGGTTTCTATTTCCCCCGGCTTGCTGCGCTTCTTCTGCATCTTTAATTATCTTATCCCCTTCATTTGGTTGAAATAATTCCCTCAAAAGAATGTGGGTATCACTCCAGTTTGGGTTGTGCCCAGTGCAGATACTAGAAAATAACTGGACACATCGCCCTGCATCTTTTCTTAATCTCTGCATTTCCCCCCCCCATAAGGCGAGATGGCCAGGGTGCCAGGGCTGATTAGTAAATACCCGCAGCACAGGAGGTGGAGGACTGGCCCCTCCCTTTCCCCCCGGCTGTAAAGCGGCAGGGTTAGTCAGCACGTTGGGGATCATAGGATAGAGTCCGGCAGCCAATGGAGTAGAGGGAGAAGGAGGAGGAGAAGGAGAAGCAATGACAGAGAGATCATCAGGTATATCAGGTGGAGCAGAAACTTTTGGAGCACAGTCCGGGGTACTAGTATCTGCTAGCACAAGTGTTACATTCGGCAGGTTTCTTTCCTCCCTCCCTCCTGGCTGAAATGCTCCCGCGCCCATGCCCAGTTATTGTTATGGAAATTATATGGAAATTAGGCTTGTTGGCCACCATAAGAGGGCTTGACGCTAGGTTTCCGCAGAAAAATTCAGAGCCAAATCAAAACAAATTAAAGAATTAAATATTAATGACGTGCGTGCAGTAATTACAGCTTGAGCTGGGTGCCTCCGAAGAGGGACCCTAACATAAACAAATCCTGGGCAATTATAGTTTTTTCAACGTACATTTCCCACCCTTCACGTGGTAGTTAGACCAATAGTAATTTTTTGGTCTGGGGTCTCCTGCTCCTCATTGTGTCTCATTGTCATTCTGAGGTAAGCTGTTTTTCTCCTTATTTTTGTTTTTTGCAGTCTCTGCTGACGGTTGTACCTCTGTTTTTGTGGGGTCTTACTGTTGTGTCTCAAGGTCCTGAGGAGGAGGTGATTCTAAATCATAACAATGAACACTGCCCCAGCAGTGAGCTAAGGCTTTGCCCCTCAAGGTCCTAATGCCCTGCACTGGTCTTACTTCAAAGCCTTGACACCCTCCCTTTGGGAGTGTGAGACGCATTCCTGCAGACACCCTCCCTTTGGGAGTGTGAGATGCAGGAATGCAGACTGCTTGTAACTTCCTTATCTTCCCAGCTGGAACCAGCTCTGAAGCCCTTTTCTTACTGGACTAAGTAAAAGTTCATTGTTTTCGCTAAGTGCGGCCTAAGGCTTCAGCAAATTTAGCTCCTCATGCTAAGCAAGTTTTAGAGAAGTTGTGCTAAGTGGCTACCTCTAGACAGTTTCAGTTCGCTATTCTTTAACAGTTCCCCGCTTTGTTTTTATGAAGCATCCCTGCTAATACTTGAAACAGAGTTCTCGAAGCCTTTCAAGGTGTGCTATCACGTTCCATAATCTTATGCATAATATGATCGTAAGCAATAGGCATAACACAGTTAAAGTTAACACAACTACTAGTGGGTGCAACACGTGATTATAAATCGCTGTTGTAGTTGGTGACCACCCTAGAAGAGTTTCCCAGCCATGATGTTCTCCATCCCTTTTTATCCTTTCCAAGACGTGGTGCATCTCTTCTGCTTCATGATGAATGGTGATTAGAGGGTTTTTTGTCCATTGTTTCGGGTACGTTCTAGCAGTCGACGCAGGTTGTCATGTTGTAGTAGTTTCTTCACTAGTGTGAGATTCTTTCCAATGGGGTTAGGTAGTAAATTTTGAATTAGTGTATAATTAGATTGTAACAATTGATAAGATCTAATAGGAGCTGAATGATTAAAGTCGCATCCCATAATTTTGGGTAATGTTACAAATACAAATATTTGAGTAATTAATTACTTGTATCTACAACAATGCCATCTATGAATGTAAGATTACAAAGTGTTCTTACACATACACATTCTTTTTTTAACATGTACAAGTACAGTTCAACTTGAACAGCAAAACAAGAACACAGTATGATAGTATATGGCCCGTTCCATTTAGGTTTTAACCTGGATTTTTTGTGAAAATACTTTAACTAAAACTTCATCCCCAGGCTGTATACCAGGCACTTGTATTTCAGGTGGTGTGGATTGATATCATTGAGCATATATTTATTTATTTCAAAGATTTTCAAACCTTTTTTGCATACTTAGAACATACTGGGTTAGTCATTCATCCCCGTCTAACAGGCTAGTCTTAGCTGGCATAACAAGTCCCTAGTACAGCTAAATGTTTCCCAAAGAGAATTTCTGCTGGTGTTAGTCCTATGGGTTGCCATGGGACATTTCAAACATCCCATAGAGCTAAGTTTAATGCTTCTGGCCATTTGAGGCTAGCATGTGTGCATTTCTTGCTATTTTTTCTTTTAATGTGCTGTTCATTCTTTCTACTTGTCCTGAAGATTGTGGGTGATAAGGGGTACATAGATTTCCTTTTATTCCTCATGATTTATAGAACTGACTGATTATGCTTGCCATAAAATGGACACCCCTGTCTGAATCCATGGCTTCTGGGACTCTATACCTGGGTATGATTTCTTTCAGTAAGGCTTTTACTACCCGCCCTGCGTCAGCCGTTCTTGTTGGGAAAGGTCCTACCCAGCCATTTTAGGCTAGCATGTGCGCATATTCTTGCTATTTTTCCTTTTAGTGTTCTATTCATTCTTTCTACTTGTCCTGAAGATTGTGGGTGATAAGGGGTTGTAGGTTTCTTTTTATGCCTAATGATTTCTATAACTGAGTGATTATGCTTGCTGTAAAATGGGCACCCCTGTCTGAATCAGTGGCTTCTGGGACCCCATACCTGGGTATGATTTCCTTCAGTAAGGCTTTTACCACTCCCCGTGTGTCGGCCTTTCTTGTTGGGAAAGCTTCTACCCAGCCTGATAACTGATCTACTATCACTAACAAGTGTTTGTAGCCATTGGCAGATGGCATATCCGCATAATCTATTTGTAGCTTTTGGAAAGGGAAGTAGGCCCATGACCGTCCCCCTAACTCTGAGCTTGGCTTGTTATTTGAAAACTTCTGGCAGGTCGGGCAGCTATTTGTTATTCTTTTTGCAGCCGCGTAGATTCCTGGAGCAGCCCATACTTTCTGTACCTGGTTAGCCACCGCCTCCGCTCCCCCATGAGCTTTATCGTGAAACCACCTAGCTATAGTAATTAAATTTTTTTTTTTGGTAGAATTGGTTTTCTTCCAAGTGTCCATATTCCATCATCACTTTGTTTTGCTTCCCACTGCTCCCATTGTTTTTTCTCTTCCACTGAGCAGTCTTTTTCATACGTGGTTTTGGGGTCTATTAAAATTGGCCATTCACTCTGGTCCATCCTTGGAACTGCCCCCATACATTCTCTCAGAGGTTGTCGAGCTGCAGCCTTCGCAGCAGCGTCGGCTAAAGCATTTCCTCTGCTAATTTCTGTAGTGTCTTTAGTATGGGCTGGGCAGTGTATTACAGCAATTTCTTTGGGCAGTTGGACTGCTTCCAGCAAATTACGTATTTCTTCTCCATTAGCTAATTTCTTTCCTGATGACGAAAAGAATCCTCGCTCTTTCCATAACATCCCTGTTACATGACCTACTCCAAATGCATATTTAGAATCGGTATAGATATTTACCTGCAGGTTCTTACCAATTTTTACTGCTTGGGTCAATGCTATTAATTCTGCTGCTTGAGCACTTACAGACGGAGACAAAGGATTGGCCTCAAGTACCTCAAAGAGGTTAGTGACAGCATAGCCGGAGTGGTGCCTTCCGTCCAAATAATAGGATGATCCATCTGTAAACGGAACTAAGTCTGGGTTTCCCAAAGGTTCGTCTTTAAGGTCCTCCCGGGGCTTGCTCGAGCTGACGATCACCTGCTCACAGGAATGATGTGGTTCTCCATCCTCAGGTAGAGGCAATAGTGTTGCTGGATTTAAGATGTTGCATCTCTTTAAGGTCCCATTATCTGCATGCAGTATTATCAGTTCATAGCGGTGAGCTCTCTGTGGGGATAGTGCTTGAGTCACGTATTGTTTCATTGACAGTTCTACCTCATGTGGCACATACACAGTCAATGAGTGACCCAAAACTACAGGTCATGTTTTTTTCAGTAAGAGCTGCCGTAGCTGCTATTGCTCTGATGCATCCTGGAGTGCCTTTAGCTACCTCATCTAGCTGCGTGGAATAATAGGCCACTGGTCTGTGGTGAGGGCCTAGTTTTTGGGTGAGTACCCCACTTGCTACTCCCTGTCGTTCATGGACAAATAATTCCAATGGTTTGCTATAATCTGGTAACCCTAGAGCAGGGGCTGAAACCAACGCTTTTTTCACAGATGTAAAAGCTTTCTCCCTTTCTGGGCCCCAGGCCACAGGCTCTATCTCCTCCTTTTTTGTTGCCTGCACTAAAGGCTTAGTAAGTTCTGCTAACCCAGGAATCCACGGTTGGCAAAATCCTACAGCTCCTAAAAATCCCGTGTTGTTTTTTTGTTACAGGACGAGGCATATCAAGAATTGTCTTTACTTGTTCTGGATCAACTAACCTGTGTCCTTCTTTTAAGATAAAACCCAAATATTTTACCTCTCTTTGACACAGCTGGAGTTTAGACAGAGATGCCTGATGCCCTTTTTCTGCAAGAGCGTTACATGGAGAAACAGTGTCTTTTAAAAATGTCTCATAATCTTTACTTGCTAATAACATATCATCTACATATTGTATTAATACAGAATGTCCTGGAAGTTCGATATCTGAGAGGTCATTTTTGAGTATACGCGAAAGAATAGTCAGAGACCCAGTAAATCCCTGTGGCAGCCTTGTCCAAGTTAATTGTTGTCCCTTCCAAGTGAAAGCCAAGAGATCTTGGCTATCTTCAGCTATCGGTATACTAAAAAAAGCTGCCGTTAGGTCAATCACAGTAAAATAAGTTGCCCAAAGGGGTATCTGTAGTAAAATGGTTGATGGGTTAGGGACTACTGGATGTGGAGCAACTACCTGTTGGTTTATAGCCCCTAAGTCTTGTATAAACTGATACTCTGGATCACCATCAGAATCTTGCCTGTTCTTTTTAACTGGCAGAATTGGGGTGTTGTACGGGGATTCACAGACTCTAAGGATACCCAGTTTCAAATAATGATTGATTTGTTTTTGGATGCTCTTCTCTGCTTCCTTTGGGATAGGGTATTGCTTAACTGCAGGAGGCAATCCCCCCTTTGTTTTTATCGAGACTGGACTAGCTGATTTCAGTAGTCCCACATCCATTCCTGAAGAGCTCCATAACCGTTTAGGAACTGATTCTAACCTTGTTGGAATTTGCAGATTAGTCGACTCTGGTTCTGGTGTCTTAGCCAGAACACATGAGCCCATAATTATTAATTCCACCTCTTCTGGCTGTAAGCAGATCTGAGTATCCAAGGCTTGCAGGAGATCTCTCCCTAAAAGGCACATGGGCGCGTCTGTGGAAATTATAATACATCCCCACGCTCTTTTACCTCCAATAGTAAGCAATAAGGGCTTAGATAACATTCGTTCGCCTTTTCCCGCTATTCCTTGCATCATTATTTTATCTGGTGACTTGCATCCTTTAGGCTCAAACTTTAAAAGGGAAAGGGTGGCTCCAGTATCCACTAGAAAGGGAACTTCTAAGCCTTCTATATTTGCCATTACCTGCCCTTCAAATCCAAATCTACATCCCATAAATTTACCCCCATTTCCACAGTATTTTCTGAGTCTCCTATCTCCTGTCATTGTGGACTGCCTGGGAATTGCCTGGTCTCCTTCTCAATATTTGATTGCCTCATGCTGGCCCCTCTATTCCCAAGTGCACAGGGCCTCACTGGGCATTCCTGCTTCCAGTGTCCTTGTTCCCCCCAAGAATGACAAACATCATTAACTCTTAATTGTACACCCCCTTCACTTTGATTCCATCTATCTCCCCTGGTTCTTCCGCGCCCCTCCCCTTGCCAGCCTGCCATATGCTCTTTAAAATACTTTTGTGTATCAGGGGCTGCTTGATCTATAAAAACACTAATTGCGAGAGCATCATTGAAGTTTTGTGGGGTCATTCCTCCCTATTTTAGCGGGGCTTACCGCAAAAGTCCCCAGAAGTCATGGGGGTGTTCATCTAATCACTGTCTGCATTCTTGCACTCTAGTCCAATTTACTCCTAACTCTCTGCATGCTCTAATTACTTCTACTAAATTTCAAAGTCCTGTTGGACACACAGCTCTATCTCCTGCATTATTACAATCCCAATTTGGACCATTTGCTAGCCAGAGGTTTCTATTTCCCCCGGCTTGCTGCGCTTCTTCTGCATCTTTAATTATCTTATCCCCTTCATTTGGTTGAAATAATTCCCTCAAAAGAATGTGGGTATCACTCCAGTTTGGGTTGTGCCCAGTGCAGATACTAGAAAATAACTGGACACATCGCCCTGCATCTTTTCTTAATCTCTGCATTTCCCCCCCCCATAAGGCGAGATGGCCAGGGTGCCAGGGCTGATTAGTAAATACCCGCAGCACAGGAGGTGGAGGACTGGCCCCTCCCTTTCCCCCCGGCTGTAAAGCGGCAGGGTTAGTCAGCACGTTGGGGATCATAGGATAGAGTCCGGCAGCCAATGGAGTAGAGGGAGAAGGAGGAGGAGAAGGAGAAGCAATGACAGAGAGATCATCAGGTATATCAGGTGGAGCAGAAACTTTTGGAGCACAGTCCGGGGTACTAGTATCTGCTAGCACAAGTGTTACATTCGGCAGGTTTCTTTCCTCCCTCCCTCCTGGCTGAAATGCTCCCGCGCCCATGCCCAGTTATTGTTATGGAAATTATATGGAAATTAGGCTTGTTGGCCACCATAAGAGGGCTTGACGCTAGGTTTCCGCAGAAAAATTCAGAGCCAAATCAAAACAAATTAAAGAATTAAATATTAATGACGTGCGTGCAGTAATTACAGCTCGAGCTGGGTGCCTCCGAAGAGGGACCCTAACATAAACAAATCCTGGGCAATTATAGTTTTTTCAACGTACATTTCCCACCCTTCACGTGGTAGTTAGACCAATAGTAATTCTTTGGTCTGGGGTCTCCTGCTCCTCATTGTGTCTCATTGTCATTCTGAGGTAAGCTGTTTTTCTCCTTATTTTTGTTTTTTGCAGTCTCTGCTGACGGTTGTACCTCTGTTTTTGTGGGGTCTTACTGTTGTGTCTCAAGGTCCTGAGGAGGAGGTGATTCTAAATCATAACAATGAACACTGCCCCAGCAGTGAGCTAAGGCTTTGCCCCTCAAGGTCCTAATGCCCTGCACTGGTCTTACTTCAAAGCCTTGACACCCTCCCTTTGGGAGTGTGAGACGCATTCCTGCAGACACCCTCCCTTTGGGAGTGTGAGACGCAGGAATGCAGACTGCTTGTAACTTCCTTATCTTCCCAGCTGGAACCAGCTCTGAGGCCCTTTTCTTACTGGACTAAGTAAAAGTTCATTAGTTTCGCTAAGTGCGGCCTAAGGCTTCAGCAAATTTAGCTCCTCATGCTAAGCAAGTTTTAGAGAAGTTGTGCTAAGTGGCTACCTCTAGACAGTTTCAGTTCGCTATTCTTTAACAGTTCCCCGCTTTGTTTTTATGAAGCATCCCTGCTAATACTTGAAACAGAGTTCTCGAAGCCTTTCAAGGTGTGCTATCACGTTCCATAATCTTATGCATAATATGATCGTAAGCAATAGGCATAACACAGTTAAAGTTAACACAACTACTAGTGGGTGCAACACGTGATTATAAATCGCTGTTGTAGTTGGTGACCACCCTAGAAGAGTTTCCCAGCCATGATGTTCTCCATCCCTTTTTATCCTTTCCAAGACGTGGTGCATCTCTTCTGCTTCATGATGAATGGTGATTAGAGGGTTTTTTGTCCATTGTTTCGGGTACGTTCTAGCAGTCGACGCAGGTTGTCATGTTGTAGTAGTTTCTTCACTAGTGTGAGATTCTTTCCAATGGGGTTAGGTAGTAAATTTTGAATTAGTGTATAATTAGATTGTAACAATTGATAAGATCTAATAGGAGCTGAATGATTAAAGTCGCATCCCATAATTTTGGGTAATGTTACAAATACAAATATTTGAGTAATTAATTACTTGTATCTACAACAATGCCATCTATGAATGTAAGATTACAAAGTGTTCTTACACATACACATTCTTTTTTTAACATGTACAAGTACAGTTCAACTTTAACAGCAAAACAAGAACACAGTATGATAGTATATGGCCCCTTCCATTTAGGTTTTAACCTGGATTTTTTGTGAAAATACTTTAACTAAAACTTCATCCCCAGGCTGTATACCAGGCACTTGTATTTCAGGTGGTGTGGATTGATATCATTGAGCATATATTTATTTATTTCAAAGATTTTCAAACCTTTTTTGCATACTTAGAACATACTGGGTTAGTCATTCATCCCCGTCTAACAGGCTAGTCTTAGCTGGCATAACAAGTCCCTAGTACAGCTAAATGTTTCCCAAAGAGAATTTCTGCTGGTGTTAGTCCTATGGGTTGCCATGGGACATTTCAAACATCCCATAGAGCTAAGTTTAATGCTTCTGGCCATTTGAGGCTAGCATGTGTGCATTTCTTGCTATTTTTTCTTTTAATGTGCTGTTCATTCTTTCTACTTGTCCTGAAGATTGTGGGTGATAAGGGGTACATAGATTTCCTTTTATTCCTCATGATTTATAGAACTGACTGATTATGCTTGCCATAAAATGGACACCCCTGTCTGAATCCATGGCTTCTGGGACTCTATACCTGGGTATGATTTCTTTCAGTAAGGCTTTTACTACCCGCCCTGCGTCAGCCGTTCTTGTTGGGAAAGGTCCTACCCAGCCATTTTAGGCTAGCATGTGCGCATATTCTTGCTATTTTTCCTTTTAGTGTTCTATTCATTCTTTCTACTTGTCCTGAAGATTGTGGGTGATAAGGGGTTGTAGGTTTCTTTTTATGCCTAATGATTTCTATAACTGAGTGATTATGCTTGCCGTAAAATGGGCACCCCTGTCTGAATCAGTGGCTTCTGGGACCCCATACCTGGGTATGATTTCTTTCAGTAAGGCTTTTACCACTCCCCGTGTGTCGGCCTTTCTTGTTGGGAAAGCTTCTACCCAGCCTGATAACTGATCTACTATCACTAACAAGTGTTTGTAGCCATTGGCAGATGGCATATCCGCATAATCTATTTGTAGCTTCTGGAAAGGGAAGTAGGCCCATGACCGTCCCCCTAACTCTGAGCTTGGCTTGTTATTTGAAAACTTCTGGCAGGTCGGGCAGCTATTTGTTATTCTTTTTGCAGCCGCGTAGATTCCTGGAGCGGCCCATACTTTCTGTACCTGCTTAGCTATTGCCTCCGCTCCCCCAAGAGCTTTATCGTGAAACCACCTAGCTATAGTAATGAACTATTTTTTTTTTTGGTAGAATTGGTTTTCTTCCAAGTGTCCATATTCCATCATCACTTTGTTTTGCTTCCCACTGCTCCCATTGTTTTTTCTCTTCCACTGAGCAGTCTTTTTCATACATGGTTTTGGGGTCTATTAAAATTGGCCGTTCACTCTGGTCCATCCTTGGAACTACACCCATACATTCTCTCAGAGGTTGTCGAGCTGCAGCCTTCGCAGCAGCGTCGGCTAAAGCATTTCCTCTGCTAATTTCTGTAGTGTCTTTAGTATGGGCTGGGCAGTGTATTACAGCAATTTCTTTGGGCAGTTGGACTGCTTCCAGCAAATTACGTATTTCTTCTCCATTAGCTAATTTCTTTCCTGATGACGAAAAGAATCCTCGCTCTTTCCATAACATCCCTGTTACATGACCTACTCCAAATGCATATTTAGAATCGGTATAGATATTTACCTGCAGGTTCTTACCGATTTTTGCTGCTTGGGTCAATGCTATTAATTCTGCTGCTTGAGCACTTACAGACGGAGACAAAGGATTGGCCTCAAGTACCTCAAAGAGGTTAGTGACAGCATAGCCGGAGTGGTGCCTTCCGTCCAAATAATAGGATGATCCATCTGTAAACGGAACTAAGTCTGGGTTTCCCAAAGGTTCGTCTTTAAGGTCCTCCCGGGGCTTGCTCGAGCTGACGATCACCTGCTCACAGGAATGATGTGGTTCTGCATCCTCAGGTAGAGGCAATAGTGTTGCTGGATTTAAGATGTTGCATCTCTTTAAGGTCACATTATCTGCATGCAGTATTATCAGTTCATAGCGGTGAGCTCTCTGTGGGGATAGTGCTTGAGTCACGTATTGTTTCATTGACAGTTCTACTTCATGTGGCACATACACAGTCAATGAGTGACCCAAAACTACAGGTCATGTTTTTTTCAGTAAGAGCTGCCGTAGCTGCTATTGCTCTGATGCATCCTGGAGTGCCTTTAGCTACCTCATCTAGCTGCGTGGAATAATAGGCCACTGGTCTGTGGTGAGGGCCTAGTTTTTGGGTGAGTACCCCACTTGCTACTCCCTGTCGTTCATGGACAAATAATTCCAATGGTTTGCTATAATCTGGTAACCCTAGAGCAGGGGCTGAAACCAACGCTTTTTTCACAGATGTAAAAGCTTTCTCCCTTTCTGGGCCCCAGGCCACAGGCTCTATCTCCTCCTTTTTTGTTGCCTGCACTAAAGGCTTAGTAAGTTCTGCTAACCCAGGAATCCACGGTTGGCAAAATCCTACAGCTCCTAAAAATCCCGTGTTGTTTTTTTGTTACAGGACGAGGCATATCAAGAGTTGTCTTTACTCGTTCTGGATCAACTAACCTGTGTCCTTCTTTTAAGATAAAACCCAAATATTTTACCTCTCTTTGACACAGCTGGAGTTTAGACAGAGATGCCTGATGCCCTTTTTCTGCAAGAGCGTTACATGGAGAAACAGTGTCTTTTAAAAATGTCTCATAATCTTTACTTGCTAATAACATATCATCTACATATTGTATTAATACAGAATGTCCTGGAAGTTCGATATCTGAGAGGTCATTTTTGAGTATACGTGAAAAAATAGTCGGAGACCCAGTAAATCCCTGTGGCAGCCTTGTCCAAGTTAATTGTTGTCCCTTCCAAGTGAAAGCCAAGAGATCTTGGCTATCTTCAGCTATCGGTATACTAAAAAAGGCTGCCGTTAGGTCAATCACAGTAAAATAAGTTGCCCAAAGGGGTATCTGTAGTAAAATGGTTGATGGGTTAGGGACTACTGGATGTGGAGCAACTACATGTTGGTTTATAGCCCCTAAGTCTTGTATAAACTGATACTCTGGATCACCATCAGAATCTTGCCTGTTCTTTTTAACTGGCAGAATTGGGGTGTTGTACGGGGATTCACAGACTCTAAGGATACCCAGTTTCAAATAATGATTGATTTGTTTTTGGATGCTCTTCTCTGCTTCCTTTGGGATAGGGTATTGCTTAACTGCAGGAGGCAATCCCCCCTTTGTTTTTATCGAGACTGGACTAGCTGATTTCAGTAGTCCCACATCCATTCCTGAAGAGCTCCATAACCGTTTAGGAACTGATTCTAACCTTGTTGGAATTTGCAGATTAGTCGACTCTGGTTCTGGTGTCTTAGCCAGAACACATGAGCCCATAATTATTAATTCCACCTCTTCTGGCTGTAAGCAGATCTGAGTATCCAAGGCTTGCAGGAGATCTCTCCCTAAAAGGCACATGGGCGCGTCTGTGGAAATTATAATACATCCCCACGCTCTTTTACCTCCAATAGTAAGCAATAAGGGCTTAGATAACATTCGTTCGCCTTTTCCCGCTATTCCTTGCATCATTATTTTATCTGGTGACTTGCATCCTTTAGGCTCAAACTTTAAAAGGGAAAGGGTGGCTCCAGTATCCACTAGAAAGGGAACTTCTAAGCCTTCTATATTTGCCATTACCTGCCCTTCAAATCCAAATCTACATCCCATAAATTTACCCCCATTTCCACAGTATTTTCTGAGTCTCCTATCTCCTGTCATTGTGGACTGCCTGGGAATTGCCTGGTCTCCTTCTCAATATTTGATTGCCTCATGCTGGCCCCTCTATTCCCAAGTGCACAGGGCCTCACTGGGCATTCCTGCTTCCAGTGTCCTTGTTCCCCCCAAGAATGACAAACATCATTAACTCTTAATTGTACACCCCCTTCACTTTGATTCCATCTATCTCCCCTGGTTCTTCCGCGCCCCTCCCCTTGCCAGCCTGCCATATGCTCTTTAAAATACTTTTGTGTATCAGGGGCTGCTTGATCTATAAAAACACTAATTGCGAGAGCATCATTGAAGTTTTGTGGGGTCATTCCTCCCTATTTTAGCGGGGCTTACCGCAAAAGTCCCCAGAAGTCATGGGGGTGTTCATCTAATCACTGTCTGCATTCTTGCACTCTAGTCCAATTTACTCCTAACTCTCTGCATGCTCTAATTACTTCTACTAAATTTCAAAGTCCTGTTGGACACACAGCTCTATCTCCTGCATTATTACAATCCCAATTTGGACCATTTGCTAGCCAGAGGTTTCTATTTCCCCCGGCTTGCTGCGCTTCTTCTGCATCTTTAATTATCTTATCCCCTTCATTTGGTTGAAATAATTCCCTCAAAAGAATTTGGGTATCACTCCAGTTTGGGTTGTGCCCAGTGCAGATACTAGAAAATAACTGGACACATCGCCCTGCATCTTTTCTTAATCTCTGCATTTCCCCCCCCCATAAGGCGAGATGGCCAGGGTGCCAGGGCTGATTAGTAAATACCCGCAGCACAGGAGGTGGAGGACTGGCCCCTCCCTTTCCCCCCGGCTGTAAAGCGGCAGGGTTAGTCAGCACGTTGGGGATCATAGGATAGAGTCCGGCAGCCAATGGAGTAGAGGGAGAAGGAGGAGGAGAAGGAGAAGCAATGACAGAGAGATCATCAGGTATATCAGGTGGAGCAGAAACTTTTGGAGCACAGTCCGGGGTACTAGTATCTGCTAGCACAAGTGTTACATTCGGCAGGTTTCTTTCCTCCCTCCCTCCTGGCTGAAATGCTCCCGCGCCCATGCCCAGTTATTGTTATGGAAATTATATGGAAATTAGGCTTGTTGGCCACCATAAGAGGGCTTGACGCTAGGTTTCCGCAGAAAAATTCAGAGCCAAATCAAAACAAATTAAAGAATTAAATATTAATGACGTGCGTGCAGTAATTACAGCTCGAGCTGGGTGCCTCCGAAGAGGGACCCTAACATAAACAAATCCTGGGCAATTATAGTTTTTTCAACGTACATTTCCCACCCTTCACGTGGTAGTTAGACCAATAGTAATTTTTTGGTCTGGGGTCTCCTGCTCCTCATTGTGTCTCATTGTCATTCTGAGGTAAGCTGTTTTTCTCCTTATTTTTGTTTTTTGCAGTCTCTGCTGACGGTTGTACCTCTGTTTTTGTGGGGTCTTACTGTTGTGTCTCAAGGTCCTGAGGAGGAGGTGATTCTAAATCATAACAATGAACACTGCCCCAGCAGTGAGCTAAGGCTTTGCCCCTCAAGGTCCTAATGCCCTGCACTGGTCTTACTTCAAAGCCTTGACACCCTCCCTTTGGGAGTGTGAGACGCATTCCTGCAGACACCCTCCCTTTGGGAGTGTGAGATGCAGGAATGCAGACTGCTTGTAACTTCCTTATCTTCCCAGCTGGAACCAGCTCTGAGGCCCTTTTCTTACTGGACTAAGTAAAAGTTCATTGTTTTCGCTAAGTGCGGCCTAAGGCTTCAGCAAATTTAGCTCCTCATGCTAAGCAAGTTTTAGAGAAGTTGTGCTAAGTGGCTACCTCTAGACAGTTTCAGTTCGCTATTCTTTAACAGTTCCCCGCTTTGTTTTTATGAAGCATCCCTGCTAATACTTGAAACAGAGTTCTCGAAGCCTTTCAAGGCGTGCTATCACGTTCCATAATCTTATGCATAATATGATCGTAAGCAATAGGCATAACACAGTTAAAGTTAACACAACTACTAGTGGGTGCAACACGTGATTATAAATCGCTGTTGTAGTTGGTGACCACCCTAGAAGAGTTTCCCAGCCATGATGTTCTCCATCCCTTTTTATCCTTTCCAAGACGTGGTGCATCTCTTCTGCTTCATGATGAATGGTGATTAGAGGGTTTTTTGTCCATTGTTTCGGGTACGTTCTAGCAGTCGACGCAGGTTGTCATGTTGTAGTAGTTTCTTCACTAGTGTGAGATTCTTTCCAATGGGGTTAGGTAGTAAATTTTGAATTAGTGTATAATTAGATTGTAACAATTGATAAGATCTAATAGGAGCTGAATGATTAAAGTCGCATCCCATAATTTTGGGTAATGTTACAAATACAAATATTTGAGTAATTAATTACTTGTATCTACAACAATGCCATCTATGAATGTAAGATTACAAAGTGTTCTTACACATACACATTCTTTTTTTAACATGTACAAGTACAGTTCAACTTGAACAGCAAAACAAGAACACAGTATGATAGTATATGGCCCGTTCCATTTAGGTTTTAACCTGGATTTTTTGTGAAAATACTTTAACTAAAACTTCATCCCCAGGCTGTATACCAGGCACTTGTATTTCAGGTGGTGTGGATTGATATCATTGAGCATATATTTATTTATTTCAAAGATTTTCAAACCTTTTTTGCATACTTAGAACATACTGGGTTAGTCATTCATCCCCGTCTAACAGGCTAGTCTTAGCTGGCATAACAAGTCCCTAGTACAGCTAAATGTTTCCCAAAGAGAATTTCTGCTGGTGTTAGTCCTATGGGTTGCCATGGGACATTTCAAACATCCCATAGAGCTAAGTTTAATGCTTCTGGCCATTTGAGGCTAGCATGTGTGCATTTCTTGCTATTTTTTCTTTTAATGTGCTGTTCATTCTTTCTACTTGTCCTGAAGATTGTGGGTGATAAGGGGTACATAGATTTCCTTTTATTCCTCATGATTTATAGAACTGACTGATTATGCTTGCCATAAAATGGACACCCCTGTCTGAATCCATGGCTTCTGGGACTCTATACCTGGGTATGATTTCTTTCAGTAAGGCTTTTACTACCCGCCCTGCGTCAGCCGTTCTTGTTGGGAAAGGTCCTACCCAGCCATTTTAGGCTAGCATGTGCGCATATTCTTGCTATTTTTCCTTTTAGTGTTCTATTCATTCTTTCTACTTGTCCTGAAGATTGTGGGTGATAAGGGGTTGTAGGTTTCTTTTTATGCCTAATGATTTCTATAACTGAGTGATTATGCTTGCTGTAAAATGGGCACCCCTGTCTGAATCAGTGGCTTCTGGGACCCCATACCTGGGTATGATTTCTTTCAGTAAGGCTTTTACCACTCCCCGTGTGTCGGCCTTTCTTGTTGGGAAAGCTTCTACCCAGCCTGATAACTGATCTACTATCACTAACAAGTGTTTGCAGCCATTGGCAGATGGCATATCCGCATAATCTATTTGTAGCTTCTGGAAAGGGAAGTAGGCCCATGACCGTCCCCCTAACTCTGAGCTTGGCTTGTTATTTGAAAACTTCTGGCAGGTCGGGCAGCTATTTGTTATTCTTTTTGCAGCCGCGTAGATTCCTGGAGCGGCCCATACTTTCTGTACCTGCTTAGCTATTGCCTCCGCTCCCCCAAGAGCTTTATCGTGAAACCACCTAGCTATAGTAATGAACTATTTTTTTTTTTGGTAGAATTGGTTTTCTTCCAAGTGTCCATATTCCATCATCACTTTGTTTTGCTTCCCACTGCTCCCATTGTTTTTTCTCTTCCACTGAGCAGTCTTTTTCATACATGGTTTTGGGGTCTATTAAAATTGGCCGTTCACTCTGGTCCATCCTTGGAACTACACCCATACATTCTCTCAGAGGTTGTCGAGCTGCAGCCTTCGCAGCAGCGTCGGCTAAAGCATTTCCTCTGCTAATTTCTGTAGTGTCTTTAGTATGGGCTGGGCAGTGTATTACAGCAATTTCTTTGGGCAGTTGGACTGCTTCCAGCAAATTACGTATTTCTTCTCCATTAGCTAATTTCTTTCCTGATGACGAAAAGAATCCTCGCTCTTTCCATAACATCCCTGTTACATGACCTACTCCAAATGCATATTTAGAATCGGTATAGATATTTACCTGCAGGTTCTTACCGATTTTTGCTGCTTGGGTCAATGCTATTAATTCTGCTGCTTGAGCACTTACAGACGGAGACAAAGGATTGGCCTCAAGTACCTCAAAGAGGTTAGTGACAGCATAGCCGGAGTGGTGCCTTCCGTCCAAATAATAGGATGATCCATCTGTAAACGGAACTAAGTCTGGGTTTCCCAAAGGTTCGTCTTTAAGGTCCTCCCGGGGCTTGCTCGAGCTGACGATCACCTGCTCACAGGAATGATGTGGTTCTGCATCCTCAGGTAGAGGCAATAGTGTTGCTGGATTTAAGATGTTGCATCTCTTTAAGGTCACATTATCTGCATGCAGTATTATCAGTTCATAGCGGTGAGCTCTCTGTGGGGATAGTGCTTGAGTCACGTATTGTTTCATTGACAGTTCTACTTCATGTGGCACATACACAGTCAATGAGTGACCCAAAACTACAGGTCATGTTTTTTTCAGTAAGAGCTGCCGTAGCTGCTATTGCTCTGATGCATCCTGGAGTGCCTTTAGCTACCTCATCTAGCTGCGTGGAGTAATAGGCCACTGGTCTGTGGTGAGGGCCTAGTTTTTGGGTGAGTACCCCACTTGCTACTCCCTGTCGTTCATGGACAAATAATTCCAATGGTTTGCTATAATCTGGTAACCCTAGAGCAGGGGCTGAAACCAACGCTTTTTTCACAGATGTAAAAGCTTTCTCCCTTTCTGGGCCCCAGGCCACAGGCTCTATCTCCTCCTTTTTTGTTGCCTGCACTAAAGGCTTAGTAAGTTCTGCTAACCCAGGAATCCACGGTTGGCAAAATCCTACAGCTCCTAAAAATCCCGTGTTGTTTTTTTGTTACAGGACGAGGCATATCAAGAATTGTCTTTACTCGTTCTGGATCAACTAACCTGTGTCCTTCTTTTAAGATAAAACCCAAATATTTTACCTCTCTTTGACACAGCTGGAGTTTAGACAGAGATGCCTGATGCCCTTTTTCTGCAAGAGCGTTACATGGAGAAACAGTGTCTTTTAAAAATGTCTCATAATCTTTACTTGCTAATAACATATCATCTACATATTGTATTACTACAGAATGTCCTGGAAGTTCGATATCTGAGAGGTCATTTTTGAGTATACGCAAAAGAATAGTCAGAGACCCAGTAAATCCCTGTGGCAGCCTTGTCCAAGTTAATTGTTGTCCCTTCCAAGTGAAAGCCAAGAGATCTTGGCTATCTTCAGCTATCGGTATACTAAAAAAAGCTGCCGTTAGGTCAATCACAGTAAAATAAGTTGCCCAAAGGGGTATCTGTAGTAAAATGGTTGATGGGTTAGGGACTACTGGATGTGGAGCAACTACCTGTTGGTTTATAGCCCTTAAGTCTTGTATAAACTGATACTCTGGATCACCATCAGAATCTTGCCTGTTCTTTTTAACTGGCAGAATTGGGGTGTTGTACGGGGATTCACAGACTCTAAGGATACCCAGTTTCAAATAATGATTGATTTGTTTTTGGATGCTCTTCTCTGCTTCCTTTGGGATAGGGTATTGCTTAACTGCAGGAGGCAATCCCCCCTTTGTTTTTATCGAGACTGGACTAGCTGATTTCAGTAGTCCCACATCCATTCCTGAAGAGCTCCATAACCGTTTAGGAACTGATTCTAACCTTGTTGGAATTTGCAGATTAGTCGACTCTGGTTCTGGTGTCTTAGCCAGAACACATGAGCCCATAATTATTAATTCCACCTCTTCTGGCTGTAAGCAGATCTGAGTATCCAAGGCTTGCAGGAGATCTCTCCCTAAAAGGCACATGGGCGCGTCTGTGGAAATTATAATACATCCCCACGCTCTTTTACCTCCAATAGTAAGCAATAAGGGCTTAGATAACATTCGTTCGCCTTTTCCCGCTATTCCTTGCATCATTATTTTATCTGGTGACTTGCATCCTTTAGGCTCAAACTTTAAAAGGGAAAGGGTGGCTCCAGTATCCACTAGAAAGGGAACTTCTAAGCCTTCTATATTTGCCATTACCTGCCCTTCAAATCCAAATCTACATCCCATAAATTTACCCCCATTTCCACAGTATTTTCTGAGTCTCCTATCTCCTGTCATTGTGGACTGCCTGGGAATTGCCTGGTCTCCTTCTCAATATTTGATTGCCTCATGCTGGCCCCTCTATTCCCAAGTGCACAGGGCCTCACTGGGCATTCCTGCTTCCAGTGTCCTTGTTCCCCCCAAGAATGACAAACATCATTAACTCTTAATTGTACACCCCCTTCACTTTGATTCCATCTATCTCCCCTGGTTCTTCCGCGCCCCTCCCCTTGCCAGCCTGCCATATGCTCTTTAAAATACTTTTGTGTATCAGGGGCTGCTTGATCTATAAAAACACTAATTGTGAGAGCATCATTGAAGTTTTGTGGGGTCATTCCTCCCTATTTTAGCGGGGCTTACCGCAAAAGTCCCCAGAAGTCATGGGGGTGTTCATCTAATCACTGTCTGCATTCTTGCACTCTAGTCCAATTTACTCCTAACTCTCTGCATGCTCTAATTACTTCTACTAAATTTCAAAGTCCTGTTGGACACACAGCTCTATCTCCTGCATTATTACAATCCCAATTTGGACCATTTGCTAGCCAGAGGTTTCTATTTCCCCCGGCTTGCTGCGCTTCTTCTGCATCTTTAATTATCTTATCCCCTTCATTTGGTTGAAATAATTCCCTCAAAAGAATGTGGGTATCACTCCAGTTTGGGTTGTGCCCAGTGCAGATACTAGAAAATAACTGGACACATCGCCCTGCATCTTTTCTTAATCTCTGCATTTCCCCCCCCCATAAGGCGAGATGGCCAGGGTGCCAGGGCTGATTAGTAAATACCCGCAGCACAGGAGGTGGAGGACTGGCCCCTCCCTTTCCCCCCGGCTGTAAAGCGGCAGGGTTAGTCAGCACGTTGGGGATCATAGGATAGAGTCCGGCAGCCAATGGAGTAGAGGGAGAAGGAGGAGGAGAAGGAGAAGCAATGACAGAGAGATCATCAGGTATATCAGGTGGAGCAGAAACTTTTGGAGCACAGTCCGGGGTACTAGTATCTGCTAGCACAAGTGTTACGTTCGGCAGGTTTCTTTCCTCCCTCCCTCCTGGCTGAAATGCTCCCGCGCCCATGCCCAGTTATTGTTATGGAAATTATATGGAAATTAGGCTTGTTGGCCACCATAAGAGGGCTTGACGCTAGGTTTCCGCAGAAAAATTCAGAGCCAAATCAAAACAAATTAAAGAATTAAATATTAATGACGTGCGTGCAGTAATTACAGCTCGAGCTGGGTGCCTCCGAAGAGGGACCCTAACATAAACAAATCCTGGGCAATTATAGTTTTTTCAACGTACATTTCCCACCCTTCACGTGGTAGTTAGACCAATAGTAATTTTTTGGTCTGGGGTCTCCTGCTCCTCATTGTGTCTCATTGTCATTCTGAGGTAAGCTGTTTTTCTCCTTATTTTTGTTTTTTGCAGTCTCTGCTGACGGTTGTACCTCTGTTTTTGTGGGGTCTTACTGTTGTGTCTCAAGGTCCTGAGGAGGAGGTGATTCTAAATCATAACAATGAACACTGCCCCAGCAGTGAGCTAAGGCTTTGCCCCTCAAGGTCCTAATGCCCTGCACTGGTCTTACTTCAAAGCCTTGACACCCTCCCTTTGGGAGTGTGAGACGCATTCCTGCAGACACCCTCCCTTTGGGAGTGTGAGACGCAGGAATGCAGACTGCTTGTAACTTCCTTATCTTCCCAGCTGGAACCAGCTCTGAGGCCCTTTTCTTACTGGACTAAGTAAAAGTTCATTGTTTTCGCTAAGTGCGGCCTAAGGCTTCAGCAAATTTAGCTCCTCATGCTAAGCAAGTTTTAGAGAAGTTGTGCTAAGCGGCTACCTCTAGACAGTTTCAGTTCGCTATTCTTTAACAGTTCCCCGCTTTGTTTTTATGAAGCATCCCTGCTAATACTTGAAACAGAGTTCTCGAAGCCTTTCAAGGTGTGCTATCACGTTCCATAATCTTATGCATAATATGATCGTAAGCAATAGGCATAACACAGTTAAAGTTAACACAACTACTAGTGGGTGCAACACGTGATTATAAATCGCTGTTGTAGTTGGTGACCACCCTAGAAGAGTTTCCCAGCCATGATGTTCTCCATCCCTTTTTATCCTTTCTGAGACGTGGTGCATCTCTCCCGCTTCATGATGAATGGTGATTAAGAGTTTTCTGTCCATTGTTTCGGATGCGTTCTAGCAGTCGACTCAAATCATCATGTTGTAGTAGTTTCCATACCAGGGTGAGATTCATCCCAATGGGGTTAGGTAGTAAATTTTGAATTAATGTATAATTAGATTGTAACAATTGATAAGATCTAATAGGAGCTGAATAATTAAAGTCGCATCCCATAATCTTTGGTAAAGTTACAAATACAAATATTTGAGTGATTACTTGTATCTACACCAATGTTATCTATGAATATAAGATTACAAAGTGTTCTTACACATACACATTCTTTTGCAACATATACAAGTACAGTTCAACTTGAACAGCAAAATAAGAACATAGTATGACAGTATATGGCCTGTTGCAGTTAGGTTTTAACTTGGATTTTTGTGAAAATACTTTAACTAAAACTTCATCCCCAGGCTGTATACCAAGCACTTGTATTTCAGGTGGTGTGGATTGATATCACTGAGTGCATATATATATATTTTTTAAGATTTTCAAACCTTTTTTGCATACTTAGAACATACTGGGTTAGTCGTCCATCTCTGTCTAACAGGCTGGTCTTAGCTGGAATAATAAGTCCCTAGTACAGCTAAATGTTTCCCAAAGAGAATTTCTGCTGGTGTTAGTCCTATGGGTTGCCATGGGACATTTCAAACATCCCATAGAGCTAAGTTAAATGTTTCTGGCCGTTTTAGGCCAGGACATGTGCATATTCTTGCTGTTTTTTCTTTTAGTGTTCTATTCATTCTTTCTACTTGTCCTGAAGATTGTGGGTGATAAGGGGTAATAGGTTTCTTTTTATTCCTCATGATTTATATAACTGAGTGATTATGCTTGCCGTAAAATGGGCACCCCTATCTGAATCAGTGGCTTCTGGGACCCCATACCTGGGTATGATTTCCTTCAGTAAGGCTTTTACCACTCCCCCTGTGTCGGCCTTTCTTGTTGGGAAAGCTTCTACCCAGCCTGATAACTGATCTACTATCACTAACAAGTGTTTGTAGCCATTGGCAGATGGCATATCCGCATAATCTATTTGTAGCTTTTGGAAAGGGAAGTAGGCCCATGGTTGCGCCCCCCAACCCGAACTCTGAGCTTGGCTTGTTATTTGAAAACTTCTGGCAGGTCAGGCAGCTGTTTGTTATTCTTTTAGCAGCTGCATAAATTCCTGGAGCAGCCCATACTTTCTGTACCTGCTTAGCTATTGCCTCCGCTCCCCCATGAGCTTTATCATGAAACCACCTAGCTATAGTAATTAACTATTTTTTTTGGTAGAATTGGTTTTCTTCCAAGTGTCCATATTCCATCATCACTTTGTTTTGCTTCCCACTGCTCCCATTGTTTTTTCTCTTCCACTGAGCAGTCTTTTTCATACAGAGTTTTGGGGTCTATTAAATTTGGCCACTCACTCTGGTCCATCCTTGGAACCGCCCCCATACATTCTTTCAGAGGTTGTCGAGCTGCAGCTTTTGCAGCAGCGTCGGCTAAAGCATTTCCTCTGCTAATTTCTGTAGTGTCTTTAGTATGGGCTGGGCAGTGTATTACAGCAATTTCTTTGGGCAGTTGGACTGCTTCCAGCAAATTACGTATTTCTTCTCCATTAGCTAATTTCTTTCCTGATGACGAAAAGAATCCTCGCTCTTTCCATAACATCCCTGTTACATGACCTACTCCAAATGCATATTTAGACTCGGTATAGATATTTACCTGCAGGTTCTTACCAATTTTTGCTGCTTGGGTCAATGCTATTAATTCTGCTCCTTGAGCACTTACAGACGGAGACAAAGGATTGGCCTCAAGTACCTCAAAGAGGTTAGTGACAGCATAGCCGGAGTGGTGCCTTCCGTCCAAATAATAGGATGATCCATCTGTAAACGGAACTAAGTCTGGGTTTTCCAAAGGTTTGTCTTTAAGGTCCTCCCGGGGCTTGCTCGAGCTGACGATCACCTGCTCACAGGAATGATGTGGTTCTCCATCCTCAGGTAGAGGCAATAGTGTTGCTGGATTTAAGATGTTGCATCTCTTTACATGCAGGTAATGTGACCTTAATATTATCAGTTCATAGCGGTGAGCTCTCTGTGGGGATAGTGCTTGAGTCACGTATTGTTTCATTGACAGTTCTACTTCATGTGGCACATACACAGTCAATGAGTGACCCAAAACTACAGGTCATGTTTTTTTCAGTAAGAGCTGCCGTAGCTGCTATTGCTCTGATGCATCCTGGAGTGCCTTTAGCTACCTCATCTAGCTGCGTGGAGTAATAGGCCACTGGTCTGTGGTGAGGGCCTAGTTTTTGGGTGAGTACCCCACTTGCTACTCCCTGTCACTCATGGACAAACAATTCGAATGGTTTGCTATAATCTGGTCACCCTAGAGCAGGGGCTGAAACCAACGCTTTTTTCACAGATGTAAAAGCTTTCTCCCTTTCTGGGCCCCAGGCCACAGGCTCCATCTCCTCCTTTTTTGTTGCCTGCACTAAAGGCTTAGTAAGTTCTGCTAACCCAGGAATCCACGGTTGGCAAAATCCTACAGCTCCTAAAAATCCCGTGTTGTTTTTTTGTTACAGGACGAGGCATATCAAGAGTTGTCTTTACTCGTTCTGGATCAACTAACCTGTGTCCTTCTTTTAAGATAAAACCCAAATATTTTACCTCTCTTTGACACAGCTGGAGTTTAGACAGAGATGCTCGATGCCCTTTTTCTGCAAGAGTGTTAATCTTTACTTGCTAATAACAAATCATCTACATATTGTATTACTACAGAATGTCCTGGAAGTTCGATATCTGAGAGGTCATTTTTGAGTTTGTGCGAAAGAATAGTCAGAGACCCAGTAAATCCCTGTGGCAGCCTCGTCCAAGTTAATTGTTGTCCCTTCCAAGTGAAAGCCAAGAGATCTTGGCTATCTTCAGCTATCGGTATACTAAAAAAGGCTGCCGTTAGGTCGATCACAGTAAAATAAGTTGCCCAAAGGGGTATCTGTAGTAAAATGGTTGATGGGTCGGGGACTACTGGATGTGGAGCAACTACCTGTTGGTTTATAGCCCTTAAGTCTTGTACAAACTGATACTCTGGATCACCATCAGAGTCTTGTCTGTTCTTTTTAACTGGCAGAATTGGGGTGTTGTACGGGGATTCACAGACTCTAAGGATACCCAGTTTCAAATAATGATTGATTTGTTTTTGGATGCTCTTCTCTGCTTCCTTTGGGATAGGGTATTGCTTAACTGCAGGAGGCAATCCCCCCTTTGTTTTTATCCAGACTGGACTAGCTGATTTCAGTAGTCCCACATCCATTCCTGAAGAGCTCCATAACTTTTTAGAAACTGGTTCTAAACCTGTTGGAATTTGCAGATTAGTTGACTCTGGTTCTGGTGTCTTAGCCAGAACACATGAGCCCATAATTATTAATTCCACCTCTTCTGGCTGTAAGCAGATCTGAGTATCCAAGGCTTGCAGGAGATCTCTCCCTAAAAGGCACATGGGCGCGTCTGTGGAAATTATAATACATCCCCACACTGTTTTACCCCCAATAGTGAGTACTAAGGGCTTAGATAACATTCGTTTGCCTTTTCCCGCTACTCCTTGCATCATTATTTTATCTGGTGACTTGCATCCTTTAGGCTCAAACTTTAAAAGGGAAAGGGTGGCTCCAGTATCCACTAGAAAGGGAACTTCTAAGCCTTCTATATTTGCCATTACCTGCCCTTCAAATCCAAATCTACATCCCATGAATTTACCCCCATTTCCACAGTATTTTCTGAGTCTCCTATCTCCTGTCATTGTGGACTGATTTGATTGCCTCATGCTGGCCCCTCTATTCCCAAGTGCACAGGGCCTCACTGGGCATTCCTGCTTCCAGTGTCCTTGTTCCCCCCAAGAATGACAAACATCATTAACTCTTAATTGTACACCACCTTCACTTTGACTCCATCTATCTCCCCTGGTTCTTCCGCGCCCCCTCCCCTTGCCAGCCTGGCATATGCTCTTTAAAATACTTTTGTGTATCAGGGGCTGCTTGATCTATAAAAACAGTAATTGCAAGGAATGCAGACTGCTTGTAACTGCCTTATCTTCCCAGCTGGAACCAGCTCTGAGGCCCTTTTCTTACTGGACTAAGTAAAAGTTCATTATTTTCTCTAAGTGCGGCCTAAGGCTTCAGCAAATTTAGCTCCTCATGCCAGGCAAGTTTTAGAGAAGTTGTGCTAAGCGGCTGCCTGTAGGCAGTTTCAGTTTGCTCTTCCTTAACACAAGGATCCTGCCTGGAAAGTACCAAGTGTGATGACATGGCTGTAGGCCTGGCAGGGCAGGTGGGGTTTTTCCTGCATGCTGCCAGTGAGGGGAATGGGCTTGAGCAGCAGTGCTTGGATCCAGCAGGTCAGCCCCTGGGTGTGCAGCTGGTGCTGGCAGCAGGGCTTTGTTTTCATGAGCGTGGGCCCCTCTTTGTGCATGAAGGCTGGCGTGGAGAGATGGTCCCCACGTGCCCCCTGGGGGCAAAAGCAAGAAAAGCACAAGCCCCGTGAGTAGGAAGAGGTGCACAGGTGAGGGCAGGGCCTGCTTGCCCAGGTGGCCTGGCGGTCCAGCAGCTGGACGTCCCGAAGGCGAGCCAGCAGCGAGGCACCAAGGCTGGGGGGTGTCACGCTTCATCAGGAGGAGAGTGTGCCCGTGTGCTGCCGTGAGGCTCAAGCCGGTGGCCAAGGTGGTGAGGAGAGCCCAAAAGTCGGTGCCCCTGAGGGGAGAGGAGGATGCATGGAAGAGTGAGGAAGCGATGGTGTGGGAGGGCAAGGCAAAGGTGCAGGGTGATGTGGAGCAAAGAAAGCCTGGAGGGGCCCAGCGCAGTGCGTGCACGCCAATAGGGAAGTGCTTAGAGAGCAACAGTCTGGAGAAATGAATCTCTGACAGCTTTTGTGGGAAATCTGCAGAGGCGGGCACCTGTCTCAGGGGTCCGTCCGCTAATGCCTGCAGCCTGGGGACCAGACAGGAGCACTTTGCAGTCTGTGTGCAGCTGCGGGCCTGCAGCGTGGCATGCCTGGAGCGCTGCGGTGGATGGCTGCAGCCTCTTTGGGAAGGCCCGTCTGGGAAGGTGCGGAGGGGCAGTTGGCCTTTCTGTGAGAAAGCAGCGGGAATGCAGGACGCTCTGCCTAGGGCTGGACGGTGAGGCATATGGGTGAGGCTTAGTGGCCCGAGCAAGAGGAGTGGTCTTGCAGTGGCTGGCTGTGTGCTCTAGAGGGCCTGAAGAAGGGCAGCATCTGCACGGTGTAGGAGGCAGAGAGGTGGGGAGAGGAAAATTCCTGCTGCGGCACAGATGGCAGCTCGGAGCTGGGCTCAGAAGCTGGCACCAGAGGCTGGGAGGCAAAGCCCTGGTGCTGGAGGTGCCCCCGGTGAGCAGCAAGGCCTTGTGATGTCGGTGCTAGCACGGTCACCAGCAAGGCCTTGTGATGCGGGTGCCCCTGGTGGCCAGCAGGAGGTGGTCACGGGGGTCCCCATGGCAACGTGCAGGGCTTTGTGATGGGGGTGGCATCATGCCCCCAAGGCCATTGTGATGGGGCAGTGCCCGTGGTGACCGAGTCCATGCTGGGAGCAGAGCCCCTGGCTGTGCCCTCTGAGGAGAGCAGCTCGCTGAGGAGGGAGCAGCTCTCTTGAGTGCCAGAGTGGCAGGTGCGCAGGAGAAGCTCCTGCTGATGGACAAGGGGCGGCAGGCGAATGCCGGCTCCCAGCCTGTGGATGGGCTTTCTGTGAGGCCGAAGCGCAGAAGCAAGGTGAGCGGTGGGGCTGGAGGGAGAGGCAGGCAGCAGGGCTGGGAGCCGCACGGAAAGCATGAGGACGGTGGGGAAGAGGAGGTGGGGCAAGCGAGCCAGGCCTGATCTTCTCTGGCCAGGGGGTATTTCTTGCTGGTGCTGGGGATTTTCTGGTGCACAAAGCACACCGACTGGGGTGCTGCAAGGCCCAAATGGAGCCTGTGAGCTGTGCTGAGGGTCAGAGAGCATCTCCAGGCTTAGCACAGCTGGGTCGTGCTAGGCCATGAGCTTCCCTTTGCCATGGGGCCGGGCTTTCCTGTGCCTGAGGGGCCGCTTGTACGAACGCAACCGCCTCCATCATGTGCTTCCTTCTCCCTGCAGGGGGGCCAGCGGGAGCCGCATGCAGTGACGCAACGCATCCCGACCCCGACTTCATCGCAGCAAAGGGACAGGCGGCCGTTGCTGCCCGGCCCACAGAGCTGGCAAGACCCTGAAGACGTCATCGCGAAGGTAGCGAGCTGAGCAGCGATGGTGGCAAAGCCTCTGCCTGACTGTGCATAGCTGCCAAGCAGCAGGCGGGAAGTGGTGGGAGGGAGCAGGAGGAGCGCCTGCTCTGCATGGCAGTCGGCAAGGACATGGCTCGAGGTTTCCGAGGGAGCTGCCTTTGCCCATCTCTTGCCCAGTGGTGACCAGCCTTCTCCCCACGCAGCCTTTGGGAGCCAGCTGCGTGGGAGAGTGCTGCTGTTGTGGAGGGTTTCAGGGGCCACAGGGAGTGTGCATGTGGGAAGGCTGGGGGGGAGGGGTAAAGGGCAGCAGTAACTTGGCCTTCCTCATGGGCTTTGATTGCAGATGGCGGAGGACACTGTGAGGGAGGTTCTCGACTCGGTGCAAGCTCTTCATGTCTCCAGCAGCCTTGTGAAGAAGGCTCCTCCGGGGCGCCGGGAGACACTGCACAGCAGGCCTTGTGCAAGAGCAGAGACACCGCATCGGCCCGGCTTAGCGCCTCACGCAACCAAGGCAGCTAGGCAGGCACGTGGAGGCCTGGAGGCCTCTACAGGTCAAAGAGCGGCATCCGCATGTCGACCTCCAGAAAAATCCTGCAGATCTTCTTTGAGATGCACGGCCACTGCTGAGGCTCTGGAGGATGTGGCAAGGAGAGTGCCTGCCTCTCCAAAAGCTAAGCAGGAAGCTGGCGCTCTCCCCCGAGCAATTCAAGCTCCTGTCTCCTATTTGCCTGAGGCCAGGCCTGGGTCTTCCGCGCTGGGAAAAGCAAGGATGCTGCAAGCTGTTGAGAACATCCTTGCAGATGTGTGCATGGAAATGAGGGCTGAGGACCAGAGACCTGCTGCACACAGCCCCGCACTGCCTGCCGCACCTCTGATGCACGCACTGCTGGCGCTCGCGTCTGCAGCCTTGAGCCGTCCTGATGATGCGAGTGCGGGACATGGCCGGGAGCTCAGGGCAGCCGGGCCACAAAGGACCTTGGCATACACCATTGCTCTAGCAGGCCTGGCAAGCGCATTGCAGAAGGAGAGCAGGGAGCGTGGCAAAAACACAGCTGCCACAGCTCTGCAAGGGCCAGATTGCAACAGGCGTGGGGGCAAAAGGAAGGTCATGGGGGCCGGTGCACCAGCTTCCCCGGGCAGGGGCCATGGACTGGTCACACTAGGATGGCAACTTGCAGTGCAGAGGCCCAAACAGCAGCCTCTGGGCATCATCTGTCGCCTTCAAGGCACGCCACTGCGCATACACCCCGACAACCCCTCGCAGTATCTCGCCGTGCTCTCAATCAAAACAGAGACGCTGGAGGAGCTCGACAGGAGCTGCGTGGCGCGCACCGGGCAGAGCTTGGCTCAGCTGCGAGAAGCCTTTCTGGAGAGGAAGGAGCCGAGGCCAAAGGAGAGGGAGGTCGAGGAAGAGGAGGGCAAGGGGAAACGTTTCTCCCTGACAGCATCGGGATGCCTCAATGTTCGCCCCAAGGAGGTGAGTGCAAAGGGTGGGCCAGGGCAGATGGTGACCCTCCGTGTGCTGGGGCCAGCCGCTGCGCCCTGCTGCAACAGTGTGATGGTGGCAGTGCTGGCAGGGCCACGGGGGGCATTGCTGGTGGGAAAAGCAGCTGCCTTCACAAATCTCCCTCTCTGGCTTCAGCTCTGTGCCAGAAACTCCTTCTATAACCTGTGGCAACCGGAGGTGACGCGAGTGGAGCTCCTGAAGGATGCGAGGTCCAAGTGGGAGGTGCTGGAGCGGCTGTACGCCCATGCGCCCAGGAGGGAGCGCAAGATGGGAGCTGGGAAGAGAGTCCGGGGAGCACCAGAGGATGCTGGCGTGGAGTGGAGCGATGAGGAAGAGGACGTTGAAGAAGAACCTTTGGAACGGGAGGAGCTGGAGAAAAACACAGCCTTGGTCATGAGCTGGGTCAGACCGAGCCTCAGGAGCCTCTTGGCAGACCCACAGCCGTGTCCTGAGGAGGTGCCCTGCTCACCCGTTGTGAAGGGCAGAGATGCTGCCAGGGAGGCAGCTGGTGACCTGCAGAGCACGCCTCTGGCCCCAGCAGTGCCCCGAGGAGCCGTGGCAGCGGCATCTCCTTTGGCAGGAGGCTGCCAGGACGCGGGGGACAGTGTGCCTCTGGCTCCACTGGCCAGCACAGGAGCAAAGGCAGAGGCCTCCCCTGCAGCCAGAGGCCCTGAGGATGCAGGGGAAAATGCTCCTCTGCCTCCATCGCTTCCCGCAGAGGCTGCGCCAAAGGCCTCCCAGTTGTGCGGAGGCCCTTGTGGGGAGAGCAACAGCCTGCCTCTCCAACCACCATTGCCCGAAGAAAGCGCAGCAGAAGGCTCTGCCCTGGCCGCAGGCCTTCCTCACCAGGTGAGCAAGGAGCATGGCGTCGGCACCCACCACCAAAGGGAGGTGCGGTGTGAGCAGCGTCTGGGGTGTGCAGGGTGGGTGAGAAGAGCTGCCCCATTGCATGGGTCCCCCGCGGCCGTGGTGAGAAGCTGTCCCCCCAGCCCTTTGCGCTCTGCACTCTCTGTCCTGGGGAAGATGCCTGGTGCTCTGTGTTTCCAAGTGCCAGAGGCCCAGGGCTGACCTGCCCTCCCCGGCCTGCACAGCATCCAGCCCTGGGGCATGGATGCTGAGCAAGGAGGGCAGGGGCAGCCCCAGCAGCAGCCGCCTCCCACAGCCAGCGAGCCAGCCCCCTTGTGCCACGTACCCGGCCACCTCCATCCCCCGCTGCCCGTCGTGGCCCCCG
The DNA here is from genome assembly GCF_036370855.1 of Dromaius novaehollandiae. Lineage (NCBI taxonomy): Eukaryota > Metazoa > Chordata > Aves > Casuariiformes > Dromaiidae > Dromaius > Dromaius novaehollandiae. The sequence goes on along the minus strand of NW_026991449.1, from coordinate 554,504 downwards.
GCCCAGCCCTGCTGCTACGGCCCCAAGACAAGCCTTGTGCCATTGCCCAGCCAGCTGCATGTGCCTCCCCTTGGGGCTCGCGGCCACTCACAGCATCCCCCCACCCCAAACCCTTTGCCCCCTCCTATATCCCAGGGCACCAGGATGCTGAGCATGGCCAGCTGATATCACACAGGGCTGTGTTCCTGCTCTCCCCATGCAGGTTGCCTGTGAGCCCAAAGAGGAGCACAAGTCATCGTCTTCCCTCCGGCCCTGCGGGAGGGCGCGGGAGCTGGGAGCTGGGAAGAGAGTCTGGGAAGTGCCAGAGGATGCTGGCGTGGAGTGGAGCGATGAGGAAGAGGATGTTGATGAAGAGCCTTTGGAATGGGAGGAGCTGGAGGAAAACATGGCCTTGGTCATGAGCTGGGTCAGACCGAGCCTCAGGAGCCTCTTGGCAGACCCACAGCCGTGTCCTGAGGAGGTGCCCTGCTCACCCGTTGTGAAGGGCAGAGATGCTGCCAGGGAGGCAGCTGGTGACCTGCAGAGCACGCCTCTGGCCCCAGCAGTGCCCCGAGGAGCCGAGGCAGCGGCATCTGCTCTGGCGGGAGGCTGCCAGGATGCGGGGGACAGTGTGCCTCTGGCCCCATCAGCCAGCACAGGAACAAAGGCGGAGGCCTCCCCCGCAGCCAGAGACCCTCAGGCTTGCCCTGCACTTGCCCAGCCCCTCGCCCACGGCTCTCCTTCCTCCACAGGCATCACCGCCCTCCCGCATGCTGCGCCTTCCAGGCGATGGCCATTGCGGCTCAGGGCAGCGCTTCGGGCTCTGCGCAGAGCTTTTAGCTGCCGCTGTGACTCAGGGCAGTGAGAGGAACAGCGCGAGGATGCAGCTGCCAGACAGGTGGCCCGAGATGGGAGATGGCGCAGAGCAAAGAGGCAGAGCGACGGAGGCTCTCTCCTGGCTGCTACAGCAATGCTACTGCGTCGTGTCCCACAGCCCATGTGCTGCTCCAAATAAACCCTCGGCAGCTGTTCCTGCTGTGTTACTTGGTGTCAGGGAACTGTCAGGAGAAAGACTAGTGCAGGCGCTGCCAAGGAAGGCAGTCAGGGCTGCAGAGAAAGCCCTACAAGCAGTCGCAGAGTGAGAGAGCAGCTGGGGTGGGAAGGGTCTTCCGGAGGTGTCTGCTGCAACCTCCTGCTGCAAGTGGAGGCAAGCAGAGGAGGTTTCGCAGGGCCTGTCAGGGTCGAGCTCTGACTGTCTCTGGCGATGGATTCCCGCACGGCCCTGGCACCCTGCTCCAGTGTTGCACCACCATTCGGCTTCCAAGGCCATTTGCAGTCTCTGAGGGGACTTTTCCCTGCCACAAGCCGTGCCGTTGCCCTCAACCTGTCCCCAGGCCCCTCAGGACGTCTCTGGCTCCATGCTCTCTGCACGCTCCCGTTAGGCACTTGCAGGCAGCAGTGAGATCCCCCTACGCCTTCTCTTCTGCCGGCTGCACCAAGCCAGCACCCTTGGTCTCTGCTCCTGTGTGCTGTGCTGCAGCTGCCAGGCAGCTTGGGGGCCTGCGCTGGGCTTGCTGCAGTGTGGCCCCATCTGCGTGGGCCAGGGGGCTGGGGATATGGGTGCAATGGGGTGGGGGCCTGGGATATGGGTGCAATAGGGCGGGGGCCTGGGGATGTGGGTGCAATGGGGCAGGGGGCCTGGGGAGGTGGTTGCAATTGGCAGGGGCCTGGGGACATGGGCGCAAAGGGGCAGGGGGCTGGGGATATGGGTGCAATGAGTCGGGGAAGCTCCGGATATGGGCGTAATGGGGCAGGGGCAGGGGCCTGGGGACGTGGGTGCAATGGGGTGGGGGGCTGGGGACACAGGTGCAATGGGCCAGGGGGCTGGGACCATGGGTGCAATGGGGTGGGGGGCCTGGGTTCAGGGGTGGTGATGTGACCTCACGCCTGAGTCCATGGGTGCAAAGGGGGTCGACACCTGGGTCCATGGGTGGTGGTGGGTGCTGATGGGGCCGCCACCTGGGCCCATGTGTGATAACACGGGTGCAATGGGGCTGGACACCTGGGTCCATGGGTGGTCACAGGTGCTGATGGGTGGCCACCTGGGCCCATGGGTGATAACATGGGTGCAATTGTTACAAGACAACCCTGAGAAGCTCAGAAAGAATGTTTGAAGTAGGTAGATTTGGATAACTTCTATCTTAGACAGAATTTGCTTAGCATGAGTAGCCACACACTTGCTTAGCATGAGTAGCTAAATTTGCTGAAGCCTTAGGCCACGCTCCTAGTTCGGTAAGAAAGGGCCCCAGAGCTGGTGCAGGCTGGAAAGATAAGGGAGTTACAAGCAGTCTGCATTCCTGTGCCCCACTCTCCGAAAGGGAGGATGTCAAGGCTGTGAAATAAGGCCTGTTTGGGCGCCAGGACCTTGGGAAGCAAAGCCTCCTCTCACTGTTGAAACTGTGTTAATTAAGGGGTCTGGATTATGTCCTCTTTGTCAGGACCTTGGGAGATAACATCTACTGACCTAGCTGGGGCAGTGTTAATTGATCAGGACCTTGAGAAGCAGGGGTGGGACCCAGGGAATGAAGAAATCACTAACCAATCAGTGTAAAAGGGAAAGTCGCAAATCTGGCAATTTGTTTGTATAAATGCTACTTGAAAAGTTGGGGGGTGTGTGCTCGATTTGTGGGAAACCACCGAGCACCCAGGCTTGCGCAACTCTGAAATAAATAAACAAATGTCTCTCCTGAGTGTGTAATTATTGGCTTATTGCACACCGGGCAACGAATCCGCTTTTCGGACAACACATGGATGGGTGTGGGTGCTGATGGGATTGGATGCCTGGCTCCAGGGGTGCAACGGGGCTAGACGCCTGGGGCCCTGGGCAGCTCCTCACCCATGGGTGCCACCTTGGGCAGGTTTCCACATCTTCCAGTAGACCTATGGGTGCCGGGGTGGGCCGGGGACCACCTACCAGCACTCGGCCTTCGATGGGCGCCACTCCCTGAGCTCCCACTGCTGGCTCCGCGTCCCCCCCTGTGACAGAGCCAACTCCATCCCCATCCCAATGGTGTCCCCGTCCCCACATCGTCCCCATCTCCATGGCGTCCCCGTCCCCACATCGTCCCCATCCCCCCATCATCCCCATCCCCACAGTGTCCCCCTGTCCCTGTGACAGAGCCAACTCCATCTCCAGCCCCACGGTGTCCCCATCCCCACATCGTCTCCAGCCCCACGGCGTCCCATCCCCCCAGTGGCCCCATCCCCATGGCATCCCCATCCCCACGTCGTCTCCGTCCCCACATCGGCCTCGGCCTCCCACATCGCCTCCGCGCTCCCGCCCACCACGCGCTCCGCGGAGATCCGCCCGGCGCCCGGGGGCGTCACCGCTGCCGCGCCTCGCCATTGGCGGGCGGCCGCCGGCGGGGCCAATGGCCGTGCGACAAGGCGGAGCGGGAGCCGCGGCTCGGCGCTGCGCAGCGCCCTCCGCAAGCGCCCTCGCTGTCGCTTCTCCCAACCCGCCGCGCCGGGATCAGCCCAGCGCCTGGGGACGCCTCAGCCGACGAGAGCCGCTATTGGCGGGCGGGGCAGCCAATGGCGGTGCGCCGCAGCGGAGCCAATGGTGGCGCGGGGGCGTGGCCGCCGTGGGCTTCGGCGCCGGGTGAGGGCGAGGGCGCTGGCAGCGAGGAGGCGGTAGCGGGGCGGGCGCTGGGGCCGGGGCTGCTGCTGCTGGGCGGCGGCGGCGGCGGTGGCGAGCGGTGAGTGCGGGCGGGGCCCCCGGGCCCCCCTCTGCCCCTCCCCCGGCGCCGGGCTCCCCGTCAGCGGCCCCACGGACCGGCCTGCAACCGCCCCCGGGAGGTGCTGCCCCCCCGATCTGCGCCCCGGGACGTGCTGCCCCCCCGGAGCCCCCCGACCTGCCCTCCCGGAATGTGCTGCCCCCCCGACGTGCCCCCCCTGTGTCGTGCTGCCCCCCTGACCTGCCCCCCGGGACGTGCTGCCCCCCCCGACCCCCCCGACTTCTCCCCCCGGGACATCTTGATCCCCCGGATGCCCCCCAACGTGCCCCCCCCGGCCCCTCACCACCCCCCGTGTCCCCGCAGGCCCCCACTCCCTGCGCTACTTCCACACCGCCGTGACGGAGCCCAGCCCGGGGCTGCCCGCCTTCGTCTCCGTGGGCTACGTGGACGGAGAGCTCATCGATGGCTACGACAGCGAGACGCAGAGGGCGGTGCCGGGTGCGGCCTGGATGGAGCAGGAGGGTCAGGACCACTGGGACAGGCAGCCCCAGAACGCATATGGCAATCATTAGTCTTACTGAGTGGAGCTGGACACACTGCAGAAGCGCTACAACCAGAGCGGGGGTGAGCGCGGGCCGGGGCTCCCAGCGGCAGCTGCTCGCTGTCAGCGCTGGGGGCTGCGGGTCTGGGGTGCCCCCGGCCCTGCGCTGGGTGCCGTGTCCAAGCCCCTGTGCGGGGCCGGGGCTGCCCCTGAGCCCCCGTCTCCCTGCTTGTGTCTCAGGGTATCACACAGTGCAGCGCACGTACGGCTGTGACCTCCTGGAGGACGGTGGGATCTGGGGGTTTCTGCGGGATGCCTACGACGGGAAGGATTTCATCGCCTTTGACAAGGACACGCTGACATTCGTCATGGCGTATGCTGCTGCGCTAATCACCAAGAGGAAGTGGGAGGCAGAGAATGAGCCTGAGAGGCTGAAGCACTACCTGGAGAAGAGCTGCATGGAGTGGCAGTGGAGATACATGGAGTACAGGAGGGCTGCGCTGGAGAGGAGAGGTGAGGGCGAGGCGGGACCCCCCGGACACGGGGACGGGCCCCGGGCTCGGTGTTATGGAAATGAGGCTTGTCAGCCACCATAACAGGGCCCGACCCTAGGTTCCCGCAGAAAAGTTTGGCGCCAAATCAAAGCAAATGAAATAATGAAATTTTAATGACACGCGTGCGGTAATTACAGCTCGAGCTGGGTGTCTCCGAAGAGGGACCCCAAACAAAGAAATGCCTGGGCAATTATACCTTCCAATGTAAGCTCTCCACCCCTCAGGCAGTAGTTTGGACCAATAGTAATATTTGGGCCTGGAGTCTCCTGCTCCTTATTGGGTCTCATCCCTGTGCCTAGGCAGGCTGTTTATCTTTACTGTTATGGTTTTTGTTGACAGATGTGTCTTGGTTCCTCGGGTCCCGCCCTTGTCTCTCCAGGCTCTGACAAAGAGGTGTTGTTCCAGCAATTAGCACTGCCCCAGCAGTGACAATAGGTGTTATCTGCCAAGGTCCTGATGAAGGGATATAATCCAGACCCCGAGATAGTCCAGACCCCCTAATTAACACTGTTTCAGCAATGAGAGGAGGCTTTGTTTCCCAGGGTCCTGGTGCCCAAGTAGGCCTTATTTCAAAGCCTTGACATCCTCCCTCCCAGAGCGTGAAGCACAGGAATGCGAACTGCTTGCAACTCCCTTATCATTCCAGCTTGAACCAGCTCTCAGTCCCTTTTCTTACTGAACTAGGTAAAAGTTCATTATTCCTCATGATTTATAAAACTGACTGATTATGCTTGCCATAAAATGGACACCCCTGTCTGAATCAGTGGCTTCTGGGACTCTGTACCTGGGTATGATTTCTTTCAGTAAGGCTTTTACTACCCGCCCTGTGTCAGCCGTTCTTGTTGGGAAAAGTCCTACCCAGCCATTTTAGGCTAGCATGTGCGCATATTCTTGCTATTTTTCCTTTTAGTGTTCTATTCATTCTTTCTACTTGTCCTGAAGATTGTGGGTGATAAGGGGTTGTAGGTTTCTTTTTATGCCTAATGATTTCTATAACTGAGTGATTATGCTTGCCGTAAAATGGGCACCCCTGTCTGAATCAGTGGCTTCTGGGACCCCATACCTGGGTATGATTTCCTTCAGTAAGGCTTTTACCACTCCCCGTGTGTCGGCCTTTCTTGTTGGGAAAGCTTCTACCCAGCCTGATAACTGATCTACTATCACTAACAAGTGTTTGTAGCCATTGGCAGATGGCATATCCGCATAATCTATTTGTAGCTTTTGGAAAGGGAAGTAGGCCCATGGTTGTGCCCCCCAACCCGAACTCTGAGCTTGGCTTGTTATTTGAAAACTTCTGGCAGGTCGGGCAGCTATTTGTTATTCTTTTTGCAGCCGCGTAGATTCCTGGAGCAGCCCATACTTTCTGTACCTGGTTAGCCACCGCCTCCGCTCCCCCATGAGCTTTATCGTGAAACCACCTAGCTATAGTAATTAAATTTTTTTTTTTGGTAGAATTGGTTTTCTTCCAAGTGTCCATATTCCATCATCACTTTGTTTTGCTTCCCACTGCTCCCATTGTTTTTTCTCTTCCACTGAGCAGTCTTTTTCATACGTGGTTTTGGGGTCTATTAAAATTGGCCATTCACTCTGGTCCATCCTTGGAACTGCCCCCATACATTCTCTCAGAGGTTGTCGAGCTGCAGCCTTCGCAGCAGCGTCGGCTAAAGCATTTCCTCTGCTAATTTCTGTAGTGTCTTTAGTATGGGCTGGGCAGTGTATTACAGCAATTTCTTTGGGCAGTTGGACTGCTTCCAGCAAATTACGTATTTCTTCTCCATTAGCTAATTTCTTTCCTGATGACGAAAAGAATCCTCGCTCTTTCCATAACATCCCTGTTACATGACCTACTCCAAATGCATATTTAGAATCGGTATAGATATTTACCTGCAGGTTCTTACCAATTTTTACTGCTTGGGTCAATGCTATTAATTCTGCTCCTTGAGCACTTACAGACGGAGACAAAGGATTGGCCTCAAGTACCTCAAAGAGGTTAGTGACAGCATAGCCGGAGTGGTGCCTTCCGTCCAAATACTAGGATGATCCATCTGTAAACGGAACTAAGTCTGGGTTTCCCAAAGGTTCGTCTTTAAGGTCCTCCCGGGGCTTGCTCGAGCTGACGATCACCTGCTCACAGGAATGATGTGGTTCTCCATCCTCAGGTAGAGGCAATAGTGTTGCTGGATTTAAGATGTTGCATCTCTTTAAGGTCCCATTATCTGCATGCAGTATTATCAGTTCATAGCGGTGAGCTCTCTGTGGGGATAGTGCTTGAGTCACGTATTGTTTCATTGACAGTTCTACTTCATGTGGCACATACACAGTCAATGAGTGACCCAAAACTACAGGTCATGTTTTTTTCAGTAAGAGCTGCCGTAGCTGCTATTGCTCTGATGCATCCTGGAGTGCCTTTAGCTACCTCATCTAGCTGCGTGGAATAATAGGCCACTGGTCTGTGGTGAGGGCCTAGTTTTTGGGTGAGTACCCCACTTGCTACTCCCTGTCGTTCATGGACAAATAATTCCAATGGTTTGCTATAATCTGGTAACCCTAGAGCAGGGGCTGAAACCAACGCTTTTTTCACAGATGTAAAAGCTTTCTCCCTTTCTGGGCCCCAGGCCACAGGCTCTATCTCCTCCTTTTTTGTTGCCTGCACTAAAGGCTTAGTAAGTTCTGCTAACCCAGGAATCCACGGTTGGCAAAATCCTACAGCTCCTAAAAATCCCGTGTTGTTTTTTTGTTACAGGACGAGGCATATCAAGAATTGTCTTTACTCGTTCTGGATCAACTAACCTGTGTCCTTCTTTTCAGATAAAACCCAAATATTTTACCTCTCTTTGACACAGCTGGAGTTTAGACAGAGATGCCTGATGCCCTTTTTCTGCAAGAGCGTTACATGGAGAAACAGTGTCTTTTAAAAATGTCTCATAATCTTTACTTGCTAATAACATATCATCTACATATTGTATTAATACAGAATGTCCTGGAAGTTCGATATCTGAGAGGTCATTTTTGAGTATACGCGAAAGAATAGTCAGAGACCCAGTAAATCCCTGTGGCAGCCTTGTCCAAGTTAATTGTTGTCCCTTCCAAGTGAAAGCCAAGAGATCTTGGCTATCTTCAGCTATCGGTATACTAAAAAAAGCTGCCGTTAGGTCAATCACAGTAAAATAAGTTGCCCAAAGGGGTATCTGTAGTAAAATGGTTGATGGGTTAGGGACTACTGGATGTGGAGCAACTACATGTTGGTTTATAGCCCCTAAGTCTTGTATAAACTGATACTCTGGATCACCATCAGAATCTTGCCTGTTCTTTTTAACTGGCAGAATTGGGGTGTTGTACGGGGATTCACAGACTCTAAGGATACCCAGTTTCAAATAATGATTGATTTGTTTTTGGATGCTCTTCTCTGCTTCCTTTGGGATAGGGTATTGCTTAACTGCAGGAGGCAATCCCCCCTTTGTTTTTATCCAGACTGGACTAGCTGATTTCAGTAGTCCCACATCCATTCCTGAAGAGCTCCATAACCGTTTAGGAACTGATTCTAACCTTGTTGGAATTTGCAGATTAGTCGACTCTGGTTCTGGTGTCTTAGCCAGAACACATGAGCCCATAATTATTAATTCCACCTCTTCTGGCTGTAAACAGATCTGAGTATCCAAGGCTTGCAGGAGATCTCTCCCTAAAAGGCACATGGGCACGTCTGTGGAAATTATAATACATCCCCACGCTCTTTTACCTCCAATAGTAAGCAATAAGGGCTTAGATAACATTCGTTCGCCTTTTCCCGCTACTCCTTGCATCATTATTTTATCTGGTGACTTGCATCCTTTAGGCTCAAACTTTAAAAGGGAAAGGGTGGCTCCAGTATCCACTAGAAAGGGAACTTCTAAGCCTTCTATATTTGCCATTACCTGCCCTTCAAATCCAAATCTACATCCCATAAATTTACCCCCATTTCCACAGTATTTTCTGAGTCTCCTATCTCCTGTCATTGTGGACTGCCTGGGAATTGCCTGGTCTCCTTCTCAATATTTGATTGCCTCATGCTGGCCCCTCTATTCCCAAGTGCACAGGGCCTCACTGGGCATTCCTGCTTCCAGTGTCCTTGTTCCCCCCAAGAATGACAAACATCATTAACTCTTAATTGTACACCCCCTTCACTTTGATTCCATCTATCTCCCCTGGTTCTTCCGCGCCCCTCCCCTTGCCAGCCTGCCATATGCTCTTTAAAATACTTTTGTGTATCAGGGGCTGCTTGATCTATAAAAACACTAATTGCGAGAGCATCATTGAAGTTTTGTGGGGTCATTCCTCCCTATTTTAGCGGGGCTTACCGCAAAAGTCCCCAGAAGTCTTGGGGGTGTTCATCTAATCACTGTCTGCATTCTTGCACTCTAGTCCAATTTACTCCTAACTCTCTGCATGCTCTAATTACTTCTACTAAATTTCAAAGTCCTGTTGGACACACAGCTCTATCTCCTGCATTATTATAATCCCAATTTGGATCATTTGCTAGCCAGAGGTTTCTATTTCCCCCGGCTTGCTGCGCTTCTTCTGCATCTTTAATTATCTTATCCCCTTCATTTGGTTGAAATAATTCCCTCAAAAGAATTTGGGTATCACTCCAGTTTGGGTTGTGCCCAGTGCAGATATTAGAAAATAACTGGACACATCGCCCTGCATCTTTTCTTAATCTCTGCATTTTCCCCCCCCATAAGGCGAGATGGCCAGGGTGCCAGGGCTGATTAGTAAATACCCGCAGCACAGGAGGAGGGGGACTGGCCCCTCCCTTTCCCCCCGGCTGTAAAGCGGCAGGGTTAGTCAGCACGTTGGGGATCATAGGATAGAGTCCGGCAGCCAATGGAGTAGAGGGAGAAGGAGGAGGAGAAGGAGAAGCAATGACAGAGAGATCATCAGGTATATCAGGTGGAGCAGAAACTTTTGGAGCACAGTCCGGGGTACTAGTATCTGCTAGCACAAGTGTTACGTTCGGCAGGTTTCTTTCCTCCCTCCCTCCTGGCTCAAATGCTCCCGCGCCCATGCCCAGTTATTGTTATGGAAATTCTATGGAAATTAGGCTTGTTGGCCACCATAAGAGGGCTCGACCCTAGGTTTCCGCAGAAAAATTCAGAGCCAAATCAAAACAAATTAAAGAATTAAATATTAATGACGCGCGTGCAGTAATTACAGCTCGAGCTGGGTGCCTCCGAAGAGGGACCCTAACATAAACAAATCCTGGGCAATTATAGTTTTTTCAACGTACATTTCCCACCCTTCACGTGGTAGTTAGACCAATAGTAATTTTTTGGTCCTCATTGGGTCTCATCGTCATTCTGAGGTAAGCTGTTTTTCTCCTTATTTTTGTTTTTTGCAGTCTCTGCTGACGGTTGTACCTCTGTTTTTGTGGGGTCTTACTGTTGTGTCTCAAGGTCCTGAGGAGGAGGTGATTCTAAATCATAACAATGAACACTGCCCCAGCAGTGAGCTCAGGCTTTGCCCCTCAAGGTCCTAATGCCCTGCACTGGTCTTACTTCAAAGCCTTGACACCCTCCCTTTGGGAGTGTGAGACGCAGGAATGCAGACTGCTTGTAACTTCCTTATCTTCCCAGCTGGAACCAGCTCTGAGGCCCTTTTCTTACTGGACTAAGTAAAAGTTCATTAGTTTCGCTAAGTGCGGCCTAAGGCTTCAGCAAATTTAGCTCCTCATGCTAAGCAAGTTTTAGAGAAGTTGTGCTAAGCGGCTACCTCTAGACAGTTTCAGTTTGCTCTTCTTTAACAGTTCCCCGCTTTGTTTTTATGAAGCATCCCTGCTAATACTTGAAACAGAGTTCTCGAAGCCTTTCAAGGCGTGCTATCACGTTCCATAATCTTATGCATAATATGATCGTAAGCAATAGGCATAACACAGTTAAAGTTAACACAACTACTAGTGGGTGCAACACGTGATTATAAATCGCTGTTGTAGTTGGTGACCACCCTAGAAGAATTTCCCAGCCATGATGTTCTCCATCCCTTTTTATCCTTTCCGAGACGTGGTGCATCTCTTCCGCTTCATGATGAATGGTGATTAGAGGGTTTTTTGTCCATTGTTTCGGGTACGTTCTAGCAGTCGACGCAGGCTGTCATGTTGTAGTAGTTTCCATACCAGGGTGAGATTCATCCCAATGGGGTTAGGTAGTAAATTTTGAATTAATGTATAATTAGATTGTAACAATTGATAAGATCTAATAGGAGCTGAATGATTAAAGTCGCATCCCATAATTTTGGGTAATGTTACAAATACAAATATTTGAGTAATTAATTACTTGTATCTACACCAATGCCATCTATGAATGTAAGATTACAAAGTGTTCTTACACATACACATTCTTTTTTTAACATGTACAAGTACAGTTCAACTTGAACAGCAAAATAAGAACACAGTATGACAGTATATGGCCCGTTCCATTTAGGTTTTAACTTGGATTTTTGTGAAAATACCTTAACTAAAACTTCATCCCCAGGCTGTATACCAAGCACTTCTATTTCAGGTGGTGTGGATTGATATCATTGAGCATATATTTATTTATTTCAAAGATTTTCAAACCTTTTTGCATAGTTAGAACATAGTGGGTTAGTTGTCCATCTCTAACAGGCTAGTCTTAGCTGGCATAACAAGTCCCTAGTACAGCTAAATGTTTCCCAAAGAGAATTTCTGCTGGTGTTAGTCCTATGGGTTGCCGTGGGACATTTCAAACATCCCATAGAGCCAAGTTAAATGCTTCTGGCCATTTTAGGCTAGCACGTTTGCATATTCTTGCTATTTTTTCTTTTAATGTGCTATTCGTTCTTTCTACTTGTCCTGAAGATTGTGGGTGATAAGGGGTACATAGGTTTCTTTTTATTCCTAATGATTTATATAATTGAGTGATTATGCTTGCCATAAAATGGGCACCCCTATCTGAATCCATGGCTTCTGGGACTCTATACCTGGGTATGATTTCCTTCAGTAAGGCTTTTACCCCTGTGGCACATACACAGTTAATGAGTGACCCAAAACTACAGGTCATGTTTTTTTCAGTAAGAGCTGCCGTAGCTGCTATTGCTCTGATGCATCCTGGAGTGCCTTTAGCTACCTCATCTAGTTGCGTGGAATAATAGGCCACTGGTCTATGGTGAGGGCCTAGTTTTTGGGTGAGTACCCCACTTGCTACTCCCTGTCGTTCATGGACAAATAATTCCAATGGTTTGCTATAATCTGGTAACCCTAGAGCAGGGGCTGAAACCAACGCTTTTTTCACAGATGTAAAAGCTTTCTCCCTTTCTGGGCCCCAGGCCACAGGCTCTATCTCCTCCTTTTTTGTTGCCTGCACTAAAGGCTTAGTAAGTTCTGCTAACCCAGGAATCCACGGTTGGCAAAATCCTACAGCTCCTAAAAATCCCGTGTTGTTTTTTTGTTACAGGACGAGGCATATCAAGAGTTGTCTTTACTCGTTCTGGATCAACTAACCTGTGTCCTTCTTTTAAGATAAAACCCAAATATTTTACCTCTCTTTGACACAGCTGGAGTTTAGACAGAGATGCCTGATGCCCTTTTTCTGCAAGAGCGTTACATGGAGAAACAGTGTCTTTTAAAAATGTCTCATAATCTTTACTTGCTAATAACATATCATCTACATATTGTATTACTACAGAATGTCCTGGAAGTTCGATATCTGAGAGGTCATTTTTGAGTATACGCAAAAGAATAGTCAGAGACCCAGTAAATCCCTGTGGCAGCCTTGTCCAAGTTAATTGTTGTCCCTTCCAAGTGAAAGCCAAGAGATCTTGGCTATCTTCAGCTATCGGTATACTAAAAAAAGCTGCCGTTAGGTCAATCACAGTAAAATAAGTTGCCCAAAGGGGTATCTGTAGTAAAATGGTTGATGGGTTAGGGACTACTGGATGTGGAGCAACTACCTGTTGGTTTATAGCCCTTAAGTCTTGTATAAACTGATACTCTGGATCACCATCAGAATCTTGCCTGTTCTTTTTAACTGGCAGAATTGGGGTGTTGTACGGGGATTCACAGACTCTAAGGATACCCAGTTTCAAATAATGATTGATTTGTTTTTGGATGCTCTTCTCTGCTTCCTTTGGGATAGGGTATTGCTTAACTGCAGGAGGCAATCCCCCCTTTGTTTTTATCGAGACTGGACTAGCTGATTTCAGTAGTCCCACATCCATTCCTGAAGAGCTCCATAACCGTTTAGGAACTGATTCTAACCTTGTTGGAATTTGCAGATTAGTCGACTCTGGTTCTGGTGTCTTAGCCAGAACACATGAGCCCATAATTATTAATTCCACCTCTTCTGGCTGTAAGCAGATCTGAGTATCCAAGGCTTGCAGGAGATCTCTCCCTAAAAGGCACATGGGCGCGTCTGTGGAAATTATAATACATCCCCACGCTCTTTTACCTCCAATAGTAAGCAATAAGGGCTTAGATAACATTCGTTCGCCTTTTCCCGCTATTCCTTGCATCATTATTTTATCTGGTGACTTGCATCCTTTAGGCTCAAACTTTAAAAGGGAAAGGGTGGCTCCAGTATCCACTAGAAAGGGAACTTCTAAGCCTTCTATATTTGCCATTACCTGCCCTTCAAATCCAAATCTACATCCCATAAATTTACCCCCATTTCCACAGTATTTTCTGAGTCTCCTATCTCCTGTCATTGTGGACTGCCTGGGAATTGCCTGGTCTCCTTCTCAATATTTGATTGCCTCATGCTGGCCCCTCTATTCCCAAGTGCACAGGGCCTCACTGGGCATTCCTGCTTCCAGTGTCCTTGTTCCCCCCAAGAATGACAAACATCATTAACTCTTAATTGTACACCCCCTTCACTTTGATTCCATCTATCTCCCCTGGTTCTTCCGCGCCCCTCCCCTTGCCAGCCTGCCATATGCTCTTTAAAATACTTTTGTGTATCAGGGGCTGCTTGATCTATAAAAACACTAATTGCGAGAGCATCATTGAAGTTTTGTGGGGTCATTCCTCCCTATTTTAGCGGGGCTTACCGCAAAAGTCCCCAGAAGTCATGGGGGTGTTCATCTAATCACTGTCTGCATTCTTGCACTCTAGTCCAATTTACTCCTAACTCTCTGCATGCTCTAATTACTTCTACTAAATTTCAAAGTCCTGTTGGACACACAGCTCTATCTCCTGCATTATTATAATCCCAATTTGGATCATTTGCTAGCCAGAGGTTTCTATTTCCCCTGGCTTGCTGCGCTTCTTCCGCATCTTTAATTATCTTATCCCCTTCATTTGGTTGAAATAATTCCCTCAAAAGAATTTGGGTATCACTCCAGTTTGGGTTGTGCCCAGTGCAGATACTAGAAAATAACTGGACACATCGCCCTGCATCTTTTCTTAATCTCTGCATTTCCCCCCCCCATAAGGCGAGATGGCCAGGGTGCCAGGGCTGATTAGTAAATACCCGCAGCACAGGAGGTGGAGGACTGGCCCCTCCCTTTCCCCCCCGGCTGTAAAGCGGCAGGGTTAGTCAGCACGTTGGGGATCATAGGATAGAGTCCGGCAGCCAATGGAGTAGAGGGAGAAGGAGGAGGAGAAGGAGAAGCAATGACAGAGAGATCATCAGGTATATCAGGTGGAGCAGAAACTTTTGGAGCACAGTCCGGGGTACTAGTATCTGCTAGCACAAGTGTTACTTTCGGCAGGTTTCTTTCCTCCCTCCCTCCTGGCTCAAATGCTCCCGCGCCCATGCCCAGTTATTGTTATGGAAATTCTATGGAAATTAGGCTTGTTGGCCACCATAAGAGGGCTCGACCCTAGGTTTCCGCAGAAAAATTCAGAGCCAAATCAAAACAAATTAAAGAATTAAATATTAATGACGCGCGTGCAGTAATTACAGCTCGAGCTGGGTGCCTCCGAAGAGGGACCCTAACATAAACAAATCCTGGGCAATTATAGTTTTTTCAACGTACATTTCCCACCCTTCACGCGGTAGTTAGACCAATAGTAATTTTTTGGTCCTCATTGTGTCTCATTGTCATTCTGAGGTAAGCTGTTTTTCTCCTTATTTTTGTTTTTTGCAGTCTCTGCTGACGGTTGTACCTCTGTTTTTGTGGGGTCTTACTGTTGTGTCTCAAGGTCCTGAGGAGGAGGTGATTCTAAATCATAACAATGAACACTGCCCCAGCAGTGAGCTAAGGCTTTGCCCCTCAAGGTCCTAATGCCCTGCACTGGTCTTACTTCAAAGCCTTGACACCCTCCCTTTGGGAGTGTGAGACGCAGGAATGCAGACTGCTTGTAACTTCCTTATCTTCCCAGCTGGAACCAGCTCTGAGGCCCTTTTCTTACTGGACTAAGTAAAAGTTCATTGTTTTCGCTAAGTGCGGCCTAAGGCTTCAGCAAATTTAGCTCCTCATGCTAAGCAAGTTTTAGAGAAGTTGTGCTAAGCGGCTACCTCTAGACAGTTTCAGTTCGCTATTCTTTAACAGTTCCCCGCTTTGTTTTTATGAAGCATCCCTGCTAATACTTGAAACAGAGTTCTCGAAGCCTTTCAAGGTGTGCTATCACGTTCCATAATCTTATGCATAATATGATCGTAAGCAATAGGCATAACACAGTTAAAGTTAACACAACTACTAGTGGGTGCAACACGTGATTATAAATCGCTGTTGTAGTTGGTGACCACCCTAGAAGAGTTTCCCAGCCATGATGTTCTCCATCCCTTTTTATCCTTTCTGAGACGTGGTGCATCTCTCCCGCTTCATGATGAATGGTGATTAAGAGTTTTCTGTCCATTGTTTCGGATGCGTTCTAGCAGTCGACTCAAATCATCATGTTGTAGTAGTTTCCATACCAGGGTGAGATTCATCCCAATGGGGTTAGGTAGTAAATTTTGAATTAATGTATAATTAGATTGTAACAATTGATAAGATCTAATAGGAGCTGAATAATTAAAGTCGCATCCCATAATCTTTGGTAAAGTTACAAATACAAATATTTGAGTGATTACTTGTATCTACACCAATGTTATCTATGAATATAAGATTACAAAGTGTTCTTACACATACACATTCTTTTGCAACATATACAAGTACAGTTCAACTTGAACAGCAAAATAAGAACATAGTATGACAGTATATGGCCTGTTGCAGTTAGGTTTTAACTTGGATTTTTGTGAAAATACTTTAACTAAAACTTCATCCCCAGGCTGTATACCAAGCACTTGTATTTGAGGTGGTGTGGATTGATATCACTGAGTGCATATATATATATTTTTTAAGATTTTCAAACCTTTTTTGCATACTTAGAACATACTGGGTTAGTCGTCCATCTCTGTCTAACAGGCTGGTCTTAGCTGGAATAATAAGTCCCTAGTACAGCTAAATGTTTCCCAAAGAGAATTTCTGCTGGTGTTAGTCCTATGGGTTGCCATGGGACATTTCAAACATCCCATAGAGCTAAGTTAAATGTTTCTGGCCGTTTTAGGCCAGGACATGTGCATATTCTTGCTGTTTTTTCTTTTAGTGTTCTATTCATTCTTTCTACTTGTCCTGAAGATTGTGGGTGATAAGGGGTAATAGGTTTCTTTTTATTCCTCATGATTTATATAACTGAGTGATTATGCTTGCCGTAAAATGGGCACCCCTATCTGAATCAGTGGCTTCTGGGACCCCATACCTGGGTATGATTTCCTTCAGTAAGGCTTTTACCACTCCCCCTGTGTCGGCCTTTCTTGTTGGGAAAGCTTCTACCCAGCCTGATAACTGATCTACTATCACTAACAAGTGTTTGTAGCCATTGGCAGATGGCATATCCGCATAATCTATTTGTAGCTTTTGGAAAGGGAAGTAGGCCCATGGTTGCGCCCCCCAACCCGAACTCTGAGCTTGGCTTGTTATTTGAAAACTTCTGGCAGGTCAGGCAGCTGTTTGTTATTCTTTTAGCAGCTGCATAAATTCCTGGAGCAGCCCATACTTTCTGTACCTGCTTAGCTATTGCCTCCGCTCCCCCATGAGCTTTATCATGAAACCACCTAGCTATAGTAATTAACTATTTTTTTTGGTAGAATTGGTTTTCTTCCAAGTGTCCATATTCCATCATCACTTTGTTTTGCTTCCCACTGCTCCCATTGTTTTTTCTCTTCCACTGAGCAGTCTTTTTCATACAGAGTTTTGGGGTCTATTAAATTTGGCCACTCACTCTGGTCCATCCTTGGAACCGCCCCCATACATTCTTTCAGAGGTTGTCGAGCTGCAGCTTTTGCAGCAGCGTCGGCTAAAGCATTTCCTCTGCTAATTTCTGTAGTGTCTTTAGTATGGGCTGGGCAGTGTATTACAGCAATTTCTTTGGGCAGTTGGACTGCTTCCAGCAAATTACGTATTTCTTCTCCATTAGCTAATTTCTTTCCTGATGACGAAAAGAATCCTCGCTCTTTCCATAACATCCCTGTTACATGACCTACTCCAAATGCATATTTAGACTCGGTATAGATATTTACCTGCAGGTTCTTACCAATTTTTGCTGCTTGGGTCAATGCTATTAATTCTGCTGCTTGAGCACTTACAGACGGAGACAAAGGATTGGCCTCAAGTACCTCAAAGAGGTTAGTGACAGCATAGCCGGAGTGGTGCCTTCCGTCCAAATAATAGGATGATCCATCTGTAAACGGAACTAAGTCTGGGTTTTCCAAAGGTTTGTCTTTAAGGTCCTCCCGGGGCTTGCTCGAGCTGACGATCACCTGCTCACAGGAATGATGTGGTTCTCCATCCTCAGGTAGAGGCAATAGTGTTGCTGGATTTAAGATGTTGCATCTCTTTACATGCAGGTAATGTGACCTTAATATTATCAGTTCATAGCGGTGAGCTCTCTGTGGGGATAGTGCTTGAGTCGCGTATTGTTTCATTAACAGTTCTACTTCATGTGGCACATACACAGTCAATGAGTGACCCAAAACTACAGGTCATGTTTTTTTCAGTAAGAGCTGCCGTAGCTGCTATTGCTCTGATGCATCCTGGAGTGCCTTTAGCTACCTCATCTAGCTGCGTGGAGTAATAGGCCACTGGTCTGTGGTGAGGGCCTAGTTTTTGGGTGAGTACCCCACTTGCTACTCCCTGTCACTCATGGACAAACAATTCGAATGGTTTGCTATAATCTGGTCACCCTAGAGCAGGGGCTGAAACCTACGCTTTTTTCACAGATGTAAAAGCTTTCTCCCTTTCTGGGCCCCAGGCCACAGGCTCCATCTCCTCCTTTTTTGTTGCCTGCACTAAAGGCTTAGTAAGTTCTGCTAACCCAGGAATCCACGGTTGGCAAAATCCTACAGCTCCTAAAAATCCCGTGTTGTTTTTTTGTTACAGGACGAGGCATATCAAGAGTTGTCTTTACTCGTTCTGGATCAACTAACCTGTGTCCTTCTTTTAAGATAAAACCCAAATATTTTACCTCTCTTTGACACAGCTGGAGTTTAGACAGAGATGCTCGATGCCCTTTTTCTGCAAGAGTGTTAATCTTTACTTGCTAATAACAAATCATCTACATATTGTATTACTACAGAATGTCCTGGAAGTTCGATATCTGAGAGGTCATTTTTGAGTATACGCGAAAAAATAGTCGGAGACCCAGTAAATCCCTGTGGCAGCCTCGTCCAAGTTAATTGTTGTCCCTTCCAAGTGAAAGCCAAGAGATCTTGGCTATCTTCAGCTATCGGTATACTAAAAAAGGCTGCCGTTAGGTCGATCACAGTAAAATAAGTTGCCCAAAGGGGTATCTGTAGTAAAATGGTTGATGGGTCGGGGACTACTGGATGTGGAGCAACTACCTGTTGGTTTATAGCCCTTAAGTCTTGTACAAACTGATACTCTGGATCACCATCAGAGTCTTGTCTGTTCTTTTTAACTGGCAGAATTGGGGTGTTGTACGGGGATTCACAGACTCTAAGGATACCCAGTTTCAAATAATGATTGATTTGTTTTTGGATGCTCTTCTCTGCTTCCTTTGGGATAGGGTATTGCTTAACTGCAGGAGGCAATCCCCCCTTTGTTTTTATCCAGACTGGACTAGCTGATTTCAGTAGTCCCACATCCATTCCTGAAGAGCTCCATAACTTTTTAGAAACTGGTTCTAAACCTGTTGGAATTTGCAGATTAGTTGACTCTGGTTCTGGTGTCTTAGCCAGAACACATGAGCCCATAATTATTAATTCCACCTCTTCTGGCTGTAAGCAGATCTGAGTATCCAAGGCTTGCAGGAGATCTCTCCCTAAAAGGCACATGGGCGCGTCTGTGGAAATTATAATACATCCCCACACTGTTTTACCCCCAATAGTGAGTACTAAGGGCTTAGATAACATTCGTTTGCCTTTTCCCGCTACTCCTTGCATCATTATTTTATCTGGTGACTTGCATCCTTTAGGCTCAAACTTTAAAAGGGAAAGGGTGGCTCCAGTATCCACTAGAAAGGGAACTTCTAAGCCTTCTATATTTGCCATTACCTGCCCTTCAAATCCAAATCTACATCCCATGAATTTACCCCCATTTCCACAGTATTTTCTGAGTCTCCTATCTCCTGTCATTGTGGACTGATTTGATTGCCTCATGCTGGCCCCTCTATTCCCAAGTGCACAGGGCCTCACTGGGCATTCCTGCTTCCAGTGTCCTTGTTCCCCCCAAGAATGACAAACATCATTAACTCTTAATTGTACACCACCTTCACTTTGACTCCATCTATCTCCCCTGGTTCTTCCGCGCCCCCTCCCCTTGCCAGCCTGGCATATGCTCTTTAAAATACTTTTGTGTATCAGGGGCTGCTTGATCTATAAAAACAGTAATTGCAAGGAATGCAGACTGCTTGTAACTGCCTTATCTTCCCAGCTGGAACCAGCTCTGAGGCCCTTTTCTTACTGGACTAAGTAAAAGTTCATTATTTTCGATAAGTGCGGCCTAAGGCTTCAGCAAATTTAGCTCCTCATGCCAGGCAAGTTTTAGAGAAGTTGTGCTAAGCGGCTGCCTGTAGGCAGTTTCAGTTTGCTCTTCCTTAACACAAGGATCCTGCCTGGAAAGTACCAAGTGTGATGACATGGCTGTAGGCCTGGCAGGGCAGGTGGGGTTTTTCCTGCATGCTGCCAGTGAGGGGAATGGGCTTGAGCAGCAGTGCTTGGATCCAGCAGGTCAGCCCCTGGGTGTGCAGCTGGTGCTGGCAGCAGGGCTTTGGTTTCATGAGCGTGGGCCCCTCTTTGTGCATGAAGGCTGGCGTGGAGAGATGGTCCCCACGTGCCCCCTGGGGGCAAAAGCAAGAAAAGCACAAGCCCCGTGAGTAGGAAGAGGTGCACAGGTGAGGGCAGGGCCTGCTTGCCCAGGTGGCCTGGCGGTCCAGCAGCTGGACGTCCCGAAGGCGAGCCAGCAGCGAGGCACCAAGGCTGGGGGGTGTCACGCTTCATCAGGAGGAGAGTGTGCCCGTGTGCTGCCGTGAGGCTCAAGCCGGTGGCCAAGGTGGTGAGGAGAGCCCAAAAGTCGGTGCCCCTGAGGGGAGAGGAGGATGCATGGAAGAGTGAGGAAACGATGGTGTGGGAGGGCAAGGCAAAGGTGCAGGGTGATGTGGAGCAAAGAAAGCCTGGAGGGGCCCAGCGCAGTGCGTGCACGCCAATAGGGAAGTGCTTAGAGAGCAACAGTCTGGAGAAATGAATCTCTGACAGCTTTTGTGGGAAATCTGCAGAGGCGGGCACCTGTCTCAGGGGTCCGTCCGCTAATGCCTGCAGCCTGGGGACCAGACAGGAGCACTTTGCAGTCTGTGTGCAGCTGCGGGCCTGCAGCGTGGCATGCCTGGAGCGCTGCGGTGGATGGCTGCAGCCTCTTTGGGAAGGCCCGTCTGGGAAGGTGCGGAGGGGCAGTTGGCCTTTCTGTGAGAAAGCAGCGGGAATGCAGGACGCTCTGCCTAGGGCTGGACGGTGAGGCATATGGGTGAGGCTTAGTGGCCCGAGCAAGAGGAGTGGTCTTGCAGTGGCTGGCTGTGTGCTCTAGAGGGCCTGAAGAAGGGCAGCATCTGCACGGTGTAGGAGGCAGAGAGGTGGGGAGAGGAAAATTCCTGCTGCGGCACAGATGGCAGCTCGGAGCTGGGCTCAGAAGCTGGCACCAGAGGCTGGGAGGCAAAGCCCTGGTGCTGGAGGTGCCCCCGGTGAGCAGCAAGGCCTCGTGATGTCGGTGCTAGCACGGTCACCAGCAAGGCCTTGTGATGCGGGTGCCCCTGGTGGCCAGCAGGAGGTGGTCACGGGGGTCCCCATGGCAACGTGCAGGGCTTTGTGATGGGGGTGGCATCATGCCCCCAAGGCCATTGTGATGGGGCAGTGCCCGTGGTGACCGAGTCCATGCTGGGAGCAGAGCCCCTGGCTGTGCCCTCTGAGGAGAGCAGCTCGCTGAGGAGGGAGCAGCTCTCTTGAGTGCCAGAGTGGCAGGTGCGCAGGAGAAGCTCCTGCTGATGGACAAGGGGCGGCAGGCGAATGCCGGCTCCCAGCCCGTGGATGGGCTTTCTGTGAGGCCGAAGCGCAGAAGCAAGGTGAGCGGTGGGGCTGGAGGGAGAGGCAGGCAGCAGGGCTGGGAGCCGCACGGAAAGCATGAGGACGGTGGGGAAGAGGAGGTGGGGCAAGCGAGCCAGGCCTGATCTTCTCTGGCCAGGGGGTATTTCTTGCTGGTGCTGGGGATTTTCTGGTGCACAAAGCACACCGACTGGGGTGCTGCAAGGCCCAAATGGAGCCTGTGAGCTGTGCTGAGGGTCAGAGAGCATCTCCAGGCTTAGCACAGCTGGGTCGTGCTAGGCCATGAGCTTCCCTTTGCCATGGGGCCGGGCTTTCCTGTGCCTGAGGGGCCGCTTGTACGAACGCAACCGCCTCCATCATGTGCTTCCTTCTCCCTGCAGGGGGGCCAGCGGGAGCCGCATGCAGTGACGCAACGCATCCCGACCCCGACTTCATCGCAGCAAAGGGACAGGCGGCCGTTGCTGCCCGGCCCACAGAGCTGGCAAGACCCTGAAGACGTCATCGCGAAGGTAGCGAGCTGAGCAGCGATGGTGGCAAAGCCTCTGCCTGACTGTGCATAGCTGCCAAGCAGCAGGCGGGAAGTGGTGGGAGGGAGCAGGAGGAGCGCCTGCTCTGCATGGCAGTCGGCAAGGACATGGCTCGAGGTTTCCGAGGGAGCTGCCTTTGCCCATCTCTTGCCCAGTGGTGACCAGCCTTCTCCCCACGCAGCCTTTGGGAGCCAGCTGCGTGGGAGAGTGCTGCTGTTGTGGAGGGTTTCAGGGGCCACAGGGAGTGTGCATGTGGGAAGGCTGGGGGGGAGGGGTAAAGGGCAGCAGTAACTTGGCCTTCCTCATGGGCTTTGATTGCAGATGGCGGAGGACACTGTGAGGGAGGTTCTCGACTCGGTGCAAGCTCTTCATGCCTCCAGCAGCCTTGTGAAGAAGGCTCCTCTGGGGCGCCGGGAGACACTGCACAGCAGGCCTTGTGCAAGAGCAGAGACACCGCATCGGCCCGGCTTAGCGCCTCACGCAACCAAGGCAGCTAGGCAGGCACGTGGAGGCCTGGAGGCCTCTACAGGTCAAAGAGCGGCATCCGCATGTCGACCTCCAGAAAAATCCTGCAGATCTTCTTTGAGATGCAGGGCCACTGCTGAGGCTCTGGAGGATGTGGCAAGGAGAGTGCCTGCCTCTCCAAAAGCTAAGCAGGAAGCTGGCGCTCTCCCCCGAGCAATTCAAGCTCCTGTCTCCTATTTGCCTGAGGCCAGGCCTGGGTCTTCCGCGCTGGGAAAAGCAAGGATGCTGCAAGCTGTTGAGAACATCCTTGCAGATGTGTGCATGGAAATGAGGGCTGAGGACCAGAGACCTGCTGCACACAGCCCCGCACTGCCTGCCGCACCTCTGATGCACGCACTGCTGGCGCTCGCGTCTGCAGCCTTGAGCCGTCCTGATGATGTGAGTGCGGGACATGGCCGGGAGCTCAGGGCAGCCGGGCCACAAAGGACCTTGGCATACACCATTGCTCTAGCAGGCCTGGCAAGCGCATTGCAGAAGGAGAGCAGGGAGCGTGGCAAAAACACAGCTGCCACAGCTCTGCAAGGGCCAGATTGCAACAGGCGTGGGGGCAAAAGGAAGGTCATGGGGGCCGGTGCACCAGCTTCCCCGGGCAGGGGCCATGGACTGGTCACACTAGGATGGCAACTTGCAGTGCAGAGGCCCAAACAGCAGCCTCTGGGCATCATCTGTCGCCTTCAAGGCACGCCACTGCGCATACACCCCGACAACCCCTCGCAGTATCTCGCCGTGCTCTCAATCAAAACAGAGACGCTGGAGGAGCTCGACAGGAGCTGCGTGGCGCGCACCGGGCAGAGCTTGGCTCAGCTGCGAGAAGCCTTTCTGGAGAGGAAGGAGCCGAGGCCAAAGGAGAGGGAGGTCGAGGAAGAGGAGGGCAAGGGGAAACGTTTCTCCCTGACAGCATCGGGATGCCTCAATGTTCGCCCCAAGGAGGTGAGTGCAAAGGGTGGGCCAGGGCAGATGGTGACCCTCCGTGTGCTGGGGCCAGCCGCTGCGCCCTGCTGCAACAGTGTGATGGTGGCAGTGCTGGCAGGGCCACGGGGGGCATTGCTGGTGGGAAAAGCAGCTGCCTTCACAAATCTCCCTCTCTGGCTTCAGCTCTGTGCCAGAAACTCCTTCTATAACCTGTGGCAACCGGAGGTGACGCGAGTGGAGCTCCTGAAGGATGCGAGGTCCAAGTGGGAGGTGCTGGAGCGGCTGTACGCCCATGCGCCCAGGAGGGAGCGCAAGATGGGAGCTGGGAAGAGAGTCCGGGGAGCACCAGAGGATGCTGGCGTGGAGTGGAGCGATGAGGAAGAGGACGTTGAAGAAGAACCTTTGGAATGGGAGGAGCTGGAGAAAAACACAGCCTTGGTCATGAGCTGGGTCAGACCGAGCCTCAGGAGCCTCTTGGCAGACCCACAGCCGTGTCCTGAGGAGGTGCCCTGCTCACCCGTTGTGAAGGGCAGAGATGCTGCCAGGGAGGCAGCTGGTGACCTGCAGAGCACGCCTCTGGCCCCAGCAGTGCCCCGAGGAGCCGTGGCAGCGGCATCTCCTTTGGCAGGAGGCTGCCAGGACGCGGGGGACAGTGTGCCTCTGGCTCCACTGGCCAGCACAGGAGCAAAGGCGGAGGCCTCCCCTGCAGCCAGAGGCCCTGAGGATGCAGGGGAAAATGCTCCTCTGCCTCCATCGCTTCCCGCAGAGGCTGCGCCAAAGGCCTCCCAGTTGTGCGGAGGCCCTTGTGGGGAGAGCAACAGCCTGCCTCTCCAACCACCATTGCCCGAAGAAAGCGCAGCAGAAGGCTCTGCCCTGGCCGCAGGCCTTCCTCACCAGGTGAGCAAGGAGCATGGCGTCGGCACCCACCACCAAAGGGAGGTGCGGTGTGAGCAGCGTCTGGGGTGTGCAGGGTGGGTGAGAAGAGCTGCCCCATTGCATGGGTCCCCCGCGGCCGTGGTGAGAAGCTGTCCCCCCAGCCCTTTGCGCTCTGCACTCTCTGTCCTGGGGAAGATGCCTGGTGCTCTGTGTTTCCAAGTGCCAGAGGCCCAGGGCTGACGTGCCCTCCCCGGCCTGCACAGCATCCAGCCCTGGGGCATGGATGCTGAGCAAGGAGGGCAGGGGCAGCCCCAGCAGCAGCCGCCTCCCACAGCCAGCGAGCCAGCCCCCTTGTGCCACGTACCCGGCCACCTCCATCCCCCGCTGCCCGTCGTGGCCCCCGGCCCAGCCCTGCTGCTACGGCCCCAAGACAAGCCTTGTGCCATTGCCCAGCCAGCTGCATGTGCCTCCCCTTGGGGCTCGCGGCCACTCACAGCATCCCCCCACCCCAAACCCTTTGCCCCCTCCTATATCCCAGGGCACCAGGATGCTGAGCATGGCCAGCTGATATCACACAGGGCTGTGTTCCTGCTCTCCCCATGCAGGTTGCCTGTGAGCCCAAAGAGGAGCACAAGTCATCGTCTTCCCTCCGGCCCTGCGGGAGGGCGCGGGAGCTGGGAGCTGGGAAGAGAGTCTGGGAAGTGCCAGAGGATGCTGGCGTGGAGTGGAGCGATGAGGAAGAGGATGTTGATGAAGAGCCTTTGGAATGGGAGGAGCTGGAGGAAAACATGGCCTTGGTCATGAGCTGGGTCAGACCGAGCCTCAGGAGCCTCTTGGCAGACCCACAGCCGTGTCCTGAGGAGGTGCCCTGCTCACCCGTTGTGAAGGGCAGAGATGCTGCCAGGGAGGCAGCTGGTGACCTGCAGAGCACGCCTCTGGCCCCAGCAGTGCCCCGAGGAGCCGAGGCAGCGGCATCTGCTCTGGCGGGAGGCTGCCAGGATGCGGGGGACAGTGTGCCTCTGGCCCCATCAGCCAGCACAGGAACAAAGGCGGAGGCCTCCCCCGCAGCCAGAGACCCTCAGGCTTGCCCTGCACTTGCCCAGCCCCTCGCCCACGGCTCTCCTTCCTCCACAGGCATCACCGCCCTCCCGCATGCTGCGCCTTCCAGGCGATGGCCATTGCGGCTCAGGGCAGCGCTTCGGGCTCTGCGCAGAGCTTTTAGCTGCCGCTGTGACTCAGGGCAGTGAGAGGAACAGCGCGAGGATGCAGCTGCCAGACAGGTGGCCCGAGATGGGAGATGGCGCAGAGCAAAGAGGCAGAGCGACGGAGGCTCTCTCCTGGCTGCTACAGCAATGCTACTGCGTCGTGTCCCACAGCCCATGTGCTGCTCCAAATAAACCCTCGGCAGCTGTTCCCGCTGTGTTACTTGGTGTCAGGGAACTGTCAGGAGAAAGACTAGTGCAGGCGCTGCCAAGGAAGGCAGTCAGGGCTGCAGAGAAAGCCCTACAAGCAGTCGCAGAGTGAGAGAGCAGCTGGGGTGGGAAGGGTCTTCCGGAGGTGTCTGCTGCAACCTCCTGCTGCAAGTGGAGGCAAGCAGAGGAGGTTTCGCAGGGCCTGTCAGGGTCGAGCTCTGACTGTCTCTGGCGATGGATTCCCGCACGGCCCTGGCACCCTGCTCCAGTGTTGCACCACCATTCGGCTTCCAAGGCCATTTGCAGTCTCTGAGGGGACTTTTCTCTGCCACAAGCCGTGCCGTTGCCCTCAACCTGTCCCCAGGCCCCTCAGGACGTCTCTGGCTCCATGCTCTCTGCACGCTCCCGTTAGGCACTTGCAGGCAGCAGTGAGATCCCCCTACGCCTTCTCTTCTGCCGGCTGCACCAAGCCAGCACCCTTGGTCTCTGCTCCTGTGTGCTGTGCTGCAGCTGCCAGGCAGCTTGGGGGCCTGCGCTGGGCTTGCTGCAGTGTGGCCCCATCTGCGTGGGCCAGGGGGCTGGGGATATGGGTGCAATGGGGTGGGGGCCTGGGATATGGGTGCAATAGGGCGGGGGCCTGGGGATGTGGGTGCAATGGGGCAGGGGGCCTGGGGAGGTGGTTGCAATTGGCAGGGGCCTGGGGACATGGGCGCAAAGGGGCAGGGGGCTGGGGATATGGGTGCAATGAGTCGGGGAAGCTCCGGATATGGGCGTAATGGGGCAGGGGCAGGGGCCTGGGGACGTGGGTGCAATGGGGTGGGGGGCTGGGGACACAGGTGCAATGGGCCAGGGGGCTGGGACCATGGGTGCAATGGGGTGGGGGGCCTGGGTTCAGGGGTGGTGATGTGACCTCACGCCTGAGTCCATGGGTGCAAAGGGGGTCGACACCTGGGTCCATGGGTGGTGGTGGGTGCTGATGGGGCCGCCACCTGGGCCCATGTGTGATAACACGGGTGCAATGGGGCTGGACACCTGGGTCCATGGGTGGTCACAGGTGCTGATGGGTGGCCACCTGGGCCCATGGGTGATAACATGGGTGCAATTGTTACAAGACAACCCTGAGAAGCTCAGAAAGAATGTTTGAAGTAGGTAGATTTGGATAACTTCTATCTTAGACAGAATTTGCTTAGCATGAGTAGCCACACACTTGCTTAGCATGAGTAGCTAAATTTGCTGAAGCCTTAGGCCATGCTCCTAGTTCGGTAAGAAAGGGCCCCAGAGCTGGTGCAGGCTGGAAAGATAAGGGAGTTACAAGCAGTCTGCATTCCTGTGCCCCACTCTCCGAAAGGGAGGATGTCAAGGCTGTGAAATAAGGCCTGTTTGGGCGCCAGGACCTTGGGAAGCAAAGCCTCCTCTCACTGTTGAAACTGTGTTAATTAAGGGGTCTGGATTATGTCCTCTTCCTCAGGACCTTGGGAGATAACATCTACTGACCTAGCTGGGGCAGTGTTAATTGATCAGGACCTTGAGAAGCAGGGGTGGGACCCAGGGAATGAAGAAATCACTAACCAATCAGTGTAAAAGGGAAAGTCGCAAATCTGGCAATTTGTTTGTATAAATGCTACTTGAAAAGTTGGGGGGTGTGTGCTCGATTTGTGGGAAACCACCGAGCACCCAGGCTTGCGCAACTCTGAAATAAATAAACAAATGTCTCTCCTGAGTGTGTAATTATTGGCTTATTGCACACCGGGCAACGAATCCGCTTTTCGGACAACACATGGATGGGTGTGGGTGCTGATGGGATTGGATGCCTGGCTCCAGGGGTGCAACGGGGCTAGACGCCTGGGGCCCTGGGCAGCTCCTCACCCATGGGTGCCACCTTGGGCAGGTTTCCACATCTTCCAGTAGACCTATGGGTGCCGGGGTGGGCCGGGGACCACCTACCAGCACTCGGCCTTCGATGGGCGCCACTCCCTGAGCTCCCACTGCTGGCTCCGCGTCCCCCCCTGTGACAGAGCCAACTCCATCCCCATCCCAATGGTGTCCCCGTCCCCACATCGTCCCCATCTCCATGGCGTCCCCGTCCCCACATCGTCCCCATCCCCCCATCATCCCCATCCCCACAGTGTCCCCCTGTCCCTGTGACAGAGCCAACTCCATCTCCAGCCCCACGGTGTCCCCATCCCCACATCGTCTCCAGCCCCACGGCGTCCCATCCCCCCAGTGGCCCCATCCCCATGGCATCCCCATCCCCACGTCGTCTCCGTCCCCACATCGGCCTCGGCCTCCCACATCGCCTCCGCGCTCCCGCCCACCACGCGCTCCGCGGAGATCCGCCCGGCGCCCGGGGGCGTCACCGCTGCCGCGCCTCGCCATTGGCGGGCGGCCGCCGGCGGGGCCAATGGCCGTGCGACAAGGCGGAGCGGGAGCCGCGGCTCGGCGCTGCGCAGCGCCCTCCGCAAGCGCCCTCGCTGTCGCTTCTCCCAACCCGCCGCGCCGGGATCAGCCCAGCGCCTGGGGACGCCTCAGCCGACGAGAGCCGCTATTGGCGGGCGGGGCAGCCAATGGCGGTGCGCCGCAGCGGAGCCAATGGTGGCGCGGGGGCGTGGCCGCCGTGGGCTTCGGCGCCGGGTGAGGGCGAGGGCGCTGGCAGCGAGGAGGCGGTAGCGGGGCGGGCGCTGGGGCCGGGGCTGCTGCTGCTGGGCGGCGGCGGCGGCGGTGGCGAGCGGTGAGTGCGGGCGGGGCCCCCGGGCCCCCCTCTGCCCCTCCCCCGGCGCCGGGCTCCCCGTCAGCGGCCCCACGGACCGGCCTGCAACCGCCCCCGGGAGGTGCTGCCCCCCCGATCTTCCCCCCGGGACGTGCTGCCCCCCCGGAGCCCCCCGACCTGCCCTCCCGGAATGTGCTGCCCCCCCGACGTGCCCCCCCTGTGTCGTGCTGCCCCCCTGACCTGCCCCCCGGGACGTGCTGCCCCCCCCGACCCCCCCGACTTCTCCCCCCGGGACATCTTGATCCCCCGGATGCCCCCCAACGTGCCCCCCCCGGCCCCTCACCACCCCCCGTGTCCCCGCAGGCCCCCACTCCCTGCGCTACTTCCACACCGCCGTGACGGAGCCCAGCCCGGGGCTGCCCGCCTTCGTCTCCGTGGGCTACGTGGACGGAGAGCTCATCGATGGCTACGACAGCGAGACGCAGAGGGCGGTGCCGGGTGCGGCCTGGATGGAGCAGGAGGGTCAGGACCACTGGGACAGGCAGCCCCAGAACGCATATGGCAATCATTAGTCTTACTGAGTGGAGCTGGACACACTGCAGAAGCGCTACAACCAGAGCGGGGGTGAGCGCGGGCCGGGGCTCCCAGCGGCAGCTGCTCGCTGTCAGCGCTGGGGGCTGCGGGTCTGGGGTGCCCCCGGCCCTGCGCTGGGTGCCGTGTCCAAGCCCCTGTGCGGGGCCGGGGCTGCCCCTGAGCCCCCGTCTCCCTGCTTGTGTCTCAGGGTATCACACAGTGCAGCGCACGTACGGCTGTGACCTCCTGGAGGACGGTGGGATCTGGGGGTTTCTGCGGGATGCCTACGACGGGAAGGATTTCATCGCCTTTGACAAGGACACGCTGACATTCGTCATGGCGTATGCTGCTGCGCTAATCACCAAGAGGAAGTGGGAGGCAGAGAATGAGCCTGAGAGGCTGAAGCACTACCTGGAGAAGAGCTGCATGGAGTGGCAGTGGAGATACATGGAGTACAGGAGGGCTGCGCTGGAGAGGAGAGGTGAGGGCGAGGCGGGACCCCCCGGACACGGGGACGGGCCCCGGGCTCGGTGTTATGGAAATGAGGCTTGTCAGCCACCATAACAGGGCCCGACCCTAGGTTCCCGCAGAAAAGTTTGGCGCCAAATCAAAGCAAATGAAATAATGAAATTTTAATGACACGCGTGCGGTAATTACAGCTCGAGCTGGGTGTCTCCGAAGAGGGACCCCAAACAAAGAAATGCCTGGGCAATTATACCTTCCAATGTAAGCTCTCCACCCCTCAGGCAGTAGTTTGGACCAATAGTAATATTTGGGCCTGGAGTCTCCTGCTCCTTATTGGGTCTCATCCCTGTGCCTAGGCAGGCTGTTTATCTTTACTGTTATGGTTTTTGTTGACAGATGTGTCTTGGTTCCTCGGGTCCCGCCCTTGTCTCTCCAGGCCCTGACAAAGAGGTGTTGTTCCAGCAATTAGCACTGCCCCAGCAGTGACAATAGGTGTTATCTGCCAAGGTCCTGATGAAGGGATATAATCCAGACCCCGAGATAGTCCAGACCCCCTAATTAACACTGTTTCAGCAATGAGAGGAGGCTTTGTTTCCCAGGGTCCTGGTGCCCAAGTAGGCCTTATTTCAAAGCCTTGACATCCTCCCTCCCAGAGCGTGAAGCACAGGAATGCAAACTGCTTGCAACTCCCTTATCATTCCAGCTTGAACCAGCTCTCAGTCCCTTTTCTTACTGAACTAGGTAAAAGTTCATTATTCCTCATGATTTATAAAACTGACTGATTATGCTTGCCATAAAATGGACACCCCTGTCTGAATCAGTGGCTTCTGGGACTCTGTACCTGGGTATGATTTCTTTCAGTAAGGCTTTTACTACCCGCCCTGTGTCAGCCGTTCTTGTTGGGAAAAGTCCTACCCAGCCATTTTAGGCTAGCATGTGTGCATATTCTTGCTATTTTTCCTTTTAGTGTTCTATTCATTCTTTCTACTTGTCCTGAAGATTGTGGGTGATAAGGGGTTGTAGGTTTCTTTTTATGCCTAATGATTTCTATAACTGAGTGATTATGCTTGCCGTAAAATGGGCACCCCTGTCTGAATCAGTGGCTTCTGGGACCCCATACCTGGATATGATTTCCTTCAGTAAGGCTTTTACCACTCCCCGTGTGTCGGCCTTTCTTGTTGGGAAAGCTTCTACCCAGCCTGATAACTGATCTACTATCACTAACAAGTGTTTGTAGCCATTGGCAGATGGCATATCCGCATAATCTATTTGTAGCTTTTGGAAAGGGAAGTAGGCCCATGACCGTCCCCCTAACTGAGCTTGGCTTGTTATTTGAAAACTTCTGGCAGGTCGGGCAGCTATTTGTTATTCTTTTTGCAGCCGCGTAGATTCCTGGAGCAGCCCATACTTTCTGTACCTGCTTAGCCACCGCCTCCGCTCCCCCATGAGCTTTATCGTGAAACCACCTAGCTATAGTAATTAAATTTTTTTTTTTGGTAGAATTGGTTTTCTTCCAAGTGTCCATATTCCATCATCACTTTGTTTTGCTTCCCACTGCTCCCATTGTTTTTTCTCTTCCACTGAGCAGTCTTTTTCATACGTGGTTTTGGGGTCTATTAAAATTGGCCATTCACTCTGGTCCATCCTTGGAACTGCCCCCATACATTCTCTCAGAGGTTGTCGAGCTGCAGCCTTCGCAGCAGCGTCGGCTAAAGCATTTCCTCTGCTAATTTCTGTAGTGTCTTTAGTATGGGCTGGGCAGTGTATTACAGCAATTTCTTTGGGCAGTTGGACTGCTTCCAGCAAATTACGTATTTCTTCTCCATTAGCTAATTTCTTTCCTGATGACGAAAAGAATCCTCGCTCTTTCCATAACATCCCTGTTACATGACCTACTCCAAATGCATATTTAGAATCGGTATAGATATTTACCTGCAGGTTCTTACCAATTTTTGCTGCTTGGGTCAATGCTATTAATTCTGCTCCTTGAGCACTTACAGACGGAGACAAAGGATTGGCCTCAAGTACCTCAAAGAGGTTAGTGACAGCATAGCCGGAGTGGTGCCTTCCGTCCAAATAATAGGATGATCCATCTGTAAACGGAACTAAGTCTGGGTTTTCCAAAGGTTTGTCTTTAAGGTCCTCCCGGGGCTTGCTCGAGCTGACGATCACCTGCTCACAGGAATGATGTGGTTCTGCATCCTCAGGTAGAGGCAATAGTGTTGCTGGATTTAAGATGTTGCATCTCTTTAAGGTCACATTATCTGCATGCAGTATTATCAGTTCATAGCGGTGAGCTCTCTGTGGGGATAGTGCTTGAGTCACGTATTGTTTCATTGACAGTTCTACTTCATGTGGCACATACACAGTCAATGAGTGACCCAAAACTACAGGTCATGTTTTTTTCAGTAAGAGCTGCCATAGCTGCTATTGCTCTGATGCATCCTGGAGTGCCTTTAGCTACCTCATCTAGCTGCGTGGAATAATAGGCCACTGGTCTGTGGTGAGGGCCTAGTTTTTGGGTGAGTACCCCACTTGCTACTCCCTGTCGTTCATGGACAAATAATTCCAATGGTTTGCTATAATCTGGTAACCCTAGAGCAGGGGCTGAAACCAACGCTTTTTTCACAGATGTAAAAGCTTTCTCCCTTTCTGGGCCCCAGGCCACAGGCTCTATCTCCTCCTTTTTTGTTGCCTGCACTAAAGGCTTAGTAAGTTCTGCTAACCCAGGAATCCACGGTTGGCAAAATCCTACAGCTCCTAAAAATCCCATGTTGTTTTTTTGTTACAGGACGAGGCATATCAAGAATTGTCTTTACTCGTTCTGGATCAACTAACCTGTGTCCTTCTTTTAAGATAAAACCCAAATATTTTACCTCTCTTTGACACAGCTGGAGTTTAGACAGAGATGCTCGATGCCCTTTTTCTGCAAGAGTGTTAATCTTTACTTGCTAATAACAAATCATCTACATATTGTATTACTACAGAATGTCCTGGAAGTTCGATATCTGAGAGGTCATTTTTGAGTTTGTGCGAAAGAATAGTCAGAGACCCAGTAAATCCCTGTGGCAGCCTCGTCCAAGTTAATTGTTGTCCCTTCCAAGTGAAAGCCAGGAGATCTTGGCTATCTTCAGCTATCGGTATACTAAAAAAGGCTGCTGTTAGGTCGATCACAGTAAAATAAGTTGCCCAAAGGGGTATCTGTAGTAAAATGGTTGATGGGTCGGGGACTACTGGATGTGGAGCAACTACCTGTTGGTTTATAGCCCCTAAGTCTTGTATAAACTGATACTCTGGATCACCATCAGAATCTTGCCTGTTCTTTTTAACTGGCAGAATTGGGGTGTTGTACGGGGATTCGCAGACTCTAAGGATACCCAGTTTCAAATAATGATTGATTTGTTTTTGGATGCTCTTCTCTGCTTCCTTTGGGATAGGGTATTGCTTAACTGCAGGAGGCAATCCCCCCTTTGTTTTTATCGAGACTGGACTAGCTGATTTCAGTAGTCCCACATCCATTCCTGAAGAGCTCCATAACCGTTTAGGAACTGATTCTAACCTTGTTGGAATTTGCAGATTAGTCGACTCTGGTTCTGGTGTCTTAGCCAGAACACATGAGCCCATAATTATTAATTCCACCTCTTCTGGCTGTAAGCAGATCTGAGTATCCAAGGCTTGCAGGAGATCTCTCCCTAAAAGGCACATGGGCGCGTCTGTGGAAATTATAATACATCCCCACGCTCTTTTACCTCCAATAGTAAGCAATAAGGGCTTAGATAACATTCGTTCGCCTTTTCCCGCTATTCCTTGCATCATTATTTTATCTGGTGACTTGCATCCTTTAGGCTCAAACTTTAAAAGGGAAAGGGTGGCTCCAGTATCCACTAGAAAGGGAACTTCTAAGCCTTCTATATTTGCCATTACCTGCCCTTCAAATCCAAATCTACATCCCATAAATTTACCCCCATTTCCACAGTATTTTCTGAGTCTCCTATCTCCTGTCATTGTGGACTGCCTGGGAATTGCCTGGTCTCCTTCTCAATATTTGATTGCCTCATGCTGGCCCCTCTATTCCCAAGTGCACAGGGCCTCACTGGGCATTCCTGCTTCCAGTGTCCTTGTTCCCCCCAAGAATGACAAACATCATTAACTCTTAATTGTACACCCCCTTCACTTTGATTCCATCTATCTCCCCTGGTTCTTCCGCGCCCCTCCCCTTGCCAGCCTGCCATATGCTCTTTAAAATACTTTTGTGTATCAGGGGCTGCTTGATCTATAAAAACACTAATTGCGAGAGCATCATTGAAGTTTTGTGGGGTCATTCCTCCCTATTTTAGCGGGGCTTACCGCAAAAGTCCCCAGAAGTCTTGGGGGTGTTCATCTAATCACTGTCTGCATTCTTGCACTCTAGTCCAATTTACTCCTAACTCTCTGCATGCTCTAATTACTTCTACTAAATTTCAAAGTCCTGTTGGACACACAGCTCTATCTCCTGCATTATTACAATCCCAATTTGGACCATTTGCTAGCCAGAGGTTTCTATTTCCCCCGGCTTGCTGCGCTTCTTCTGCATCTTTAATTATCTTATCCCCTTCATTTGGTTGAAATAATTCCCTCAAAAGAATTTGGGTATCACTCCAGTTTGGGTTGTGCCCAGTGCAGATATTAGAAAATAATTGGACACATCGCCCTGCATCTTTTCTTAATCTCTGCATTTTACCCCCCCATAAGGCGAGATGGCCGGGGTGCCAGGGCTGATTAGTAAATACCCGCAGCACAGGAGGAGGGGGACTGGCCCCTCCCTTTCCCCCTGGCTGTAAAGCGGCAGGGTTAGTCAGCACGTTTGGGATCATAGGATAGAGTCCGGCAGCCAATGGAGTAGAGGGAGAAGGAGGAGGAGAAGGAGAAGTAATGACAGAGAGATCATCAGGTATATCAGGTGGAGCAGAAACTTTTGGAGCACAGTCCGGGGTACTAGTATCTGCTAGCACAAGTGTTACGTTCGGCAGGTTTCTTTCCTCCCTCCCTCCTGGCTCAAATGCTCCCGCGCCCATGCCCAGTTATTGTTATGGAAATTCTATGGAAATTAGGCTTGTTGGCCACCATAAGAGGGCTCGACCCTAGGTTTCCGCAGAAAAATTCAGAGCCAAATCAAAACAAATTAAAGAATTAAATATTAATGACGTGCGTGCAGTAATTACAGCTCGAGCTGGGTGCCTCCGAAGAGGGACCCTAACATAAACAAATCCTGGGCAATTATAGTTTTTTCAACGTACATTTCCCACCCTTCACGTGGTAGTTAGACCAATAGTAATTTTTTGGTCCTCATTGGGTCTCATTGTCATTCTGAGGTAAGCTGTTTTTCTCCTTATTTTTGTTTTTTGCAGTCTCTGCTGACGGTTGTACCTCTGTTTTTGTGGGGTCTTACTGTTGTGTCTCAAGGTCCTGAGGAGGAGGTGATTCTAAATCATAACAATGAACACTGCCCCAGCAGTGAGCTAAGGCTTTGCCCCTCAAGGTCCTAATGCCCTGCACTGGTCTTACTTCAAAGCCTTGACACCCTCCCTTTGGGAGTGTGAGACGCATTGCTGCAGACACCCTCCCTTTGGGAGTGTGAGATGCAGGAATGCAGACTGCTTGTAACTTCCTTATCTTCCCAGCTGGAACCAGCTCTGAGGCCCTTTTCTTACTGGACTAAGTAAAAGTTCATTGTTTTCGCTAAGTGCGGCCTAAGGCTTCAGCAAATTTAGCTCCTCATGCTAAGCAAGTTTTAGAGAAGTTGTGCTAAGTGGCTACCTCTAGACAGTTTCAGTTCGCTATTCTTTAACAGTTCCCCGCTTTGTTTTTATGAAGCATCCCTGCTAATACTTGAAACAGAGTTCTCGAAGCCTTTCAAGGTGTGCTATCACGTTCCATAATCTTATGCATAATATGATCGTAAGCAATAGGCATAACACAGTTAAAGTTAACACAACTACTAGTGGGTGCAACACGTGATTATAAATCGCTGTTGTAGTTGGTGACCACCCTAGAAGAGTTTCCCAGCCATGATGTTCTCCATCCCTTTTTATCCTTTCCAAGACGTGGTGCATCTCTTCTGCTTCATGATGAATGGTGATTAGAGGGTTTTTTGTCCATTGTTTCGGGTACGTTCTAGCAGTCGACGCAGGTTGTCATGTTGTAGTAGTTTCTTCACTAGTGTGAGATTCTTTCCAATGGGGTTAGGTAGTAAATTTTGAATTAGTGTATAATTAGATTGTAACAATTGATAAGATCTAATAGGAGCTGAATGATTAAAGTCGCATCCCATAATTTTGGGTAATGTTACAAATACAAATATTTGAGTAATTAATTACTTGTATCTACAACAATGCCATCTATGAATGTAAGATTACAAAGTGTTCTTACACATACACATTCTTTTTTTAACATGTACAAGTACAGTTCAACTTGAACAGCAAAATAAGAACACAGTATGATAGTATATGGCCCGTTCCATTTAGGTTTTAACCTGGATTTTTTGTGAAAATACTTTAACTAAAACTTCATCCCCAGGCTGTATACCAGGCACTTGTATTTCAGGTGGTGTGGATTGATATCATTGAGCATATATTTATTTATTTCAAAGATTTTCAAACCTTTTTTGCATACTTAGAACATACTGGGTTAGTCATTCATCCCCGTCTAACAGGCTAGTCTTAGCTGGCATAACAAGTCCCTAGTACAGCTCAATGTTTCCCAAAGAGAATTTCTGCTGGTGTTAGTCCTATGGGTTGCCATGGGACATTTCAAACATCCCATAGAGCTAAGTTTAATGCTTCTGGCCATTTGAGGCTAGCATGTGTGCATTTCTTGCTATTTTTTCTTTTAATGTGCTGTTCATTCTTTCTACTTGTCCTGAAGATTGTGGGTGATAAGGGGTACATAGATTTCCTTTTATTCCTCATGATTTATAGAACTGACTGATTATGCTTGCCATAAAATGGGCACCCCTGTCTGAATCCATGGCTTCTGGGACTCTATACCTGGGTATGATTTCTTTCAGTAAGGCTTTTACTACCCGCCCTGTGTCAGCCGTTCTTGTTGGGAAAAGTCCTACCCAGCCATTTTAGGCTAGCATGTGCGCATATTCTTGCTATTTTTCCTTTTAGTGTTCTATTCATTCTTTCTACTTGTCCTGAAGATTGTGGGTGATAAGGGGTTGTAGGTTTCTTTTTATGCCTAATGATTTCTATAACTGAGTGATTATGCTTGCTGTAAAATGGGCACCCCTGTCTGAATCAGTGGCTTCTGGGACCCCATACCTGGGTATGATTTCTTTCAGTAAGGCTTTTACCACTCCCCGTGTGTCGGCCTTTCTTGTTGGGAAAGCTTCTACCCAGCCTGATAACTGATCTACTATCACTAACAAGTGTTTGTAGCCATTGGCAGATGGCATATCCGCATAATCTATTTGTAGCTTCTGGAAAGGGAAGTAGGCCCATGACCGTCCCCCTAACTCTGAGCTTGGCTTGTTATTTGAAAACTTCTGGCAGGTCGGGCAGCTATTTGTTATTCTTTTTGCAGCCGCGTAGATTCCTGGAGCGGCCCATACTTTCTGTACCTGCTTAGCTATTGCCTCCGCTCCCCCAAGAGCTTTATCGTGAAACCACCTAGCTATAGTAATTAAATATTTTTTTTTTTGGTAGAATTGGTTTTCTTCCAAGTGTCCATATTCCATCATCACTTTGTTTTGCTTCCCACTGCTCCCATTGTTTTTTCTCTTCCACTGAGCAGTCTTTTTCATACATGGTTTTGGGGTCTATTAAAATTGGCCGTTCACTCTGGTCCATCCTTGGAACTACACCCATACATTCTCTCAGAGGTTGTCGAGCTGCAGCCTTCGCAGCAGCGTCGGCTAAAGCATTTCCTCTGCTAATTTCTGTAGTGTCTTTAGTATGGGCTGGGCAGTGTATTACAGCAATTTCTTTGGGCAGTTGGACTGCTTCCAGCAAATTACGTATTTCTTCTCCATTAGCTAATTTCTTTCCTGATGACGAAAAGAATCCTCGCTCTTTCCATAACATCCCTGTTACATGACCTACTCCAAATGCATATTTAGAATCGGTATAGATATTTACCTGCAGGTTCTTACCAATTTTTGCTGCTTGGGTCAATGCTATTAATTCTGCTGCTTGAGCACTTACAGACGGAGACAAAGGATTGGCCTCAAGTACCTCAAAGAGGTTAGTGACAGCATAGCCGGAGTGGTGCCTTCCGTCCAAATAATAGGATGATCCATCTGTAAACGGAACTAAGTCTGGGTTTTCCAAAGGTTTGTCTTTAAGGTCCTCCCGGGGCTTGCTCGAGCTGATGATCACCTGCTCACAGGAATGATGTGGCTCTCCATCCTCAGGTAGAGGCAGTAGTGTTGCTGGATTTAAGATGTTGCATCTCTTTAAGGTCCCATTATCTGCATGCAGTATTATCAGTTCATAGCGGTGAGCTCTCTGTGGGGATAGTGCTTGAGTCACGTATTGTTTCATTGACAGTTCTACTTCATGTGGCACATACACAGTCAATGAGTGACCCAAAACTACAGGTCATGTTTTTTTCAGTAAGAGCTGCCGTAGCTGCTATTGCTCTGATGCATCCTGGAGTGCCTTTAGCTACCTCATCTAGCTGCGTGGAGTAATAGGCCACTGGTCTATGGTGAGGACCTAGTTTTTGGGTGAGTACCCCACTTGCTACTCCCTGTCGTTCATGGACAAAGAATTCCAATGGTTTGCTATAATCTGGTAACCCTAGAGCAGGGGCTGAAACCAACGCTTTTTTCACAGATGTAAAAGCTTTCTCCCTTTCTGGGCCCCAGGCCACAGGCTCTATCTCCTCCTTTTTTGTTGCCTGCACTAGAGGCTTAGTAAGTTCTGCTAACCCAGGAATCCACGGTTGGCAAAATCCTACAGCTCCTAAAAATCCCGTGTTGTTTTTTTGTTACAGGACGAGGCATATCAAGAGTTGTCTTTACTCGTTCTGGATCAACTAACCTGTGTCCTTCTTTTAAGATAAAACCCAAATATTTTACCTCTCTTTGACACAGCTGGAGTTTAGACAGAGATGCTCGATGCCCTTTTTCTGCAAGAGTGTTAATCTTTACTTGCTAATAACAAATCATCTACATATTGTATTACTACAGAATGTCCTGGAAGTTCGATATCTGAGAGGTCATTTTTGAGTTTGTGCGAAAGAATAGTCAGAGACCCAGTAAATCCCTGTGGCAGCCTCGTCCAAGTTAATTGTTGTCCCTTCCAAGTGAAAGCCAGGAGATCTTGGCTATCTTCAGCTATCGGTATACTAAAAAAGGCTGCTGTTAGGTCGATCACAGTAAAATAAGTTGCCCAAAGGGGTATCTGTAGTAAAATGGTTGATGGGTCGGGGACTACTGGATGTGGAGCAACTACCTGTTGGTTTATAGCCCTCAAGTCTTGTACAAAGCGATACTCTGGATCACCATCAGAGTCTTGTCTGTTCTTTTTAACTGGCAGAATTGGGGTGTTATATGGGGATTCACAGACTCTAAGGATACCCAGTTTCAGGTAATGATCGGTTTGTTTTTGGATGCTCTTCTCTGCTTCCTTTGGGATAGGGTATTGCTTAACTGCAGGAGGCAATCCCCCCTTTGTTTTTATCGAGACTGGACTAGCTGATTTCAGTAGTCCCACATCCATTCCTGAAGAGCTCCATAACTTTTTAGAAACTGGTTCTAAACCTGTTGGAATTTGCAGATTAGTTGACTCTGGTTCTGGTGTCTTAGCCAGAACACATGAGCCCATAATTATTAATTCCACCTCTTCTGGCTGTAAGCAGATCTGAGTATCCAAGGCTTGCAGGAGATCTCTCCCTAAAAGGCACATGGGCGCGTCTGTGGAAATTATAATACATCCCCACGCTCTTTTACCTCCAATAGTAAGCAATAAGGGCTTAGATAACATTCGTTCGCCTTTTCCCGCTATTCCTTGCATCATTATTTTATCTGGTGACTTGCATCCTTTAGGCTCAAACTTTAAAAGGGAAAGGGTGGCTCCAGTATCCACTAGAAAGGGAACTTCTAAGCCTTCTATATTTGCCATTACCTGCCCTTCAAATCCAAATCTACATCCCATAAATTTACCCCCATTTCCACAGTATTTTCTGAGTCTCCTATCTCCTGTCATTGTGGACTGCCTGGGAATTGCCTGGTCTCCTTCTCAATATTTGATTGCCTCATGCTGGCCCCTCTATTCCCAAGTGCACAGGGCCTCACTGGGCATTCCTGCTTCCAGTGTCCTTGTTCCCCCCAAGAATGACAAACATCATTAACTCTTAATTGTACACCCCCTTCACTTTGATT
Organism: Dromaius novaehollandiae; assembly: GCF_036370855.1. Lineage (NCBI taxonomy): Eukaryota > Metazoa > Chordata > Aves > Casuariiformes > Dromaiidae > Dromaius > Dromaius novaehollandiae. The sequence continues at coordinate 514,810 of NW_026991449.1, read as the reverse complement.
CCATCTATCTCCCCTGGTTCTTCCGCGCCCCTCCCCTTGCCAGCCTGCCATATGCTCTTTAAAATACTTTTGTGTATCAGGGGCTGCTTGATCTATAAAAACACTAATTGCGAGAGCATCATTGAAGTTTTGTGGGGTCATTCCTCCCTATTTTAGCGGGGCTTACCGCAAAAGTCCCCAGAAGTCTTGGGGGTGTTCATCTAATCACTGTCTGCATTCTTGCACTCTAGTCCAATTTACTCCTAACTCTCTGCATGCTCTAATTACTTCTACTAAATTTCAAAGTCCTGTTGGACACACAGCTCTATCTCCTGCATTATTACAATCCCAATTTGGACCATTTGCTAGCCAGAGGTTTCTATTTCCCCCGGCTTGCTGCGCTTCTTCCGCATCTTTAATTATCTTATCCCCTTCATTTGGTTGAAATAATTCCCTCAAAAGAATTTGGGTATCACTCCAGTTTGGGTTGTGCCCAGTGCAGATATTAGAAAATAATTGGACACATCGCCCTGCATCTTTTCTTAATCTCTGCATTTTACCCCCCCATAAGGCGAGATGGCCAGGGTGCCAGGGCTGATTAGTAAATACCCGCAGCACAGGAGGAGGGGGACTGGCCCCTCCCTTTCCCCCTGGCTGTAAAGCGGCAGGGTTAGTCAGCACGTTGGGGATCATAGGATAGAGTCCGGCAGCCAATGGAGTAGAGGGAGAAGGAGGAGGAGAAGGAGAAGTAATGACAGAGAGATCATCAGGTATATCAGGTGGAGCAGAAACTTTTGGAGCACAGTCCGGGGTACTAGTATCTGCTAGCACAAGTGTTACGTTCGGCAGGTTTCTTTCCTCCCTCCCTCCTGGCTCAAATGCTCCCGCGCCCATGCCCAGTTATTGTTATGGAAATTATATGGAAATTAGGCTTGTTGGCCACCATAAGAGGGCTCGACCCTAGGTTTCCGCAGAAAAATTCAGAGCCAAATCAAAACAAATTAAAGAATTAAATATTAATGACGTGCGTGCAGTAATTACAGCTCGAGCTGGGTGCCTCCGAAGAGGGACCCTAACATAAACAAATCCTGGGCAATTATAGTTTTTTCAACGTACATTTCCCACCCTTCACGTGGTAGTTAGACCAATAGTAATTTTTTGGTCTGGGGTCTCCTGCTCCTCATTGTGTCTCATTGTCATTCTGAGGTAAGCTGTTTTTCTCCTTATTTTTGTTTTTTGCAGTCTCTGCTGACGGTTGTACCTCTGTTTTTGTGGGGTCTTACTGTTGTGTCTCAAGGTCCTGAGGAGGAGGTGATTCTAAATCATAACAATGAACACTGCCCCAGCAGTGAGCTAAGGCTTTGCCCCTCAAGGTCCTAATGCCCTGCACTGGTCTTACTTCAAAGCCTTGACACCCTCCCTTTGGGAGTGTGAGACGCATTGCTGCAGACACCCTCCCTTTGGGAGTGTGAGACGCAGGAATGCAGACTGCTTGTAACTTCCTTATCTTCCCAGCTGGAACCAGCTCTGAGGCCCTTTTCTTACTGGACTAAGTAAAAGTTCATTGTTTTCGCTAAGTGCGGCCTAAGGCTTCAGCAAATTTAGCTCCTCATGCTAAGCAAGTTTTAGAGAAGTTGTGCTAAGCGGCTACCTCTAGACAGTTTCAGTTCGCTATTCTTTAACAGTTCCCCGCTTTGTTTTTATGAAGCATCCCTGCTAATACTTGAAACAGAGTTCTCGAAGCCTTTCAAGGCGTGCTATCACGTTCCATAATCTTATGCATAATATGATCGTAAGCAATAGGCATAACACAGTTAAAGTTAACACAACTACTAGTGGGTGCAACACGTGATTATAAATCGCTGTTGTAGTTGGTGACCACCCTAGAAGAGTTTCCCAGCCATGATGTTCTCCATCCCTTTTTATCCTTTCTGAGACGTGGTGCATCTCTTCTGCTTCATGATGAATGGTGATTAGAGGGTTTTTTGTCCATTGTTTCGGGTACGTTCTAGCAGTCGACGCAGGTTGTCATGTTGTAGTAGTTTCTTCACTAGTGTGAGATTCTTTCCAATGGGGTTAGGTAGTAAATTTTGAATTAGTGTATAATTAGATTGTAACAATTGATAAGATCTAATAGGAGCTGAATGATTAAAGTCGCATCCCATAATTTTGGGTAATGTTACAAATACAAATATTTGAGTAATTAATTACTTGTATCTACACCAATGCCATCTATGAATGTAAGATTACAAAGTGTTCTTACACATACACATTCTTTTTTTAACATGTACAAGTACAGTTCAACTTGAACAGCAAAATAAGAACACAGTATGATAGTATATGGCCCGTTCCATTTAGGTTTTAACCTGGATTTTTTGTGAAAATACTTTAACTAAAACTTCATCCCCAGGCTGTATACCAGGCACTTGTATTTCAGGTGGTGTGGATTGATATCATTGAGCATATATTTATTTATTTCAAAGATTTTCAAACCTTTTTTGCATACTTAGAACATACTGGGTTAGTCATTCATCCCCGTCTAACAGGCTAGTCTTAGCTGGCATAACAAGTCCCTAGTACAGCTCAATGTTTCCCAAAGAGAATTTCTGCTGGTGTTAGTCCTATGGGTTGCCATGGGACATTTCAAACATCCCATAGAGCTAAGTTTAATGCTTCTGGCCATTTGAGGCTAGCATGTGTGCATTTCTTGCTATTTTTTCTTTTAATGTGCTGTTCATTCTTTCTACTTGTCCTGAAGATTGTGGGTGATAAGGGGTACATAGATTTCCTTTTATTCCTCATGATTTATAGAACTGACTGATTATGCTTGCCATAAAATGGGCACCCCTGTCTGAATCCATGGCTTCTGGGACTCTATACCTGGGTATGATTTCTTTCAGTAAGGCTTTTACTACCCGCCCTGCGTCAGCCGTTCTTGTTGGGAAAGGTCCTACCCAGCCATTTTAGGCTAGCATGTGCGCATATTCTTGCTATTTTTCCTTTTAGTGTTCTATTCATTCTTTCTACTTGTCCTGAAGATTGTGGGTGATAAGGGGTTGTAGGTTTCTTTTTATGCCTAATGATTTCTATAACTGAGTGATTATGCTTGCTGTAAAATGGGCACCCCTGTCTGAATCAGTGGCTTCTGGGACCCCATACCTGGGTATGATTTCTTTCAGTAAGGCTTTTACCACTCCCCGTGTGTCGGCCTTTCTTGTTGGGAAAGCTTCTACCCAGCCTGATAACTGATCTACTATCACTAACAAGTGTTTGTAGCCATTGGCAGATGGCATATCCGCATAATCTATTTGTAGCTTCTGGAAAGGGAAGTAGGCCCATGACCGTCCCCCTAACTCTGAGCTTGGCTTGTTATTTGAAAACTTCTGGCAGGTCGGGCAGCTATTTGTTATTCTTTTTGCAGCCGCGTAGATTCCTGGAGCGGCCCATACTTTCTGTACCTGCTTAGCTATTGCCTCCGCTCCCCCAAGAGCTTTATCGTGAAACCACCTAGCTATAGTAATTAAATATTTTTTTTTTTGGTAGAATTGGTTTTCTTCCAAGTGTCCATATTCCATCATCACTTTGTTTTGCTTCCCACTGCTCCCATTGTTTTTTCTCTTCCACTGAGCAGTCTTTTTCATACATGGTTTTGGGGTCTATTAAAATTGGCCGTTCACTCTGGTCCATCCTTGGAACTACACCCATACATTCTCTCAGAGGTTGTCGAGCTGCAGCCTTCGCAGCAGCGTCGGCTAAAGCATTTCCTCTGCTAATTTCTGTAGTGTCTTTAGTATGGGCTGGGCAGTGTATTACAGCAATTTCTTTGGGCAGTTGGACTGCTTCCAGCAAATTACGTATTTCTTCTCCATTAGCTAATTTCTTTCCTGATGACGAAAAGAATCCTCGCTCTTTCCATAACATCCCTGTTACATGACCTACTCCAAATGCATATTTAGACTCGGTATAGATATTTACCTGCAGGTTCTTACCAATTTTTACTGCTTGGGTCAATGCTATTAATTCTGCTCCTTGAGCACTTACAGACGGAGACAAAGGATTGGCCTCAAGTACCTCAAAGAGGTTAGTGACAGCATAGCCGGAGTGGTGCCTTCCGTCCAAATACTAGGATGATCCATCTGTAAACGGAACTAAGTCTGGGTTTCCCAAAGGTTCGTCTTTAAGGTCCTCCCGGGGCTTGCTCGAGCTGACGATCACCTGCTCACAGGAATGATGTGGTTCTCCATCCTCAGGTAGAGGCAATAGTGTTGCTGGATTTAAGATGTTGCATCTCTTTAAGGTCCCATTATCTGCATGCAGTATTATCAGTTCATAGCGGTGAGCTCTCTGTGGGGATAGTGCTTGAGTCACGTATTGTTTCATTGACAGTTCTACTTCATGTGGCACATACACAGTCAATGAGTGACCCAAAACTACAGGTCATGTTTTTTTCAGTAAGAGCTGCCGTAGCTGCTATTGCTCTGATGCATCCTGGAGTGCCTTTAGCTACCTCATCTAGCTGCGTGGAGTAATAGGCCACTGGTCTATGGTGAGGACCTAGTTTTTGGGTGAGTATCCCACTTGCTACTCCCTGTCGTTCATGGACAAATAATTCCAATGGTTTGCTATAATCTGGTAACCCTAGAGCAGGGGCTAAAACCAACGCTTTTTTCACAGATGTAAAAGCTTTCTCCCTTTCTGGGCCCCAGGCCACAGGCTCTATCTCCTCCTTTTTTGTTGCCTGCACTAGAGGCTTAGTAAGTTCTGCTAACCCAGGAATCCACGGTTGGCAAAATCCTACAGCTCCTAAAAATCCCGTGTTGTTTTTTTGTTACAGGACGAGGCATATCAAGAGTTGTCTTTACTCGTTCTGGATCAACTAACCTGTGTCCTTCTTTTAAGATAAAACCCAAATATTTTACCTCTCTTTGACACAGCTGGAGTTTAGACAGAGATGCTCGATGCCCTTTTTCTGCAAGAGTGTTAATCTTTACTTGCTAATAACAAATCATCTACATATTGTATTACTACAGAATGTCCTGGAAGTTCGATATCTGAGAGGTCATTTTTGAGTTTGTGCGAAAGAATAGTCAGAGACCCAGTAAATCCCTGTGGCAGCCTCGTCCAAGTTAATTGTTGTCCCTTCCAAGTGAAAGCCAGGAGATCTTGGCTATCTTCAGCTATCGGTATACTAAAAAAGGCTGCTGTTAGGTCGATCACAGTAAAATAAGTTGCCCAAAGGGGTATCTGTAGTAAAATGGTTGATGGGTCGGGGACTACTGGATGTGGAGCAACTACCTGTTGGTTTATAGCCCTCAAGTCTTGTACAAACTGATACTCTGGATCACCATCAGAGTCTTGTCTGTTCTTTTTAACTGGCAGAATTGGGGTGTTATATGGGGATTCACAGACTCTAAGGATACCCAGTTTCAGGTAATGATCGGTTTGTTTTTGGATGCTCTTCTCTGCTTCCTTTGGGATAGGGTATTGCTTAACTGCAGGAGGCAATCCCCCCTTTGTTTTTATCGAGACTGGACTAGCTGATTTCAGTAGTCCCACATCCATTCCTGAAGAGCTCCATAACCGTTTAGGAACTGATTCTAACCTTGTTGGAATTTGCAGATTAGTCGACTCTGGTTCTGGTGTCTTAGCCAGAACACATGAGCCCATAATTATTAATTCCACCTCTTCTGGCTGTAAGCAGATCTGAGTATCCAAGGCTTGCAGGAGATCTCTCCCTAAAAGGCACATGGGCGCGTCTGTGGAAATTATAATACATCCCCACGCTCTTTTACCTCCAATAGTAAGCAATAAGGGCTTAGATAACATTCGTTCGCCTTTTCCCGCTATTCCTTGCATCATTATTTTATCTGGTGACTTGCATCCTTTAGGCTCAAACTTTAAAAGGGAAAGGGTGGCTCCAGTATCCACTAGAAAGGGAACTTCTAAGCCTTCTATATTTGCCATTACCTGCCCTTCAAATCCAAATCTACATCCCATAAATTTACCCCCATTTCCACAGTATTTTCTGAGTCTCCTATCTCCTGTCATTGTGGACTGCCTGGGAATTGCCTGGTCTCCTTCTCAATATTTGATTGCCTCATGCTGGCCCCTCTATTCCCAAGTGCACAGGGCCTCACTGGGCATTCCTGCTTCCAGTGTCCTTGTTCCCCCCAAGAATGACAAACATCATTAACTCTTAATTGTACACCCCCTTCACTTTGACTCCATCTATCTCCCCTGGTTCTTCCGCGCCCCCTCCCCTTGCCAGCCTGGCATATGCTCTTTAAAATACTTTTGTGTATCAGGGGCTGCTTGATCTATAAAAACAGTAATTGCAAGGAATGCAGACTGCTTGTAACTGCCTTATCTTCCCAGCTGGAACCAGCTCTGAGGCCCTTTTCTTACTGGACTAAGTAAAAGTTCATTATTTTCGATAAGTGCGGCCTAAGGCTTCAGCAAATTTAGCTCCTCATGCCAGGCAAGTTTTAGAGAAGTTGTGCTAAGCGGCTGCCTGTAGGCAGTTTCAGTTTGCTCTTCCTTAACACAAGGATCCTGCCTGGAAAGTACCAAGTGTGATGACATGGCTGTAGGCCTGGCAGGGCAGGTGGGGTTTTTCCTGCATGCTGCCAGTGAGGGGAATGGGCTTGAGCAGCAGTGCTTGGATCCAGCAGGTCAGCCCCTGGGTGTGCAGCTGGTGCTGGCAGCAGGGCTTTGGTTTCATGAGCGTGGGCCCCTCTTTGTGCATGAAGGCTGGCGTGGAGAGATGGTCCCCACGTGCCCCCTGGGGGCAAAAGCAAGAAAAGCACAAGCCCCGTGAGTAGGAAGAGGTGCACAGGTGAGGGCAGGGCCTGCTTGCCCAGGTGGCCTGGCGGTCCAGCAGCTGGACGTCCCGAAGGCGAGCCAGCAGCGAGGCACCAAGGCTGGGGGGTGTCACGCTTCATCAGGAGGAGAGTGTGCCCGTGTGCTGCCGTGAGGCTCAAGCCGGTGGCCAAGGTGGTGAGGAGAGCCCAAAAGTCGGTGCCCCTGAGGGGAGAGGAGGATGCATGGAAGAGTGAGGAAGCGATGGTGTGGGAGGGCAAGGCAAAGGTGCAGGGTGATGTGGAGCAAAGAAAGCCTGGAGGGGCCCAGCGCAGTGCGTGCACGCCAATAGGGAAGTGCTTAGAGAGCAACAGTCTGGAGAAATGAATCTCTGACAGCTTTTGTGGGAAATCTGCAGAGGCGGGCACCTGTCTCAGGGGTCCGTCCGCTAATGCCTGCAGCCTGGGGACCAGACAGGAGCACTTTGCAGTCTGTGTGCAGCTGCGGGCCTGCAGCGTGGCATGCCTGGAGCGCTGCGGTGGATGGCTGCAGCCTCTTTGGGAAGGCCCGTCTGGGAAGGTGCGGAGGGGCAGTTGGCCTTTCTGTGAGAAAGCAGCGGGAATGCAGGACGCTCTGCCTAGGGCTGGACGGTGAGGCATATGGGTGAGGCTTAGTGGCCCGAGCAAGAGGAGTGGTCTTGCAGTGGCTGGCTGTGTGCTCTAGAGGGCCTGAAGAAGGGCAGCATCTGCACGGTGTAGGAGGCAGAGAGGTGGGGAGAGGAAAATTCCTGCTGCGGCACAGATGGCAGCTCGGAGCTGGGCTCAGAAGCTGGCACCAGAGGCTGGGAGGCAAAGCCCTGGTGCTGGAGGTGCCCCCGGTGAGCAGCAAGGCCTTGTGATGTCGGTGCTAGCACGGTCACCAGCAAGGCCTTGTGATGCGGGTGCCCCTGGTGGCCAGCAGGAGGTGGTCACGGGGGTCCCCATGGCAACGTGCAGGGCTTTGTGATGGGGGTGGCATCATGCCCCCAAGGCCATTGTGATGGGGCGGTGCCCGTGGTGACCGAGTCCATGCTGGGAGCAGAGCCCCTGGCTGTGCCCTCTGAGGAGAGCAGCTCGCTGAGGAGGGAGCAGCTCTCTTGAGTGCCAGAGTGGCAGGTGCGCAGGAGAAGCTCCTGCTGATGGACAAGGGGCGGCAGGCGAATGCCGGCTCCCAGCCCGTGGATGGGCTTTCTGTGAGGCCGAAGCGCAGAAGCAAGGTGAGCGGTGGGGCTGGAGGGAGAGGCAGGCAGCAGGGCTGGGAGCCGCACGGAAAGCATGAGGACGGTGGGGAAGAGGAGGTGGGGCAAGCGAGCCAGGCCTGATCTTCTCTGGCCAGGGGGTATTTCTTGCTGGTGCTGGGGATTTTCTGGTGCACAAAGCACACCGACTGGGGTGCTGCAAGGCCCAAATGGAGCCTGTGAGCTGTGCTGAGGGTCAGAGAGCATCTCCAGGCTTAGCACAGCTGGGTCGTGCTAGGCCATGAGCTTCCCTTCGCCATGGGGCCGGGCTTTCCTGTGCCTGAGGGGCCGCTTGTACGAACGCAACCGCCTCCATCATGTGCTTCCTTCTCCCTGCAGGGGGGCCAGCGGGAGCCGCATGCAGTGACGCAACGCATCCCGACCCCGACTTCATCGCAGCAAAGGGACAGGCGGCCGTTGCTGCCCGGCCCACAGAGCTGGCAAGACCCTGAAGACGTCATCGCGAAGGTAGCGAGCTGAGCAGCGATGGTGGCAAAGCCTCTGCCTGACTGTGCATAGCTGCCAAGCAGCAGGCGGGAAGTGGTGGGAGGGAGCAGGAGGAGCGCCTGCTCTGCATGGCAGTCGGCAAGGACATGGCTCGAGGTTTCCGAGGGAGCTGCCTTTGCCCATCTCTTGCCCAGTGGTGACCAGCCTTCTCCCCACGCAGCCTTTGGGAGCCAGCTGCGTGGGAGAGTGCTGCTGTTGTGGAGGGTTTCAGGGGCCACAGGGAGTGTGCATGTGGGAAGGCTGGGGGGGAGGGGTAAAGGGCAGCAGTAACTTGGCCTTCCTCATGGGCTTTGATTGCAGATGGCGGAGGACACTGTGAGGGAGGTTCTCGACTCGGTGCAAGCTCTTCATGCCTCCAGCAGCCTTGTGAAGAAGGCTCCTCCGGGGCGCCGGGAGACACTGCACAGCAGGCCTTGTGCAAGAGCAGAGACACCGCATCGGCCCGGCTTAGCGCCTCACGCAACCAAGGCAGCTAGGCAGGCACGTGGAGGCCTGGAGGCCTCTACAGGTCAAAGAGCGGCATCCGCATGTCGACCTCCAGAAAAATCCTGCAGATCTTCTTTGAGATGCAGGGCCACTGCTGAGGCTCTGGAGGATGTGGCAAGGAGAGTGCCTGCCTCTCCAAAAGCTAAGCAGGAAGCTGGCGCTCTCCCCCGAGCAATTCAAGCTCCTGTCTCCTATTTGCCTGAGGCCAGGCCTGGGTCTTCCGCGCTGGGAAAAGCAAGGATGCTGCAAGCTGTTGAGAACATCCTTGCAGATGTGTGCATGGAAATGAGGGCTGAGGACCAGAGACCTGCTGCACACAGCCCCGCACTGCCTGCCGCACCTCTGATGCACGCACTGCTGGCGCTCGCGTCTGCAGCCTTGAGCCGTCCTGATGATGTGAGTGCGGGACATGGCCGGGAGCTCAGGGCAGCCGGGCCACAAAGGACCTTGGCATACACCATTGCTCTAGCAGGCCTGGCAAGCGCATTGCAGAAGGAGAGCAGGGAGCGTGGCAAAAACACAGCTGCCACAGCTCTGCAAGGGCCAGATTGCAACAGGCGTGGGGGCAAAAGGAAGGTCATGGGGGCCGGTGCACCAGCTTCCCCGGGCAGGGGCCATGGACTGGTCACACTAGGATGGCAACTTGCAGTGCAGAGGCCCAAACAGCAGCCTCTGGGCATCATCTGTCGCCTTCAAGGCACGCCACTGCGCATACACCCCGACAACCCCTCGCAGTATCTCGCCGTGCTCTCAATCAAAACAGAGACGCTGGAGGAGCTCGACAGGAGCTGCGTGGCGCGCACCGGGCAGAGCTTGGCTCAGCTGCGAGAAGCCTTTCTGGAGAGGAAGGAGCCGAGGCCAAAGGAGAGGGAGGTCGAGGAAGAGGAGGGCAAGGGGAAACGTTTCTCCCTGACAGCATCGGGATGCCTCAATGTTCGCCCCAAGGAGGTGAGTGCAAAGGGTGGGCCAGGGCAGATGGTGACCCTCCGTGTGCTGGGGCCAGCCGCTGCGCCCTGCTGCAACAGTGTGATGGTGGCAGTGCTGGCAGGGCCACGGGGGGCATTGCTGGTGGGAAAAGCAGCTGCCTTCACAAATCTCCCTCTCTGGCTTCAGCTCTGTGCCAGAAACTCCTTCTATAACCTGTGGCAACCGGAGGTGACGCGAGTGGAGCTCCTGAAGGATGCGAGGTCCAAGTGGGAGGTGCTGGAGCGGCTGTACGCCCATGCGCCCAGGAGGGAGCGCAAGATGGGAGCTGGGAAGAGAGTCCGGGGAGCACCAGAGGATGCTGGCGTGGAGTGGAGCGATGAGGAAGAGGACGTTGAAGAAGAACCTTTGGAATGGGAGGAGCTGGAGAAAAACACAGCCTTGGTCATGAGCTGGGTCAGACCGAGCCTCAGGAGCCTCTTGGCAGACCCACAGCCGTGTCCTGAGGAGGTGCCCTGCTCACCCGTTGTGAAGGGCAGAGATGCTGCCAGGGAGGCAGCTGGTGACCTGCAGAGCACGCCTCTGGCCCCAGCAGTGCCCCGAGGAGCCGTGGCAGCGGCATCTCCTTTGGCAGGAGGCTGCCAGGACGCGGGGGACAGTGTGCCTCTGGCTCCACTGGCCAGCACAGGAGCAAAGGCAGAGGCCTCCCCTGCAGCCAGAGGCCCTGAGGATGCAGGGGAAAATGCTCCTCTGCCTCCATCGCTTCCCGCAGAGGCTGCGCCAAAGGCCTCCCAGTTGTGCGGAGGCCCTTGTGGGGAGAGCAACAGCCTGCCTCTCCAACCACCATTGCCCGAAGAAAGCGCAGCAGAAGGCTCTGCCCTGGCCGCAGGCCTTCCTCACCAGGTGAGCAAGGAGCATGGCGTCGGCACCCACCACCAAAGGGAGGTGCGGTGTGAGCAGCGTCTGGGGTGTGCAGGGTGGGTGAGAAGAGCTGCCCCATTGCATGGGTCCCCCGCGGCCGTGGTGAGAAGCTGTCCCCCCAGCCCTTTGCGCTCTGCACTCTCTGTCCTGGGGAAGATGCCTGGTGCTCTGTGTTTCCAAGTGCCAGAGGCCCAGGGCTGACGTGCCCTCCCCGGCCTGCACAGCATCCAGCCCTGGGGCATGGATGCTGAGCAAGGAGGGCAGGGGCAGCCCCAGCAGCAGCCGCCTCCCACAGCCAGCGAGCCAGCCCCCTTGTGCCACGTACCCGGCCACCTCCATCCCCCGCTGCCCGTCGTGGCCCCCGGCCCAGCCCTGCTGCTACGGCCCCAAGACAAGCCTTGTGCCATTGCCCAGCCAGCTGCATGTGCCTCCCCTTGGGGCTCGCGGCCACTCACAGCATCCCCCCACCCCAAACCCTTTGCCCCCTCCTATATCCCAGGGCACCAGGATGCTGAGCATGGCCAGCTGATATCACACAGGGCTGTGTTCCTGCTCTCCCCATGCAGGTTGCCTGTGAGCCCAAAGAGGAGCACAAGTCATCGTCTTCCCTCCGGCCCTGCGGGAGGGCGCGGGAGCTGGGAGCTGGGAAGAGAGTCTGGGAAGTGCCAGAGGATGCTGGCGTGGAGTGGAGCGATGAGGAAGAGGATGTTGATGAAGAGCCTTTGGAATGGGAGGAGCTGGAGGAAAACATGGCCTTGGTCATGAGCTGGGTCAGACCGAGCCTCAGGAGCCTCTTGGCAGACCCACAGCCGTGTCCTGAGGAGGTGCCCTGCTCACCCGTTGTGAAGGGCAGAGATGCTGCCAGGGAGGCAGCTGGTGACCTGCAGAGCACGCCTCTGGCCCCAGCAGTGCCCCGAGGAGCCGAGGCAGCGGCATCTGCTCTGGCGGGAGGCTGCCAGGATGCGGGGGACAGTGTGCCTCTGGCCCCATCAGCCAGCACAGGAACAAAGGCGGAGGCCTCCCCCGCAGCCAGAGACCCTCAGGCTTGCCCTGCACTTGCCCAGCCCCTCGCCCACGGCTCTCCTTCCTCCACAGGCATCACCGCCCTCCCGCATGCTGCGCCTTCCAGGCGATGGCCATTGCGGCTCAGGGCAGCGCTTCGGGCTCTGCGCAGAGCTTTTAGCTGCCGCTGTGACTCAGGGCAGTGAGAGGAACAGCGCGAGGATGCAGCTGCCAGACAGGTGGCCCGAGATGGGAGATGGCGCAGAGCAAAGAGGCAGAGCGACGGAGGCTCTCTCCTGGCTGCTACAGCAATGCTACTGCGTCGTGTCCCACAGCCCATGTGCTGCTCCAAATAAACCCTCGGCAGCTGTTCCCGCTGTGTTACTTGGTGTCAGGGAACTGTCAGGAGAAAGACTAGTGCAGGCGCTGCCAAGGAAGGCAGTCAGGGCTGCAGAGAAAGCCCTACAAGCAGTCGCAGAGTGAGAGAGCAGCTGGGGTGGGAAGGGTCTTCCGGAGGTGTCTGCTGCAACCTCCTGCTGCAAGTGGAGGCAAGCAGAGGAGGTTTCGCAGGGCCTGTCAGGGTCGAGCTCTGACTGTCTCTGGCGATGGATTCCCGCACGGCCCTGGCACCCTGCTCCAGTGTTGCACCACCATTCGGCTTCCAAGGCCATTTGCAGTCTCTGAGGGGACTTTTCCCTGCCACAAGCCGTGCCGTTGCCCTCAACCTGTCCCCAGGCCCCTCAGGACGTCTCTGGCTCCATGCTCTCTGCACGCTCCCGTTAGGCACTTGCAGGCAGCAGTGAGATCCCCCTACGCCTTCTCTTCTGCCGGCTGCACCAAGCCAGCACCCTTGGTCTCTGCTCCTGTGTGCTGTGCTGCAGCTGCCAGGCAGCTTGGGGGCCTGCGCTGGGCTTGCTGCAGTGTGGCCCCATCTGCGTGGGCCAGGGGGCTGGGGATATGGGTGCAATGGGGTGGGGGCCTGGGATATGGGTGCAATAGGGCGGGGGCCTGGGGATGTGGGTGCAATGGGGCAGGGGGCCTGGGGAGGTGGTTGCAATTGGCAGGGGCCTGGGGACATGGGCGCAAAGGGGCAGGGGGCTGGGGATATGGGTGCAATGAGTCGGGGAAGCTCCGGATATGGGCGTAATGGGGCAGGGGCAGGGGCCTGGGGACGTGGGTGCAATGGGGTGGGGGGCTGGGGACACAGGTGCAATGGGCCAGGGGGCTGGGACCATGGGTGCAATGGGGTGGGGGGCCTGGGTTCAGGGGTGGTGATGTGACCTCACGCCTGAGTCCATGGGTGCAAAGGGGGTCGACACCTGGGTCCATGGGTGGTGGTGGGTGCTGATGGGGCCGCCACCTGGGCCCATGTGTGATAACACGGGTGCAATGGGGCTGGACACCTGGGTCCATGGGTGGTCACAGGTGCTGATGGGTGGCCACCTGGGCCCATGGGTGATAACATGGGTGCAATTGTTACAAGACAACCCTGAGAAGCTCAGAAAGAATGTTTGAAGTAGGTAGATTTGGATAACTTCTATCTTAGACAGAATTTGCTTAGCATGAGTAGCCACACACTTGCTTAGCATGAGTAGCTAAATTTGCTGAAGCCTTAGGCCACGCTCCTAGTTCGGTAAGAAAGGGCCCCAGAGCTGGTGCAGGCTGGAAAGATAAGGGAGTTACAAGCAGTCTGCATTCCTGTGCCCCACTCTCCGAAAGGGAGGATGTCAAGGCTGTGAAATAAGGCCTGTTTGGGCGCCAGGACCTTGGGAAGCAAAGCCTCCTCTCACTGTTGAAACTGTGTTAATTAAGGGGTCTGGATTATGTCCTCTTCCTCAGGACCTTGGGAGATAACATCTACTGACCTAGCTGGGGCAGTGTTAATTGATCAGGACCTTGAGAAGCAGGGGTGGGACCCAGGGAATGAAGAAATCACTAACCAATCAGTGTAAAAGGGAAAGTCGCAAATCTGGCAATTTGTTTGTATAAATGCTACTTGAAAAGTTGGGGTGTGTGTGCTCGATTTGTGGGAAACCACCGAGCACCCAGGCTTGCGCAGCTCTGAAATAAATAAACAAATGTCTCTCCTGAGTGTGTAATTATTGGCTTATTGCACACCGGGCAACGAATCCGCTTTTCGGACAACACATGGATGGGTGTGGGTGCTGATGGGATTGGATGCCTGGCTCCAGGGGTGCAACGGGGCTAGACGCCTGGGGCCCTGGGCAGCTCCTCACCCATGGGTGCCACCTTGGGCAGGTTTCCACATCTTCCAGTAGACCTATGGGTGCCGGGGTGGGCCGGGGACCACCTACCAGCACTCGGCCTTCGATGGGCGCCACTCCCTGAGCTCCCACTGCTGGCTCCGCGTCCCCCCCTGTGACAGAGCCAACTCCATCCCCATCCCAATGGTGTCCCCGTCCCCACATCGTCCCCATCTCCATGGCGTCCCCGTCCCCACATCGTCCCCATCCCCCCATCATCCCCATCCCCACAGTGTCCCCCTGTCCCTGTGACAGAGCCAACTCCATCTCCAGCCCCACGGCGTCCCCATCCCCACATCGTCTCCAGCCCCACGGCGTCCCATCCCCCCAGTGGCCCCATCCCCATGGCATCCCCATCCCCACGTCGTCTCCGTCCCCACATCGGCCTCGGCCTCCCACATCGCCTCCGCGCTCCCGCCCACCACGCGCTCCGCGGAGATCCGCCCGGCGCCCGGGGGCGTCACCGCTGCCGCGCCTCGCCATTGGCGGGCGGCCGCCGGCGGGGCCAATGGCCGTGCGACAAGGCGGAGCGGGAGCCGCGGCTCGGCGCTGCGCAGCGCCCTCCGCAAGCGCCCTCGCTGTCGCTTCTCCCAACCCGCCGCGCCGGGATCAGCCCAGCGCCTGGGGACGCCTCAGCCGACAAGAGCCGCTATTGGCGGGCGGGGCAGCCAATGGCGGTGCGCCGCAGCGGAGCCAATGGTGGCGCGGGGGCGTGGCCGCCGTGGGCTTCGGCGCCGGGTGAGGGCGAGGGCGCTGGCAGCGAGGAGGCGGTAGCGGGGCGGGCGCTGGGGCCGGGGCTGCTGCTGCTGGGCGGCGGCGGCGGCGGTGGCGAGCGGTGAGTGCGGGCGGGGCCCCCGGGCCCCCCTCTGCCCCTCCCCCGGCGCCGGGCTCCCCGTCAGCGGCCCCACGGACCGGCCTGCAACCGCCCCCGGGAGGTGCTGCCCCCCCGATCTTCCCCCCGGGACGTGCTGCCCCCCCGGAGCCCCCCGACCTGCCCTCCCGGAATGTGCTGCCCCCCCGACGTGCCCCCCCTGTGTCGTGCTGCCCCCCTGACCTGCCCCCCGGGACGTGCTGCCCCCCCCGACCCCCCCGACTTCTCCCCCCGGGACATCTTGATCCCCCGGATGCCCCCCAACGTGCCCCCCCCGGCCCCTCACCACCCCCCGTGTCCCCGCAGGCCCCCACTCCCTGCGCTACTTCCACACCGCCGTGACGGAGCCCAGCCCGGGGCTGCCCGCCTTCGTCTCCGTGGGCTACGTGGACGGAGAGCTCATCGATGGCTACGACAGCGAGACGCAGAGGGCGGTGCCGGGTGCGGCCTGGATGGAGCAGGAGGGTCAGGACCACTGGGACAGGCAGCCCCAGAACGCATATGGCAATCATTAGTCTTACTGAGTGGAGCTGGACACACTGCAGAAGCGCTACAACCAGAGCGGGGGTGAGCGCGGGCCGGGGCTCCCAGCGGCAGCTGCTCGCTGTCAGCGCTGGGGGCTGCGGGTCTGGGGTGCCCCCGGCCCTGCGCTGGGTGCCGTGTCCAAGCCCCTGTGCGGGGCCGGGGCTGCCCCTGAGCCCCCGTCTCCCTGCTTGTGTCTCAGGGTATCACACAGTGCAGCGCACGTACGGCTGTGACCTCCTGGAGGACGGTGGGATCTGGGGGTTTCTGCGGGATGCCTACGACGGGAAGGATTTCATCGCCTTTGACAAGGACACGCTGACATTCGTCATGGCGTATGCTGCTGCGCTAATCACCAAGAGGAAGTGGGAGGCAGAGAATGAGCCTGAGAGGCTGAAGCACTACCTGGAGAAGAGCTGCATGGAGTGGCAGTGGAGATACATGGAGTACAGGAGGGCTGCGCTGGAGAGGAGAGGTGAGGGCGAGGCGGGACCCCCCGGACACGGGGACGGGCCCCGGGCTCGGTGTTATGGAAATGAGGCTTGTCAGCCACCATAACAGGGCCCGACCCTAGGTTCCCGCAGAAAAGTTTGGCGCCAAATCAAAGCAAATGAAATAATGAAATTTTAATGACACGCGTGCGGTAATTACAGCTCGAGCTGGGTGTCTCCGAAGAGGGACCCCAAACAAAGAAATGCCTGGGCAATTATACCTTCCAATGTAAGCTCTCCACCCCTCAGGCAGTAGTTTGGACCAATAGTAATATTTGGGCCTGGAGTCTCCTGCTCCTTATTGGGTCTCATCCCTGTGCCTAGGCAGGCTGTTTATCTTTACTGTTATGGTTTTTGTTGACAGATGTGTCTTGGTTCCTCGGGTCCCGCCCTTGTCTCTCCAGGCTCTGACAAAGAGGTGTTGTTCCAGCAATTAGCACTGCCCCAGCAGTGACAATAGGTGTTATCTGCCAAGGTCCTGATGAAGGGATATAATCCAGACCCCGAGATAGTCCAGACCCCCTAATTAACACTGTTTCAGCAATGAGAGGAGGCTTTGTTTCCCAGGGTCCTGGTGCCCAAGTAGGCCTTATTTCAAAGCCTTGACATCCTCCCTCCCAGAGCGTGAAGCACAGGAATGCGAACTGCTTGCAACTCCCTTATCATTCCAGCTTGAACCAGCTCTCAGTCCCTTTTCTTACTGAACTAGGTAAAAGTTCATTATTCCTCATGATTTATAAAACTGACTGATTATGCTTGCCATAAAATGGACACCCCTGTCTGAATCAGTGGCTTCTGGGACTCTGTACCTGGGTATGATTTCTTTCAGTAAGGCTTTTACTACCCGCCCTGTGTCAGCCGTTCTTGTTGGGAAAAGTCCTACCCAGCCATTTTAGGCTAGCATGTGCGCATATTCTTGCTATTTTTCCTTTTAGTGTTCTATTCATTCTTTCTACTTGTCCTGAAGATTGTGGGTGATAAGGGGTTGTAGGTTTCTTTTTATGCCTAATGATTTCTATAACTGAGTGATTATGCTTGCCGTAAAATGGGCACCCCTGTCTGAATCAGTGGCTTCTGGGACCCCATACCTGGATATGATTTCCTTCAGTAAGGCTTTTACCACTCCCCGTGTGTCGGCCTTTCTTGTTGGGAAAGCTTCTACCCAGCCTGATAACTGATCTACTATCACTAACAAGTGTTTGTAGCCATTGGCAGATGGCATATCCGCATAATCTATTTGTAGCTTTTGGAAAGGGAAGTAGGCCCATGACCGTCCCCCTAACTCTGAGCTTGGCTTGTTATTTGAAAACTTCTGGCAGGTCGGGCAGCTATTTGTTATTCTTTTTGCAGCCGCGTAGATTCCTGGAGCAGCCCATACTTTCTGTACCTGGTTAGCCACCGCCTCCGCTCCCCCATGAGCTTTATCGTGAAACCACCTAGCTATAGTAATTAATTTTTTTTTTTTGGTAGAATTGGTTTTCTTCCAAGTGTCCATATTCCATCATCATTTTGTTTTGCTTCCCACTGCTCCCATTGTTTTTTCTCTTCCACTGAGCAGTCTTTTTCATACGTGGTTTTGGGGTCTATTAAAATTGGCCATTCACTCTGGTCCATCCTTGGAACTGCCCCCATACATTCTCTCAGAGGTTGTCGAGCTGCAGCCTTCGCAGCAGCGTCGGCTAAAGCATTTCCTCTGCTAATTTCTGTAGTGTCTTTAGTATGGGCTGGGCAGTGTATTACAGCAATTTCTTTGGGCAGTTGGACTGCTTCCAGCAAATTACGTATTTCTTCTCCATTAGCTAATTTCTTTCCTGATGACGAAAAGAATCCTCGCTCTTTCCATAACATCCCTGTTACATGACCTACTCCAAATGCATATTTAGAATCGGTATAGATATTTACCTGCAGGTTCTTACCAATTTTTACTGCTTGGGTCAATGCTATTAATTCTGCTGCTTGAGCACTTACAGACGGAGACAAAGGATTGGCCTCAAGTACCTCAAAGAGGTTAGTGACAGCATAGCCGGAGTGGTGCCTTCCGTCCAAATACTAGGATGATCCATCTGTAAACGGAACTAAGTCTGGGTTTCCCAAAGGTTCGTCTTTAAGGTCCTCCCGGGGCTTGCTCGAGCTGACGATCACCTGCTCACAGGAATGATGTGGTTCTCCATCCTCAGGTAGAGGCAATAGTGTTGCTGGATTTAAGATGTTGCATCTCTTTAAGGTCACATTATCTGCATGCAGTATTATCAGTTCATAGCGGTGAGCTCTCTGTGGGGATAGTGCTTGAGTCACGTATTGTTTCATTGACAGTTCTACTTCATGTGGCACATACACAGTCAATGAGTGACCCAAAACTACAGGTCATGTTTTTTTCAGTAAGAGCTGCCATAGCTGCTATTGCTCTGATGCATCCTGGAGTGCCTTTAGCTACCTCATCTAGCTGCGTGGAATAATAGGCCACTGGTCTGTGGTGAGGGCCTAGTTTTTGGGTGAGTACCCCACTTGCTACTCCCTGTCGTTCATGGACAAATAATTCCAATGGTTTGCTATAATCTGGTAACCCTAGAGCAGGGGCTGAAACCAACGCCTTTTTCACAGATGTAAAAGCTTTCTCCCTTTCTGGGCCCCAGGCCACAGGCTCTATCTCCTCCTTTTTTGTTGCCTGCACTAGAGGCTTAGTAAGTTCTGCTAACCCAGGAATCCACGGTTGGCAAAATCCTACAGCTCCTAAAAATCCCGTGTTGTTTTTTTGTTACAGGACGAGGCATATCAAGAATTGTCTTTACTCGTTCTGGATCAACTAACCTGTGTCCTTCTTTTAAGATAAAACCCAAATATTTTACCTCTCTTTGACACAGCTGGAGTTTAGACAGAGATGCCTGATGCCCTTTTTCTGCAAGAGCGTTACATGGAGAAACAGTGTCTTTTAAAAATGTCTCATAATCTTTACTTGCTAATAACATATCATCTACATATTGTATTACTACAGAATGTCCTGGAAGTTCGATATCTGAGAGGTCATTTTTGAGTATACGCGAAAGAATAGTCAGAGACCCAGTAAATCCCTGTGGCAGCCTTGTCCAAGTTAATTGTTGTCCCTTCCAAGTGAAAGCCAAGAGATCTTGGCTATCTTCAGCTATCGGTATACTAAAAAAAGCTGCCGTTAGGTCAATCACAGTAAAATAAGTTGCCCAAAGGGGTATCTGTAGTAAAATGGTTGATGGGTTAGGGACTACTGGATGTGGAGCAACTACCTGTTGGTTTATAGCCCCTAAGTCTTGTATAAACTGATACTCTGGATCACCATCAGAATCTTGCCTGTTCTTTTTAACTGGCAGAATTGGGGTGTTGTACGGGGATTCACAGACTCTAAGGATACCCAGTTTCAAATAATGATTGATTTGTTTTTGGATGCTCTTCTCTGCTTCCTTTGGGATAGGGTATTGCTTAACTGCAGGAGGCAATCCCCCCTTTGTTTTTATCGAGACTGGACTAGCTGATTTCAGTAGTCCCACATCCATTCCTGAAGAGCTCCATAACCGTTTAGGAACTGATTCTAACCTTGTTGGAATTTGCAGATTAGTCGACTCTGGTTCTGGTGTCTTAGCCAGAACACATGAGCCCATAATTATTAATTCCACCTCTTCTGGCTGTAAGCAGATCTGAGTATCCAAGGCTTGCAGGAGATCTCTCCCTAAAAGGCACATGGGCGCGTCTGTGGAAATTATAATACATCCCCACGCTCTTTTACCTCCAATAGTAAGCAATAAGGGCTTAGATAACATTCGTTCGCCTTTTCCCGCTACTCCTTGCATCATTATTTTATCTGGTGACTTGCATCCTTTAGGCTCAAACTTTAAAAGGGAAAGGGTGGCTCCAGTATCCACTAGAAAGGGAACTTCTAAGCCTTCTATATTTGCCATTACCTGCCCCTCAAAATCCAAATTTATATCCCATAAATTTACCCCCATTTCCACAGTATTTTCTGAGTCTCCTATCTCCTGTCATTGTGGCCTGATTTGATTGCCTCATGCTGGCCCCTCTATTCCCAAGTGCACAGGGCCTCACTGGGCATTCCTGCTTCCAGTGTCCTTGTTCCCCCCAAGAATGACAAACATCATTAACTCTTAATTGTACACCACCTTCACTTTGACTCCATCTATCTCCCCTGGTTCTTCCGCGCCCCCTCCCCTTGCCAGCCTGGCATATGCTCTTTAAAATACTTTTGTGTATCAGGGGCTGCTTGATCTATAAAAACAGTAATTGCAAGGAATGCAGACTGCTTGTAACTGCCTTATCTTCCCAGCTGGAACCAGCTCTGAGGCCCTTTTCTTACTGGACTAAGTAAAAGTTCATTATTTTCGATAAGTGCGGCCTAAGGCTTCAGCAAATTTAGCTCCTCATGCCAGGCAAGTTTTAGAGAAGTTGTGCTAAGCGGCTGCCTGTAGGCAGTTTCAGTTTGCTCTTCCTTAACACAAGGATCCTGCCTGGAAAGTACCAAGTGTGATGACATGGCTGTAGGCCTGGCAGGGCAGGTGGGGTTTTTCCTGCATGCTGCCAGTGAGGGGAATGGGCTTGAGCAGCAGTGCTTGGATCCAGCAGGTCAGCCCCTGGGTGTGCAGCTGGTGCTGGCAGCAGGGCTTTGTTTTCATGAGCGTGGGCCCCTCTTTGTGCATGAAGGCTGGCGTGGAGAGATGGTCCCCACGTGCCCCCTGGGGGCAAAAGCAAGAAAAGCACAAGCCCCGTGAGTAGGAAGAGGTGCACAGGTGAGGGCAGGGCCTGCTTGCCCAGGTGGCCTGGCGGTCCAGCAGCTGGACGTCCCGAAGGCGAGCCAGCAGCGAGGCACCAAGGCTGGGGGGTGTCACGCTTCATCAGGAGGAGAGTGTGCCCGTGTGCTGCCGTGAGGCTCAAGCCGGTGGCCAAGGTGGTGAGGAGAGCCCAAAAGTCGGTGCCCCTGAGGGGAGAGGAGGATGCATGGAAGAGTGAGGAAGCGATGGTGTGGGAGGGCAAGGCAAAGGTGCAGGGTGATGTGGAGCAAAGAAAGCCTGGAGGGGCCCAGCGCAGTGCGTGCACGCCAATAGGGAAGTGCTTAGAGAGCAACAGTCTGGAGAAATGAATCTCTGACAGCTTTTGTGGGAAATCTGCAGAGGCGGGCACCTGTCTCAGGGGTCCGTCCGCTAATGCCTGCAGCCTGGGGACCAGACAGGAGCACTTTGCAGTCTGTGTGCAGCTGCGGGCCTGCAGCGTGGCATGCCTGGAGCGCTGCGGTGGATGGCTGCAGCCTCTTTGGGAAGGCCCGTCTGGGAAGGTGCGGAGGGGCAGTTGGCCTTTCTGTGAGAAAGCAGCGGGAATGCAGGACGCTCTGCCTAGGGCTGGACGGTGAGGCATATGGGTGAGGCTTAGTGGCCCGAGCAAGAGGAGTGGTCTTGCAGTGGCTGGCTGTGTGCTCTAGAGGGCCTGAAGAAGGGCAGCATCTGCACGGTGTAGGAGGCAGAGAGGTGGGGAGAGGAAAATTCCTGCTGCGGCACAGATGGCAGCTCGGAGCTGGGCTCAGAAGCTGGCACCAGAGGCTGGGAGGCAAAGCCCTGGTGCTGGAGGTGCCCCCGGTGAGCAGCAAGGCCTTGTGATGTCGGTGCTAGCACGGTCACCAGCAAGGCCTTGTGATGCGGGTGCCCCTGGTGGCCAGCAGGAGGTGGTCACGGGGGTCCCCATGGCAACGTGCAGGGCTTTGTGATGGGGGTGGCATCATGCCCCCAAGGCCATTGTGATGGGGCGGTGCCCGTGGTGACCGAGTCCATGCTGGGAGCAGAGCCCCTGGCTGTGCCCTCTGAGGAGAGCAGCTCGCTGAGGAGGGAGCAGCTCTCTTGAGTGCCAGAGTGGCAGGTGCGCAGGAGAAGCTCCTGCTGATGGACAAGGGGCGGCAGGCGAATGCCGGCTCCCAGCCCGTGGATGGGCTTTCTGTGAGGCCGAAGCGCAGAAGCAAGGTGAGCGGTGGGGCTGGAGGGAGAGGCAGGCAGCAGGGCTGGGAGCCGCACGGAAAGCATGAGGACGGTGGGGAAGAGGAGGTGGGGCAAGCGAGCCAGGCCTGATCTTCTCTGGCCAGGGGGTATTTCTTGCTGGTGCTGGGGATTTTCTGGTGCACAAAGCACACCGACTGGGGTGCTGCAAGGCCCAAATGGAGCCTGTGAGCTGTGCTGAGGGTCAGAGAGCATCTCCAGGCTTAGCACAGCTGGGTCGTGCTAGGCCATGAGCTTCCCTTTGCCATGGGGCCGGGCTTTCCTGTGCCTGAGGGGCCGCTTGTACGAACGCAACCGCCTCCATCATGTGCTTCCTTCTCCCTGCAGGGGGGCCAGCGGGAGCCGCATGCAGTGACGCAACGCATCCCGACCCCGACTTCATCGCAGCAAAGGGACAGGCGGCCGTTGCTGCCCGGCCCACAGAGCTGGCAAGACCCTGAAGACGTCATCGCGAAGGTAGCGAGCTGAGCAGTGATGGTGGCAAAGCCTCTGCCTGACTGTGCATAGCTGCCAAGCAGCAGGCGGGAAGTGGTGGGAGGGAGCAGGAGGAGCGCCTGCTCTGCATGGCAGTCGGCAAGGACATGGCTCGAGGTTTCCGAGGGAGCTGCCTTTGCCCATCTCTTGCCCAGTGGTGACCAGCCTTCTCCCCACGCAGCCTTTGGGAGCCAGCTGCGTGGGAGAGTGCTGCTGTTGTGGAGGGTTTCAGGGGCCACAGGGAGTGTGCATGTGGGAAGGCTGGGGGGGAGGGGTAAAGGGCAGCAGTAACTTGGCCTTCCTCATGGGCTTTGATTGCAGATGGCGGAGGACACTGTGAGGGAGGTTCTCGACTCGGTGCAAGCTCTTCATGCCTCCAGCAGCCTTGTGAAGAAGGCTCCTCCGGGGCGCCGGGAGACACTGCACAGCAGGCCTTGTGCAAGAGCAGAGACACCGCATCGGCCCGGCTTAGCGCCTCACGCAACCAAGGCAGCTAGGCAGGCACGTGGAGGCCTGGAGGCCTCTACAGGTCAAAGAGCGGCATCCGCATGTCGACCTCCAGAAAAATCCTGCAGATCTTCTTTGAGATGCAGGGCCACTGCTGAGGCTCTGGAGGATGTGGCAAGGAGAGTGCCTGCCTCTCCAAAAGCTAAGCAGGAAGCTGGCGCTCTCCCCCGAGCAATTCAAGCTCCTGTCTCCTATTTGCCTGAGGCCAGGCCTGGGTCTTCCGCGCTGGGAAAAGCAAGGATGCTGCAAGCTGTTGAGAACATCCTTGCAGATGTGTGCATGGAAATGAGGGCTGAGGACCAGAGACCTGCTGCACACAGCCCCGCACTGCCTGCCGCACCTCTGATGCACGCACTGCTGGCGCTCGCGTCTGCAGCCTTGAGCCGTCCTGATGATGTGAGTGCGGGACATGGCCGGGAGCTCAGGGCAGCCGGGCCACAAAGGACCTTGGCATACACCATTGCTCTAGCAGGCCTGGCAAGCGCATTGCAGAAGGAGAGCAGGGAGCGTGGCAAAAACACAGCTGCCACAGCTCTGCAAGGGCCAGATTGCAACAGGCGTGGGGGCAAAAGGAAGGTCATGGGGGCCGGTGCACCAGCTTCCCCGGGCAGGGGCCATGGACTGGTCACACTAGGATGGCAACTTGCAGTGCAGAGGCCCAAACAGCAGCCTCTGGGCATCATCTGTCGCCTTCAAGGCACGCCACTGCGCATACACCCCGACAACCCCTCGCAGTATCTCGCCGTGCTCTCAATCAAAACAGAGACGCTGGAGGAGCTCGACAGGAGCTGCGTGGCGCGCACCGGGCAGAGCTTGGCTCAGCTGCGAGAAGCCTTTCTGGAGAGGAAGGAGCCGAGGCCAAAGGAGAGGGAGGTCGAGGAAGAGGAGGGCAAGGGGAAACGTTTCTCCCTGACAGCATCGGGATGCCTCAATGTTCGCCCCAAGGAGGTGAGTGCAAAGGGTGGGCCAGGGCAGATGGTGACCCTCCGTGTGCTGGGGCCAGCTGCTGCGCCCTGCTGCAACAGTGTGATGGTGGCAGTGCTGGCAGGGCCACGGGGGGCATTGCTGGTGGGAAAAGCAGCTGCCTTCACAAATCTCCCTCTCTGGCTTCAGCTCTGTGCCAGAAACTCCTTCTATAACCTGTGGCAACCGGAGGTGACGCGAGTGGAGCTCCTGAAGGATGCGAGGTCCAAGTGGGAGGTGCTGGAGCGGCTGTACGCCCATGCGCCCAGGAGGGAGCGCAAGATGGGAGCTGGGAAGAGAGTCCGGGGAGCACCAGAGGATGCTGGCGTGGAGTGGAGCGATGAGGAAGAGGACGTTGAAGAAGAACCTTTGGAATGGGAGGAGCTGGAGAAAAACACAGCCTTGGTCATGAGCTGGGTCAGACCGAGCCTCAGGAGCCTCTTGGCAGACCCACAGCCGTGTCCTGAGGAGGTGCCCTGCTCACCCGTTGTGAAGGGCAGAGATGCTGCCAGGGAGGCAGCTGGTGACCTGCAGAGCACGCCTCTGGCCCCAGCAGTGCCCCGAGGAGCCGTGGCAGCGGCATCTCCTTTGGCAGGAGGCTGCCAGGACGCGGGGGACAGTGTGCCTCTGGCTCCACTGGCCAGCACAGGAGCAAAGGCAGAGGCCTCCCCTGCAGCCAGAGGCCCTGAGGATGCAGGGGAAAATGCTCCTCTGCCTCCATCGCTTCCCGCAGAGGCTGCGCCAAAGGCCTCCCAGTTGTGCGGAGGCCCTTGTGGGGAGAGCAACAGCCTGCCTCTCCAACCACCATTGCCCGAAGAAAGCGCAGCAGAAGGCTCTGCCCTGGCCGCAGGCCTTCCTCACCAGGTGAGCAAGGAGCATGGCGTCGGCACCCACCACCAAAGGGAGGTGCGGTGTGAGCAGCGTCTGGGGTGTGCAGGGTGGGTGAGAAGAGCTGCCCCATCGCATGGGTCCCCCGCGGCCGTGGTGAGAAGCTGTCCCCCCAGCCCTTTGCGCTCTGCACTCTCTGTCCTGGGGAAGATGCCTGGTGCTCTGTGTTTCCAAGTGCCAGAGGCCCAGGGCTGACGTGCCCTCCCCGGCCTGCACAGCATCCAGCCCTGGGGCATGGATGCTGAGCAAGGAGGGCAGGGGCAGCCCCAGCAGCAGCCGCCTCCCACAGCCAGCGAGCCAGCCCCCTTGTGCCACGTACCCGGCCACCTCCATCCCCCGCTGCCCGTCGTGGCCCCCGGCCCAGCCCTGCTGCTACGGCCCCAAGACAAGCCTTGTGCCATTGCCCAGCCAGCTGCATGTGCCTCCCCTTGGGGCTCGCGGCCACTCACAGCATCCCCCCACCCCAAACCCTTTGCCCCCTCCTATATCCCAGGGCACCAGGATGCTGAGCATGGCCAGCTGATATCACACAGGGCTGTGTTCCTGCTCTCCCCATGCAGGTTGCCTGTGAGCCCAAAGAGGAGCACAAGTCATCGTCTTCCCTCCGGCCCTGCGGGAGGGCGCGGGAGCTGGGAGCTGGGAAGAGAGTCTGGGAAGTGCCAGAGGATGCTGGCGTGGAGTGGAGCGATGAGGAAGAGGATGTTGATGAAGAGCCTTTGGAATGGGAGGAGCTGGAGGAAAACATGGCCTTGGTCATGAGCTGGGTCAGACCGAGCCTCAGGAGCCTCTTGGCAGACCCACAGCCGTGTCCTGAGGAGGTGCCCTGCTCACCCGTTGTGAAGGGCAGAGATGCTGCCAGGGAGGCAGCTGGTGACCTGCAGAGCACGCCTCTGGCCCCAGCAGTGCCCCGAGGAGCCGAGGCAGCGGCATCTGCTCTGGCGGGAGGCTGCCAGGATGCGGGGGACAGTGTGCCTCTGGCCCCATCAGCCAGCACAGGAACAAAGGCGGAGGCCTCCCCCGCAGCCAGAGAACCTCAGGCTTGCCCTGCACTTGCCCAGCCCCTCGCCCACGGCTCTCCTTCCTCCACAGGCATCACCGCCCTCCCGCATGCTGCGCCTTCCAGGCGATGGCCATTGCGGCTCAGGGCAGCGCTTCGGGCTCTGCGCAGAGCTTTTAGCTGCCGCTGTGACTCAGGGCAGTGAGAGGAACAGCGCGAGGATGCAGCTGCCAGACAGGTGGCCCGAGATGGGAGATGGCGCAGAGCAAAGAGGCAGAGCGACGGAGGCTCTCTCCTGGCTGCTACAGCAATGCTACTGCGTCGTGTCCCACAGCCCATGTGCTGCTCCAAATAAACCCTCGGCAGCTGTTCCCGCTGTGTTACTTGGTGTCAGGGAACTGTCAGGAGAAAGACTAGTGCAGGCGCTGCCAAGGAAGGCAGTCAGGGCTGCAGAGAAAGCCCTACAAGCAGTCGCAGAGTGAGAGAGCAGCTGGGGTGGGAAGGGTCTTCCGGAGGTGTCTGCTGCAACCTCCTGCTGCAAGTGGAGGCAAGCAGAGGAGGTTTCGCAGGGCCTGTCAGGGTCGAGCTCTGACTGTCTCTGGCGATGGATTCCCGCACGGCCCTGGCACCCTGCTCCAGTGTTGCACCACCATTCGGCTTCCAAGGCCATTTGCAGTCTCTGAGGGGACTTTTCCCTGCCACAAGCCGTGCCGTTGCCCTCAACCTGTCCCCAGGCCCCTCAGGACGTCTCTGGCTCCATGCTCTCTGCACGCTCCCGTTAGGCACTTGCAGGCAGCAGTGAGATCCCCCTACGCCTTCTCTTCTGCCGGCTGCACCAAGCCAGCACCCTTGGTCTCTGCTCCTGTGTGCTGTGCTGCAGCTGCCAGGCAGCTTGGGGGCCTGCGCTGGGCTTGCTGCAGTGTGGCCCCATCTGCGTGGGCCAGGGGGCTGGGGATATGGGTGCAATGGGGTGGGGGCCTGGGATATGGGTGCAATAGGGCGGGGGCCTGGGGATGTGGGTGCAATGGGGCAGGGGGCCTGGGGAGGTGGTTGCAATTGGCAGGGGCCTGGGGACATGGGCGCAAAGGGGCAGGGGCCTGGGGATATGGGTGCAATGAGTCGGGGAAGCTCCGGATATGGGCGTAATGGGGCAGGGGCAGGGGCCTGGGGACGTGGGTGCAATGGGGTGGGGGGCTGGGGACACAGGTGCAATGGGCCAGGGGGCTGGGACCATGGGTGCAATGGGGTGGGGGGCCTGGGTTCAGGGGTGGTGATGTGACCTCACGCCTGAGTCCATGGGTGCAAAGGGGGTCGACACCTGGGTCCATGGGTGGTGGTGGGTGCTGATGGGGCCGCCACCTGGGCCCATGTGTGATAACACGGGTGCAATGGGGCTGGACACCTGGGTCCATGGGTGGTCACAGGTGCTGATGGGTGGCCACCTGGGCCCATGGGTGATAACATGGGTGCAATTGTTACAAGACAACCCTGAGAAGCTCAGAAAGAATGTTTGAAGTAGGTAGATTTGGATAACTTCTATCTTAGACAGAATTTGCTTAGCATGAGTAGCCACACACTTGCTTAGCATGAGTAGCTAAATTTGCTGAAGCCTTAGGCCACGCTCCTAGTTCGGTAAGAAAGGGCCCCAGAGCTGGTGCAGGCTGGAAAGATAAGGGAGTTACAAGCAGTCTGCATTCCTGTGCCCCACTCTCCGAAAGGGAGGATGTCAAGGCTGTGAAATAAGGCCTGTTTGGGCGCCAGGACCTTGGGAAGCAAAGCCTCCTCTCACTGTTGAAACTGTGTTAATTAAGGGGTCTGGATTATGTCCTCTTCCTCAGGACCTTGGGAGATAACATCTACTGACCTAGCTGGGGCAGTGTTAATTGATCAGGACCTTGAGAAGCAGGGGTGGGACCCAGGGAATGAAGAAATCACTAACCAATCAGTGTAAAAGGGAAAGTCGCAAATCTGGCAATTTGTTTGTATAAATGCTACTTGAAAAGTTGGGGTGTGTGTGCTCGATTTGTGGGAAACCACCGAGCACCCAGGCTTGCGCAGCTCTGAAATAAATAAACAAATGTCTCTCCTGAGTGTGTAATTATTGGCTTATTGCACACCGGGCAACGAATCCGCTTTTCGGACAACACATGGATGGGTGTGGGTGCTGATGGGATTGGATGCCTGGCTCCAGGGGTGCAACGGGGCTAGACGCCTGGGGCCCTGGGCAGCTCCTCACCCATGGGTGCCACCTTGGGCAGGTTTCCACATCTTCCAGTAGACCTATGGGTGCCGGGGTGGGCCGGGGACCACCTACCAGCACTCGGCCTTCGATGGGCGCCACTCCCTGAGCTCCCACTGCTGGCTCCGCGTCCCCCCCTGTGACAGAGCCAACTCCATCCCCATCCCAATGGTGTCCCCGTCCCCACATCGTCCCCATCTCCATGGCGTCCCCGTCCCCACATCGTCCCCATCCCCCCATCATCCCCATCCCCACAGTGTCCCCCTGTCCCTGTGACAGAGCCAACTCCATCTCCAGCCCCACGGCGTCCCCATCCCCACATCGTCTCCAGCCCCACGGCGTCCCATCCCCCCAGTGGCCCCATCCCCATGGCATCCCCATCCCCACGTCGTCTCCGTCCCCACATCGGCCTCGGCCTCCCACATCGCCTCCGCGCTCCCGCCCACCACGCGCTCCGCGGAGATCCGCCCGGCGCCCGGGGGCGTCACCGCTGCCGCGCCTCGCCATTGGCGGGCGGCCGCCGGCGGGGCCAATGGCCGTGCGACAAGGCGGAGCGGGAGCCGCGGCTCGGCGCTGCGCAGCGCCCTCCGCAAGCGCCCTCGCTGTCGCTTCTCCCAACCCGCCGCGCCGGGATCAGCCCAGCGCCTGGGGACGCCTCAGCCGACAAGAGCCGCTATTGGCGGGCGGGGCAGCCAATGGCGGTGCGCCGCAGCGGAGCCAATGGTGGCGCGGGGGCGTGGCCGCCGTGGGCTTCGGCGCCGGGTGAGGGCGAGGGCGCTGGCAGCGAGGAGGCGGTAGCGGGGCGGGCGCTGGGGCCGGGGCTGCTGCTGCTGGGCGGCGGCGGCGGCGGTGGCGAGCGGTGAGTGCGGGCGGGGCCCCCGGGCCCCCCTCTGCCCCTCCCCCGGCGCCGGGCTCCCCGTCAGCGGCCCCACGGACCGGCCTGCAACCGCCCCCGGGAGGTGCTGCCCCCCCGATCTTCCCCCCGGGACGTGCTGCCCCCCCGGAGCCCCCCGACCTGCCCTCCCGGAATGTGCTGCCCCCCCGACGTGCCCCCCCTGTGTCGTGCTGCCCCCCTGACCTGCCCCCCGGGACGTGCTGCCCCCCCCGACCCCCCCGACTTCTCCCCCCGGGACATCTTGATCCCCCGGATGCCCCCCAACGTGCCCCCCCCGGCCCCTCACCACCCCCCGTGTCCCCGCAGGCCCCCACTCCCTGCGCTACTTCCACACCGCCGTGACGGAGCCCAGCCCGGGGCTGCCCGCCTTCGTCTCCGTGGGCTACGTGGACGGAGAGCTCATCGATGGCTACGACAGCGAGACGCAGAGGGCGGTGCCGGGCGCGGCCTGGATGGAGCAGGAGGGTCAGGACCACTGGGACAGGCAGCCCCAGAACGCATATGGCAATCATTAGTCTTACTGAGTGGAGCTGGACACACTGCAGAAGCGCTACAACCAGAGCGGGGGTGAGCGCGGGCCGGGGCTCCCAGCGGCAGCTGCTCGCTGTCAGCGCTGGGGGCTGCGGGTCTGGGGTGCCCCCGGCCCTGCGCTGGGTGCCGTGTCCAAGCCCCTGTGCGGGGCCGGGGCTGCCCCTGAGCCCCCGTCTCCCTGCTTGTGTCTCAGGGTATCACACAGTGCAGCGCACGTACGGCTGTGAGCTCCTGGAGGACGGTGGGATCTGGGGGTTTCTGCGGGATGCCTACGACGGGAAGGATTTCATCGCCTTTGACAAGGACACGCTGACATTCGTCATGGCGTATGCTGCTGCGCTAATCACCAAGAGGAAGTGGGAGGCAGAGAATGAGCCTGAGAGGCTGAAGCACTACCTGGAGAAGAGCTGCATGGAGTGGCAGTGGAGATACATGGAGTACAGGAGGGCTGCGCTGGAGAGGAGAGGTGAGGGCGAGGCGGGACCCCCCGGACACGGGGACGGGCCCCGGGCTCGGTGTTATGGAAATGAGGCTTGTCAGCCACCATAACAGGGCCCGACCCTAGGTTCCCGCAGAAAAGTTTGGCGCCAAATCAAAGCAAATGAAATAATGAAATTTTAATGACACGCGTGCGGTAATTACAGCTCGAGCTGGGTGTCTCCGAAGAGGGACCCCAAACAAAGAAATGCCTGGGCAATTATACCTTCCAATGTAAGCTCTCCACCCCTCAGGCAGTAGTTTGGACCAATAGTAATATTTGGGCCTGGAGTCTCCTGCTCCTTATTGGGTCTCATCCCTGTGCCTAGGCAGGCTGTTTATCTTTACTGTTATGGTTTTTGTTGACAGATGTGTCTTGGTTCCTCGGGTCCCGCCCTTGTCTCTCCAGGCTCTGACAAAGAGGTGTTGTTCCAGCAATTAGCACTGCCCCAGCAGTGACAATAGGTGTTATCTGCCAAGGTCCTGATGAAGGGATATAATCCAGACCCCGAGATAGTCCAGACCCCCTAATTAACACTGTTTCAGCAATGAGAGGAGGCTTTGTTTCCCAGGGTCCTGGTGCCCAAGTAGGCCTTATTTCAAAGCCTTGACATCCTCCCTCCCAGAGCGTGAAGCACAGGAATGCGAACTGCTTGCAACTCCCTTATCATTCCAGCTTGAACCAGCTCTCAGTCCCTTTTCTTACTGAACTAGGTAAAAGTTCATTATTCCTCATGATTTATAAAACTGACTGATTATGCTTGCCATAAAATGGACACCCCTGTCTGAATCAGTGGCTTCTGGGACTCTGTACCTGGGTATGATTTCTTTCAGTAAGGCTTTTACTACCCGCCCTGTGTCAGCCGTTCTTGTTGGGAAAAGTCCTACCCAGCCATTTTAGGCTAGCATGTGCGCATATTCTTGCTATTTTTCCTTTTAGTGTTCTATTCATTCTTTCTACTTGTCCTGAAGATTGTGGGTGATAAGGGGTTGTAGGTTTCTTTTTATGCCTAATGATTTCTATAACTGAGTGATTATGCTTGCCGTAAAATGGGCACCCCTGTCTGAATCAGTGGCTTCTGGGACCCCATACCTGGATATGATTTCCTTCAGTAAGGCTTTTACCACTCCCCGTGTGTCGGCCTTTCTTGTTGGGAAAGCTTCTACCCAGCCTGATAACTGATCTACTATCACTAACAAGTGTTTGTAGCCATTGGCAGATGGCATATCCGCATAATCTATTTGTAGCTTTTGGAAAGGGAAGTAGGCCCATGACCGTCCCCCTAACTCTGAGCTTGGCTTGTTATTTGAAAACTTCTGGCAGGTCGGGCAGCTATTTGTTATTCTTTTTGCAGCCGCGTAGATTCCTGGAGCAGCCCATACTTTCTGTACCTGGTTAGCCACCGCCTCCGCTCCCCCATGAGCTTTATCGTGAAACCACCTAGCTATAGTAATTAATTTTTTTTTTTTGGTAGAATTGGTTTTCTTCCAAGTGTCCATATTCCATCATCATTTTGTTTTGCTTCCCACTGCTCCCATTGTTTTTTCTCTTCCACTGAGCAGTCTTTTTCATACGTGGTTTTGGGGTCTATTAAAATTGGCCATTCACTCTGGTCCATCCTTGGAACTGCCCCCATACATTCTCTCAGAGGTTGTCGAGCTGCAGCCTTCGCAGCAGCGTCGGCTAAAGCATTTCCTCTGCTAATTTCTGTAGTGTCTTTAGTATGGGCTGGGCAGTGTATTACAGCAATTTCTTTGGGCAGTTGGACTGCTTCCAGCAAATTACGTATTTCTTCTCCATTAGCTAATTTCTTTCCTGATGACGAAAAGAATCCTCGCTCTTTCCATAACATCCCTGTTACATGACCTACTCCAAATGCATATTTAGAATCGGTATAGATATTTACCTGCAGGTTCTTACCAATTTTTACTGCTTGGGTCAATGCTATTAATTCTGCTGCTTGAGCACTTACAGACGGAGACAAAGGATTGGCCTCAAGTACCTCAAAGAGGTTAGTGACAGCATAGCCGGAGTGGTGCCTTCCGTCCAAATACTAGGATGATCCATCTGTAAACGGAACTAAGTCTGGGTTTCCCAAAGGTTCGTCTTTAAGGTCCTCCCGGGGCTTGCTCGAGCTGACGATCACCTGCTCACAGGAATGATGTGGTTCTCCATCCTCAGGTAGAGGCAATAGTGTTGCTGGATTTAAGATGTTGCATCTCTTTAAGGTCACATTATCTGCATGCAGTATTATCAGTTCATAGCGGTGAGCTCTCTGTGGGGATAGTGCTTGAGTCACGTATTGTTTCATTGACAGTTCTACTTCATGTGGCACATACACAGTCAATGAGTGACCCAAAACTACAGGTCATGTTTTTTTCAGTAAGAGCTGCCATAGCTGCTATTGCTCTGATGCATCCTGGAGTGCCTTTAGCTACCTCATCTAGCTGCGTGGAATAATAGGCCACTGGTCTGTGGTGAGGGCCTAGTTTTTGGGTGAGTACCCCACTTGCTACTCCCTGTCGTTCATGGACAAATAATTCCAATGGTTTGCTATAATCTGGTAACCCTAGAGCAGGGGCTGAAACCAACGCCTTTTTCACAGATGTAAAAGCTTTCTCCCTTTCTGGGCCCCAGGCCACAGGCTCTATCTCCTCCTTTTTTGTTGCCTGCACTAGAGGCTTAGTAAGTTCTGCTAACCCAGGAATCCACGGTTGGCAAAATCCTACAGCTCCTAAAAATCCCGTGTTGTTTTTTTGTTACAGGACGAGGCATATCAAGAATTGTCTTTACTCGTTCTGGATCAACTAACCTGTGTCCTTCTTTTAAGATAAAACCCAAATATTTTACCTCTCTTTGACACAGCTGGAGTTTAGACAGAGATGCCTGATGCCCTTTTTCTGCAAGAGCGTTACATGGAGAAACAGTGTCTTTTAAAAATGTCTCATAATCTTTACTTGCTAATAACATATCATCTACATATTGTATTACTACAGAATGTCCTGGAAGTTCGATATCTGAGAGGTCATTTTTGAGTATACGCGAAAGAATAGTCAGAGACCCAGTAAATCCCTGTGGCAGCCTTGTCCAAGTTAATTGTTGTCCCTTCCAAGTGAAAGCCAAGAGATCTTGGCTATCTTCAGCTATCGGTATACTAAAAAAAGCTGCCGTTAGGTCAATCACAGTAAAATAAGTTGCCCAAAGGGGTATCTGTAGTAAAATGGTTGATGGGTTAGGGACTACTGGATGTGGAGCAACTACCTGTTGGTTTATAGCCCCTAAGTCTTGTATAAACTGATACTCTGGATCACCATCAGAATCTTGCCTGTTCTTTTTAACTGGCAGAATTGGGGTGTTGTACGGGGATTCACAGACTCTAAGGATACCCAGTTTCAAATAATGATTGATTTGTTTTTGGATGCTCTTCTCTGCTTCCTTTGGGATAGGGTATTGCTTAACTGCAGGAGGCAATCCCCCCTTTGTTTTTATCGAGACTGGACTAGCTGATTTCAGTAGTCCCACATCCATTCCTGAAGAGCTCCATAACCGTTTAGGAACTGATTCTAACCTTGTTGGAATTTGCAGATTAGTCGACTCTGGTTCTGGTGTCTTAGCCAGAACACATGAGCCCATAATTATTAATTCCACCTCTTCTGGCTGTAAGCAGATCTGAGTATCCAAGGCTTGCAGGAGATCTCTCCCTAAAAGGCACATGGGCGCGTCTGTGGAAATTATAATACATCCCCACGCTCTTTTACCTCCAATAGTAAGCAATAAGGGCTTAGATAACATTCGTTCGCCTTTTCCCGCTACTCCTTGCATCATTATTTTATCTGGTGACTTGCATCCTTTAGGCTCAAACTTTAAAAGGGAAAGGGTGGCTCCAGTATCCACTAGAAAGGGAACTTCTAAGCCTTCTATATTTGCCATTACCTGCCCCTCAAAATCCAAATTTATATCCCATAAATTTACCCCCATTTCCACAGTATTTTCTGAGTCTCCTATCTCCTGTCATTGTGGCCTGATTTGATTGCCTCATGCTGGCCCCTCTATTCCCAAGTGCACAGGGCCTCACTGGGCATTCCTGCTTCCAGTGTCCTTGTTCCCCCCAAGAATGACAAACATCATTAACTCTTAATTGTACACCACCTTCACTTTGACTCCATCTATCTCCCCTGGTTCTTCCGCGCCCCCTCCCCTTGCCAGCCTGGCATATGCTCTTTAAAATACTTTTGTGTATCAGGGGCTGCTTGATCTATAAAAACAGTAATTGCAAGGAATGCAGACTGCTTGTAACTGCCTTATCTTCCCAGCTGGAACCAGCTCTGAGGCCCTTTTCTTACTGGACTAAGTAAAAGTTCATTATTTTCGATAAGTGCGGCCTAAGGCTTCAGCAAATTTAGCTCCTCATGCCAGGCAAGTTTTAGAGAAGTTGTGCTAAGCGGCTGCCTGTAGGCAGTTTCAGTTTGCTCTTCCTTAACACAAGGATCCTGCCTGGAAAGTACCAAGTGTGATGACATGGCTGTAGGCCTGGCAGGGCAGGTGGGGTTTTTCCTGCATGCTGCCAGTGAGGGGAATGGGCTTGAGCAGCAGTGCTTGGATCCAGCAGGTCAGCCCCTGGGTGTGCAGCTGGTGCTGGCAGCAGGGCTTTGTTTTCATGAGCGTGGGCCCCTCTTTGTGCATGAAGGCTGGCGTGGAGAGATGGTCCCCACGTGCCCCCTGGGGGCAAAAGCAAGAAAAGCACAAGCCCCGTGAGTAGGAAGAGGTGCACAGGTGAGGGCAGGGCCTGCTTGCCCAGGTGGCCTGGCGGTCCAGCAGCTGGACGTCCCGAAGGCGAGCCAGCAGCGAGGCACCAAGGCTGGGGGGTGTCACGCTTCATCAGGAGGAGAGTGTGCCCGTGTGCTGCCGTGAGGCTCAAGCCGGTGGCCAAGGTGGTGAGGAGAGCCCAAAAGTCGGTGCCCCTGAGGGGAGAGGAGGATGCATGGAAGAGTGAGGAAGCGATGGTGTGGGAGGGCAAGGCAAAGGTGCAGGGTGATGTGGAGCAAAGAAAGCCTGGAGGGGCCCAGCGCAGTGCGTGCACGCCAATAGGGAAGTGCTTAGAGAGCAACAGTCTGGAGAAATGAATCTCTGACAGCTTTTGTGGGAAATCTGCAGAGGCGGGCACCTGTCTCAGGGGTCCGTCCGCTAATGCCTGCAGCCTGGGGACCAGACAGGAGCACTTTGCAGTCTGTGTGCAGCTGCGGGCCTGCAGCGTGGCATGCCTGGAGCGCTGCGGTGGATGGCTGCAGCCTCTTTGGGAAGGCCCGTCTGGGAAGGTGCGGAGGGGCAGTTGGCCTTTCTGTGAGAAAGCAGCGGGAATGCAGGACGCTCTGCCTAGGGCTGGACGGTGAGGCATATGGGTGAGGCTTAGTGGCCCGAGCAAGAGGAGTGGTCTTGCAGTGGCTGGCTGTGTGCTCTAGAGGGCCTGAAGAAGGGCAGCATCTGCACGGTGTAGGAGGCAGAGAGGTGGGGAGAGGAAAATTCCTGCTGCGGCACAGATGGCAGCTCGGAGCTGGGCTCAGAAGCTGGCACCAGAGGCTGGGAGGCAAAGCCCTGGTGCTGGAGGTGCCCCCGGTGAGCAGCAAGGCCTTGTGATGTCGGTGCTAGCACGGTCACCAGCAAGGCCTTGTGATGCGGGTGCCCCTGGTGGCCAGCAGGAGGTGGTCACGGGGGTCCCCATGGCAACGTGCAGGGCTTTGTGATGGGGGTGGCATCATGCCCCCAAGGCCATTGTGATGGGGCGGTGCCCGTGGTGACCGAGTCCATGCTGGGAGCAGAGCCCCTGGCTGTGCCCTCTGAGGAGAGCAGCTCGCTGAGGAGGGAGCAGCTCTCTTGAGTGCCAGAGTGGCAGGTGCGCAGGAGAAGCTCCTGCTGATGGACAAGGGGCGGCAGGCGAATGCCGGCTCCCAGCCCGTGGATGGGCTTTCTGTGAGGCCGAAGCGCAGAAGCAAGGTGAGCGGTGGGGCTGGAGGGAGAGGCAGGCAGCAGGGCTGGGAGCCGCACGGAAAGCATGAGGACGGTGGGGAAGAGGAGGTGGGGCAAGCGAGCCAGGCCTGATCTTCTCTGGCCAGGGGGTATTTCTTGCTGGTGCTGGGGATTTTCTGGTGCACAAAGCACACCGACTGGGGTGCTGCAAGGCCCAAATGGAGCCTGTGAGCTGTGCTGAGGGTCAGAGAGCATCTCCAGGCTTAGCACAGCTGGGTCGTGCTAGGCCATGAGCTTCCCTTTGCCATGGGGCCGGGCTTTCCTGTGCCTGAGGGGCCGCTTGTACGAACGCAACCGCCTCCATCATGTGCTTCCTTCTCCCTGCAGGGGGGCCAGCGGGAGCCGCATGCAGTGACGCAACGCATCCCGACCCCGACTTCATCGCAGCAAAGGGACAGGCGGCCGTTGCTGCCCGGCCCACAGAGCTGGCAAGACCCTGAAGACGTCATCGCGAAGGTAGCGAGCTGAGCAGTGATGGTGGCAAAGCCTCTGCCTGACTGTGCATAGCTGCCAAGCAGCAGGCGGGAAGTGGTGGGAGGGAGCAGGAGGAGCGCCTGCTCTGCATGGCAGTCGGCAAGGACATGGCTCGAGGTTTCCGAGGGAGCTGCCTTTGCCCATCTCTTGCCCAGTGGTGACCAGCCTTCTCCCCACGCAGCCTTTGGGAGCCAGCTGCGTGGGAGAGTGCTGCTGTTGTGGAGGGTTTCAGGGGCCACAGGGAGTGTGCATGTGGGAAGGCTGGGGGGGAGGGGTAAAGGGCAGCAGTAACTTGGCCTTCCTCATGGGCTTTGATTGCAGATGGCGGAGGACACTGTGAGGGAGGTTCTCGACTCGGTGCAAGCTCTTCATGCCTCCAGCAGCCTTGTGAAGAAGGCTCCTCCGGGGCGCCGGGAGACACTGCACAGCAGGCCTTGTGCAAGAGCAGAGACACCGCGTCGGCCCGGCTTAGCGCCTCACGCAACCAAGGCAGCTAGGCAGGCACGTGGAGGCCTGGAGGCCTCTACAGGTCAAAGAGCGGCATCCGCATGTCGACCTCCAGAAAAATCCTGCAGATCTTCTTTGAGATGCAGGGCCACTGCTGAGGCTCTGGAGGATGTGGCAAGGAGAGTGCCTGCCTCTCCAAAAGCTAAGCAGGAAGCTGGCGCTCTCCCCCGAGCAATTCAAGCTCCTGTCTCCTATTTGCCTGAGGCCAGGCCTGGGTCTTCCGCGCTGGGAAAAGCAAGGATGCTGCAAGCTGTTGAGAACATCCTTGCAGATGTGTGCATGGAAATGAGGGCTGAGGACCAGAGACCTGCTGCACACAGCCCCGCACTGCCTGCCGCACCTCTGATGCACGCACTGCTGGCGCTCGCGTCTGCAGCCTTGAGCCGTCCTGATGATGTGAGTGCGGGACATGGCCGGGAGCTCAGGGCAGCCGGGCCACAAAGGACCTTGGCATACACCATTGCTCTAGCAGGCCTGGCAAGCGCATTGCAGAAGGAGAGCAGGGAGCGTGGCAAAAACACAGCTGCCACAGCTCTGCAAGGGCCAGATTGCAACAGGCGTGGGGGCAAAAGGAAGGTCATGGGGGCCGGTGCACCAGCTTCCCCGGGCAGGGGCCATGGACTGGTCACACTAGGATGGCAACTTGCAGTGCAGAGGCCCAAACAGCAGCCTCTGGGCATCATCTGTCGCCTTCAAGGCACGCCACTGCGCATACACCCCGACAACCCCTCGCAGTATCTCGCCGTGCTCTCAATCAAAACAGAGACGCTGGAGGAGCTCGACAGGAGCTGCGTGGCGCGCACCGGGCAGAGCTTGGCTCAGCTGCGAGAAGCCTTTCTGGAGAGGAAGGAGCCGAGGCCAAAGGAGAGGGAGGTCGAGGAAGAGGAGGGCAAGGGGAAACGTTTCTCCCTGACAGCATCGGGATGCCTCAATGTTCGCCCCAAGGAGGTGAGTGCAAAGGGTGGGCCAGGGCAGATGGTGACCCTCCGTGTGCTGGGGCCAGCCGCTGCGCCCTGCTGCAACAGTGTGATGGTGGCAGTGCTGGCAGGGCCACGGGGGGCATTGCTGGTGGGAAAAGCAGCTGCCTTCACAAATCTCCCTCTCTGGCTTCAGCTCTGTGCCAGAAACTCCTTCTATAACCTGTGGCAACCGGAGGTGACGCGAGTGGAGCTCCTGAAGGATGCGAGGTCCAAGTGGGAGGTGCTGGAGCGGCTGTACGCCCATGCGCCCAGGAGGGAGCGCAAGATGGGAGCTGGGAAGAGAGTCCGGGGAGCACCAGAGGATGCTGGCGTGGAGTGGAGCGATGAGGAAGAGGACGTTGAAGAAGAACCTTTGGAATGGGAGGAGCTGGAGAAAAACACAGCCTTGGTCATGAGCTGGGTCAGACCGAGCCTCAGGAGCCTCTTGGCAGACCCACAGCCGTGTCCTGAGGAGGTGCCCTGCTCACCCGTTGTGAAGGGCAGAGATGCTGCCAGGGAGGCAGCTGGTGACCTGCAGAGCACGCCTCTGGCCCCAGCAGTGCCCCGAGGAGCCGTGGCAGCGGCATCTCCTTTGGCAGGAGGCTGCCAGGACGCGGGGGACAGTGTGCCTCTGGCTCCACTGGCCAGCACAGGAGCAAAGGCAGAGGCCTCCCCTGCAGCCAGAGGCCCTGAGGATGCAGGGGAAAATGCTCCTCTGCCTCCATCGCTTCCCGCAGAGGCTGCGCCAAAGGCCTCCCAGTTGTGCGGAGGCCCTTGTGGGGAGAGCAACAGCCTGCCTCTCCAACCACCATTGCCCGAAGAAAGCGCAGCAGAAGGCTCTGCCCTGGCCGCAGGCCTTCCTCACCAGGTGAGCAAGGAGCATGGCGTCGGCACCCACCACCAAAGGGAGGTGCGGTGTGAGCAGCGTCTGGGGTGTGCAGGGTGGGTGAGAAGAGCTGCCCCATCGCATGGGTCCCCCGCGGCCGTGGTGAGAAGCTGTCCCCCCAGCCCTTTGCGCTCTGCACTCTCTGTCCTGGGGAAGATGCCTGGTGCTCTGTGTTTCCAAGTGCCAGAGGCCCAGGGCTGACGTGCCCTCCCCGGCCTGCACAGCATCCAGCCCTGGGGCATGGATGCTGAGCAAGGAGGGCAGGGGCAGCCCCAGCAGCAGCCGCCTCCCACAGCCAGCGAGCCAGCCCCCTTGTGCCACGTACCCGGCCACCTCCATCCCCCGCTGCCCGTCGTGGCCCCCGGCCCAGCCCTGCTGCTACGGCCCCAAGACAAGCCTTGTGCCATTGCCCAGCCAGCTGCATGTGCCTCCCCTTGGGGCTCGCGGCCACTCACAGCATCCCCCCACCCCAAACCCTTTGCCCCCTCCTATATCCCAGGGCACCAGGATGCTGAGCATGGCCAGCTGATATCACACAGGGCTGTGTTCCTGCTCTCCCCATGCAGGTTGCCTGTGAGCCCAAAGAGGAGCACAAGTCATCGTCTTCCCTCCGGCCCTGCGGGAGGGCGCGGGAGCTGGGAGCTGGGAAGAGAGTCTGGGAAGTGCCAGAGGATGCTGGCGTGGAGTGGAGCGATGAGGAAGAGGATGTTGATGAAGAGCCTTTGGAATGGGAGGAGCTGGAGGAAAACATGGCCTTGGTCATGAGCTGGGTCAGACCGAGCCTCAGGAGCCTCTTGGCAGACCCACAGCCGTGTCCTGAGGAGGTGCCCTGCTCACCCGTTGTGAAGGGCAGAGATGCTGCCAGGGAGGCAGCTGGTGACCTGCAGAGCACGCCTCTGGCCCCAGCAGTGCCCCGAGGAGCCGAGGCAGCGGCATCTGCTCTGGCGGGAGGCTGCCAGGATGCGGGGGACAGTGTGCCTCTGGCCCCATCAGCCAGCACAGGAACAAAGGCGGAGGCCTCCCCCGCAGCCAGAGACCCTCAGGCTTGCCCTGCACTTGCCCAGCCCCTCGCCCACGGCTCTCCTTCCTCCACAGGCATCACCGCCCTCCCGCATGCTGCGCCTTCCAGGCGATGGCCATTGCGGCTCAGGGCAGCGCTTCGGGCTCTGCGCAGAGCTTTTAGCTGCCGCTGTGACTCAGGGCAGTGAGAGGAACAGCGCGAGGATGCAGCTGCCAGACAGGTGGCCCGAGATGGGAGATGGCGCAGAGCAAAGAGGCAGAGCGACGGAGGCTCTCTCCTGGCTGCTACAGCAATGCTACTGCGTCGTGTCCCACAGCCCATGTGCTGCTCCAAATAAACCCTCGGCAGCTGTTCCCGCTGTGTTACTTGGTGTCAGGGAACTGTCAGGAGAAAGACTAGTGCAGGCGCTGCCAAGGAAGGCAGTCAGGGCTGCAGAGAAAGCCCTACAAGCAGTCGCAGAGTGAGAGAGCAGCTGGGGTGGGAAGGGTCTTCCGGAGGTGTCTGCTGCAACCTCCTGCTGCAAGTGGAGGCAAGCAGAGGAGGTTTCGCAGGGCCTGTCAGGGTCGAGCTCTGACTGTCTCTGGCGATGGATTCCCGCACGGCCCTGGCACCCTGCTCCAGTGTTGCACCACCATTCGGCTTCCAAGGCCATTTGCAGTCTCTGAGGGGACTTTTCCCTGCCACAAGCCGTGCCGTTGCCCTCAACCTGTCCCCAGGCCCCTCAGGACGTCTCTGGCTCCATGCTCTCTGCACGCTCCCGTTAGGCACTTGCAGGCAGCAGTGAGATCCCCCTACGCCTTCTCTTCTGCCGGCTGCACCAAGCCAGCACCCTTGGTCTCTGCTCCTGTGTGCTGTGCTGCAGCTGCCAGGCAGCTTGGGGGCCTGCGCTGGGCTTGCTGCAGTGTGGCCCCATCTGCGTGGGCCAGGGGGCTGGGGATATGGGTGCAATGGGGTGGGGGCCTGGGATATGGGTGCAATAGGGCGGGGGCCTGGGGATGTGGGTGCAATGGGGCAGGGGGCCTGGGGAGGTGGTTGCAATTGGCAGGGGCCTGGGGACATGGGCGCAAAGGGGCAGGGGCCTGGGGATATGGGTGCAATGAGTCGGGGAAGCTCCGGATATGGGCGTAATGGGGCAGGGGCAGGGGCCTGGGGACGTGGGTGCAATGGGGTGGGGGGCTGGGGACACAGGTGCAATGGGCCAGGGGGCTGGGACCATGGGTGCAATGGGGTGGGGGGCCTGGGTTCAGGGGTGGTGATGTGACCTCACGCCTGAGTCCATGGGTGCAAAGGGGGTCGACACCTGGGTCCATGGGTGGTGGTGGGTGCTGATGGGGCCGCCACCTGGGCCCATGTGTGATAACACGGGTGCAATGGGGCTGGACACCTGGGTCCATGGGTGGTCACAGGTGCTGATGGGTGGCCACCTGGGCCCATGGGTGATAACATGGGTGCAATTGTTACAAGACAACCCTGAGAAGCTCAGAAAGAATGTTTGAAGTAGGTAGATTTGGATAACTTCTATCTTAGACAGAATTTGCTTAGCATGAGTAGCCACACACTTGCTTAGCATGAGTAGCTAAATTTGCTGAAGCCTTAGGCCACGCTCCTAGTTCGGTAAGAAAGGGCCCCAGAGCTGGTGCAGGCTGGAAAGATAAGGGAGTTACAAGCAGTCTGCATTCCTGTGCCCCACTCTCCGAAAGGGAGGATGTCAAGGCTGTGAAATAAGGCCTGTTTGGGCGCCAGGACCTTGGGAAGCAAAGCCTCCTCTCACTGTTGAAACTGTGTTAATTAAGGGGTCTGGATTATGTCCTCTTCCTCAGGACCTTGGGAGATAACATCTACTGACCTAGCTGGGGCAGTGTTAATTGATCAGGACCTTGAGAAGCAGGGGTGGGACCCAGGGAATGAAGAAATCACTAACCAATCAGTGTAAAAGGGAAAGTCGCAAATCTGGCAATTTGTTTGTATAAATGCTACTTGAAAAGTTGGGGGGTGTGTGCTCGATTTGTGGGAAACCACCGAGCACCCAGGCTTGCGCAACTCTGAAATAAATAAACAAATGTCTCTCCTGAGTGTGTAATTATTGGCTTATTGCACACCGGGCAACGAATCCGCTTTTCGGACAACACATGGATGGGTGTGGGTGCTGATGGGATTGGATGCCTGGCTCCAGGGGTGCAACGGGGCTAGACGCCTGGGGCCCTGGGCAGCTCCTCACCCATGGGTGCCACCTTGGGCAGGTTTCCACATCTTCCAGTAGACCTATGGGTGCCGGGGTGGGCCGGGGACCACCTACCAGCACTCGGCCTTCGATGGGCGCCACTCCCTGAGCTCCCACTGCTGGCTCCGCGTCCCCCCCTGTGACAGAGCCAACTCCATCCCCATCCCAATGGTGTCCCCGTCCCCACATCGTCCCCATCTCCATGGCGTCCCCGTCCCCACATCGTCCCCATCCCCCCATCATCCCCATCCCCACAGTGTCCCCCTGTCCCTGTGACAGAGCCAACTCCATCTCCAGCCCCACGGCGTCCCCATCCCCACATCGTCTCCAGCCCCACGGCGTCCCATCCCCCCAGTGGCCCCATCCCCATGGCATCCCCATCCCCACGTCGTCTCCGTCCCCACATCGGCCTCGGCCTCCCACATCGCCTCCGCGCTCCCGCCCACCACGCGCTCCGCGGAGATCCGCCCGGCGCCCGGGGGCGTCACCGCTGCCGCGCCTCGCCATTGGCGGGCGGCCGCCGGCGGGGCCAATGGCCGTGCGACAAGGCGGAGCGGGAGCCGCGGCTCGGCGCTGCGCAGCGCCCTCCGCAAGCGCCCTCGCTGTCGCTTCTCCCAACCCGCCGCGCCGGGATCAGCCCAGCGCCTGGGGACGCCTCAGCCGACAAGAGCCGCTATTGGCGGGCGGGGCAGCCAATGGCGGTGCGCCGCAGCGGAGCCAATGGTGGCGCGGGGGCGTGGCCGCCGTGGGCTTCGGCGCCGGGTGAGGGCGAGGGCGCTGGCAGCGAGGAGGCGGTAGCGGGGCGGGCGCTGGGGCCGGGGCTGCTGCTGCTGGGCGGCGGCGGCGGCGGTGGCGAGCGGTGAGTGCGGGCGGGGCCCCCGGGCCCCCCTCTGCCCCTCCCCCGGCGCCGGGCTCCCCGTCAGCGGCCCCACGGACCGGCCTGCAACCGCCCCCGGGAGGTGCTGCCCCCCCGATCTTCCCCCCGGGACGTGCTGCCCCCCCGGAGCCCCCCGACCTGCCCTCCCGGAATGTGCTGCCCCCCCGACGTGCCCCCCCTGTGTCGTGCTGCCCCCCTGACCTGCCCCCCGGGACGTGCTGCCCCCCCCGACCCCCCCGACTTCTCCCCCCGGGACATCTTGATCCCCCGGATGCCCCCCAACGTGCCCCCCCCGGCCCCTCACCACCCCCCGTGTCCCCGCAGGCCCCCACTCCCTGCGCTACTTCCACACCGCCGTGACGGAGCCCAGCCCGGGGCTGCCCGCCTTCGTCTCCGTGGGCTACGTGGACGGAGAGCTCATCGATGGCTACGACAGCGAGACGCAGAGGGCGGTGCCGGGCGCGGCCTGGATGGAGCAGGAGGGTCAGGACCACTGGGACAGGCAGCCCCAGAACGCATATGGCAATCATTAGTCTTACTGAGTGGAGCTGGACACACTGCAGAAGCGCTACAACCAGAGCGGGGGTGAGCGCGGGCCGGGGCTCCCAGCGGCAGCTGCTCGCTGTCAGCGCTGGGGGCTGCGGGTCTGGGGTGCCCCCGGCCCTGCGCTGGGTGCCGTGTCCAAGCCCCTGTGCGGGGCCGGGGCTGCCCCTGAGCCCCCGTCTCCCTGCTTGTGTCTCAGGGTATCACACAGTGCAGCGCACGTACGGCTGTGAGCTCCTGGAGGACGGTGGGATCTGGGGGTTTCTGCGGGATGCCTACGACGGGAAGGATTTCATCGCCTTTGACAAGGACACGCTGACATTCGTCATGGCGTATGCTGCTGCGCTAATCACCAAGAGGAAGTGGGAGGCAGAGAATGAGCCTGAGAGGCTGAAGCACTACCTGGAGAAGAGCTGCATGGAGTGGCAGTGGAGATACATGGAGTACAGGAGGGCTGCGCTGGAGAGGAGAGGTGAGGGCGAGGCGGGACCCCCCGGACACGGGGACGGGCCCCGGGCTCGGTGTTATGGAAATGAGGCTTGTCAGCCACCATAACAGGGCCCGACCCTAGGTTCCCGCAGAAAAGTTTGGCGCCAAATCAAAGCAAATGAAATAATGAAATTTTAATGACACGCGTGCGGTAATTACAGCTCGAGCTGGGTGTCTCCGAAGAGGGACCCCAAACAAAGAAATGCCTGGGCAATTATACCTTCCAATGTAAGCTCTCCACCCCTCAGGCAGTAGTTTGGACCAATAGTAATATTTGGGCCTGGAGTCTCCTGCTCCTTATTGGGTCTCATCCCTGTGCCTAGGCAGGCTGTTTATCTTTACTGTTATGGTTTTTGTTGACAGATGTGTCTTGGTTCCTCGGGTCCCGCCCTTGTCTCTCCAGGCTCTGACAAAGAGGTGTTGTTCCAGCAATTAGCACTGCCCCAGCAGTGACAATAGGT
Organism: Dromaius novaehollandiae; assembly: GCF_036370855.1. Taxonomy (NCBI): domain Eukaryota; kingdom Metazoa; phylum Chordata; class Aves; order Casuariiformes; family Dromaiidae; genus Dromaius; species Dromaius novaehollandiae. The sequence goes on along the minus strand of NW_026991449.1, from coordinate 470,315 downwards.
GTTATCTGCCAAGGTCCTGATGAAGGGATATAATCCAGACCCCGAGATAGTCCAGACCCCCTAATTAACACTGTTTCAGCAATGAGAGGAGGCTTTGTTTCCCAGGGTCCTGGTGCCCAAGTAGGCCTTATTTCAAAGCCTTGACATCCTCCCTCCCAGAGCGTGAAGCACAGGAATGCGAACTGCTTGCAACTCCCTTATCATTCCAGCTTGAACCAGCTCTCAGTCCCTTTTCTTACTGAACTAGGTAAAAGTTCATTATTCCTCATGATTTATAAAACTGACTGATTATGCTTGCCATAAAATGGACACCCCTGTCTGAATCAGTGGCTTCTGGGACTCTGTACCTGGGTATGATTTCTTTCAGTAAGGCTTTTACTACCCGCCCTGTGTCAGCCGTTCTTGTTGGGAAAAGTCCTACCCAGCCATTTTAGGCTAGCATGTGCGCATATTCTTGCTATTTTTCCTTTTAGTGTTCTATTCATTCTTTCTACTTGTCCTGAAGATTGTGGGTGATAAGGGGTTGTAGGTTTCTTTTTATGCCTAATGATTTCTATAACTGAGTGATTATGCTTGCCGTAAAATGGGCACCCCTGTCTGAATCAGTGGCTTCTGGGACCCCATACCTGGATATGATTTCCTTCAGTAAGGCTTTTACCACTCCCCGTGTGTCGGCCTTTCTTGTTGGGAAAGCTTCTACCCAGCCTGATAACTGATCTACTATCACTAACAAGTGTTTGTAGCCATTGGCAGATGGCATATCCGCATAATCTATTTGTAGCTTTTGGAAAGGGAAGTAGGCCCATGACCGTCCCCCTAACTCTGAGCTTGGCTTGTTATTTGAAAACTTCTGGCAGGTCGGGCAGCTATTTGTTATTCTTTTTGCAGCCGCGTAGATTCCTGGAGCAGCCCATACTTTCTGTACCTGGTTAGCCACCGCCTCCGCTCCCCCATGAGCTTTATCGTGAAACCACCTAGCTATAGTAATTAATTTTTTTTTTTTGGTAGAATTGGTTTTCTTCCAAGTGTCCATATTCCATCATCATTTTGTTTTGCTTCCCACTGCTCCCATTGTTTTTTCTCTTCCACTGAGCAGTCTTTTTCATACGTGGTTTTGGGGTCTATTAAAATTGGCCATTCACTCTGGTCCATCCTTGGAACTGCCCCCATACATTCTCTCAGAGGTTGTCGAGCTGCAGCCTTCGCAGCAGCGTCGGCTAAAGCATTTCCTCTGCTAATTTCTGTAGTGTCTTTAGTATGGGCTGGGCAGTGTATTACAGCAATTTCTTTGGGCAGTTGGACTGCTTCCAGCAAATTACGTATTTCTTCTCCATTAGCTAATTTCTTTCCTGATGACGAAAAGAATCCTCGCTCTTTCCATAACATCCCTGTTACATGACCTACTCCAAATGCATATTTAGAATCGGTATAGATATTTACCTGCAGGTTCTTACCAATTTTTACTGCTTGGGTCAATGCTATTAATTCTGCTGCTTGAGCACTTACAGACGGAGACAAAGGATTGGCCTCAAGTACCTCAAAGAGGTTAGTGACAGCATAGCCGGAGTGGTGCCTTCCGTCCAAATACTAGGATGATCCATCTGTAAACGGAACTAAGTCTGGGTTTCCCAAAGGTTCGTCTTTAAGGTCCTCCCGGGGCTTGCTCGAGCTGACGATCACCTGCTCACAGGAATGATGTGGTTCTCCATCCTCAGGTAGAGGCAATAGTGTTGCTGGATTTAAGATGTTGCATCTCTTTAAGGTCACATTATCTGCATGCAGTATTATCAGTTCATAGCGGTGAGCTCTCTGTGGGGATAGTGCTTGAGTCACGTATTGTTTCATTGACAGTTCTACTTCATGTGGCACATACACAGTCAATGAGTGACCCAAAACTACAGGTCATGTTTTTTTCAGTAAGAGCTGCCATAGCTGCTATTGCTCTGATGCATCCTGGAGTGCCTTTAGCTACCTCATCTAGCTGCGTGGAATAATAGGCCACTGGTCTGTGGTGAGGGCCTAGTTTTTGGGTGAGTACCCCACTTGCTACTCCCTGTCGTTCATGGACAAATAATTCCAATGGTTTGCTATAATCTGGTAACCCTAGAGCAGGGGCTGAAACCAACGCCTTTTTCACAGATGTAAAAGCTTTCTCCCTTTCTGGGCCCCAGGCCACAGGCTCTATCTCCTCCTTTTTTGTTGCCTGCACTAGAGGCTTAGTAAGTTCTGCTAACCCAGGAATCCACGGTTGGCAAAATCCTACAGCTCCTAAAAATCCCGTGTTGTTTTTTTGTTACAGGACGAGGCATATCAAGAATTGTCTTTACTCGTTCTGGATCAACTAACCTGTGTCCTTCTTTTAAGATAAAACCCAAATATTTTACCTCTCTTTGACACAGCTGGAGTTTAGACAGAGATGCCTGATGCCCTTTTTCTGCAAGAGCGTTACATGGAGAAACAGTGTCTTTTAAAAATGTCTCATAATCTTTACTTGCTAATAACATATCATCTACATATTGTATTACTACAGAATGTCCTGGAAGTTCGATATCTGAGAGGTCATTTTTGAGTATACGCGAAAGAATAGTCAGAGACCCAGTAAATCCCTGTGGCAGCCTTGTCCAAGTTAATTGTTGTCCCTTCCAAGTGAAAGCCAAGAGATCTTGGCTATCTTCAGCTATCGGTATACTAAAAAAAGCTGCCGTTAGGTCAATCACAGTAAAATAAGTTGCCCAAAGGGGTATCTGTAGTAAAATGGTTGATGGGTTAGGGACTACTGGATGTGGAGCAACTACCTGTTGGTTTATAGCCCCTAAGTCTTGTATAAACTGATACTCTGGATCACCATCAGAATCTTGCCTGTTCTTTTTAACTGGCAGAATTGGGGTGTTGTACGGGGATTCACAGACTCTAAGGATACCCAGTTTCAAATAATGATTGATTTGTTTTTGGATGCTCTTCTCTGCTTCCTTTGGGATAGGGTATTGCTTAACTGCAGGAGGCAATCCCCCCTTTGTTTTTATCGAGACTGGACTAGCTGATTTCAGTAGTCCCACATCCATTCCTGAAGAGCTCCATAACCGTTTAGGAACTGATTCTAACCTTGTTGGAATTTGCAGATTAGTCGACTCTGGTTCTGGTGTCTTAGCCAGAACACATGAGCCCATAATTATTAATTCCACCTCTTCTGGCTGTAAGCAGATCTGAGTATCCAAGGCTTGCAGGAGATCTCTCCCTAAAAGGCACATGGGCGCGTCTGTGGAAATTATAATACATCCCCACGCTCTTTTACCTCCAATAGTAAGCAATAAGGGCTTAGATAACATTCGTTCGCCTTTTCCCGCTACTCCTTGCATCATTATTTTATCTGGTGACTTGCATCCTTTAGGCTCAAACTTTAAAAGGGAAAGGGTGGCTCCAGTATCCACTAGAAAGGGAACTTCTAAGCCTTCTATATTTGCCATTACCTGCCCCTCAAAATCCAAATTTATATCCCATAAATTTACCCCCATTTCCACAGTATTTTCTGAGTCTCCTATCTCCTGTCATTGTGGCCTGATTTGATTGCCTCATGCTGGCCCCTCTATTCCCAAGTGCACAGGGCCTCACTGGGCATTCCTGCTTCCAGTGTCCTTGTTCCCCCCAAGAATGACAAACATCATTAACTCTTAATTGTACACCACCTTCACTTTGACTCCATCTATCTCCCCTGGTTCTTCCGCGCCCCCTCCCCTTGCCAGCCTGGCATATGCTCTTTAAAATACTTTTGTGTATCAGGGGCTGCTTGATCTATAAAAACAGTAATTGCAAGGAATGCAGACTGCTTGTAACTGCCTTATCTTCCCAGCTGGAACCAGCTCTGAGGCCCTTTTCTTACTGGACTAAGTAAAAGTTCATTATTTTCGATAAGTGCGGCCTAAGGCTTCAGCAAATTTAGCTCCTCATGCCAGGCAAGTTTTAGAGAAGTTGTGCTAAGCGGCTGCCTGTAGGCAGTTTCAGTTTGCTCTTCCTTAACACAAGGATCCTGCCTGGAAAGTACCAAGTGTGATGACATGGCTGTAGGCCTGGCAGGGCAGGTGGGGTTTTTCCTGCATGCTGCCAGTGAGGGGAATGGGCTTGAGCAGCAGTGCTTGGATCCAGCAGGTCAGCCCCTGGGTGTGCAGCTGGTGCTGGCAGCAGGGCTTTGTTTTCATGAGCGTGGGCCCCTCTTTGTGCATGAAGGCTGGCGTGGAGAGATGGTCCCCACGTGCCCCCTGGGGGCAAAAGCAAGAAAAGCACAAGCCCCGTGAGTAGGAAGAGGTGCACAGGTGAGGGCAGGGCCTGCTTGCCCAGGTGGCCTGGCGGTCCAGCAGCTGGACGTCCCGAAGGCGAGCCAGCAGCGAGGCACCAAGGCTGGGGGGTGTCACGCTTCATCAGGAGGAGAGTGTGCCCGTGTGCTGCCGTGAGGCTCAAGCCGGTGGCCAAGGTGGTGAGGAGAGCCCAAAAGTCGGTGCCCCTGAGGGGAGAGGAGGATGCATGGAAGAGTGAGGAAGCGATGGTGTGGGAGGGCAAGGCAAAGGTGCAGGGTGATGTGGAGCAAAGAAAGCCTGGAGGGGCCCAGCGCAGTGCGTGCACGCCAATAGGGAAGTGCTTAGAGAGCAACAGTCTGGAGAAATGAATCTCTGACAGCTTTTGTGGGAAATCTGCAGAGGCGGGCACCTGTCTCAGGGGTCCGTCCGCTAATGCCTGCAGCCTGGGGACCAGACAGGAGCACTTTGCAGTCTGTGTGCAGCTGCGGGCCTGCAGCGTGGCATGCCTGGAGCGCTGCGGTGGATGGCTGCAGCCTCTTTGGGAAGGCCCGTCTGGGAAGGTGCGGAGGGGCAGTTGGCCTTTCTGTGAGAAAGCAGCGGGAATGCAGGACGCTCTGCCTAGGGCTGGACGGTGAGGCATATGGGTGAGGCTTAGTGGCCCGAGCAAGAGGAGTGGTCTTGCAGTGGCTGGCTGTGTGCTCTAGAGGGCCTGAAGAAGGGCAGCATCTGCACGGTGTAGGAGGCAGAGAGGTGGGGAGAGGAAAATTCCTGCTGCGGCACAGATGGCAGCTCGGAGCTGGGCTCAGAAGCTGGCACCAGAGGCTGGGAGGCAAAGCCCTGGTGCTGGAGGTGCCCCCGGTGAGCAGCAAGGCCTTGTGATGTCGGTGCTAGCACGGTCACCAGCAAGGCCTTGTGATGCGGGTGCCCCTGGTGGCCAGCAGGAGGTGGTCACGGGGGTCCCCATGGCAACGTGCAGGGCTTTGTGATGGGGGTGGCATCATGCCCCCAAGGCCATTGTGATGGGGCGGTGCCCGTGGTGACCGAGTCCATGCTGGGAGCAGAGCCCCTGGCTGTGCCCTCTGAGGAGAGCAGCTCGCTGAGGAGGGAGCAGCTCTCTTGAGTGCCAGAGTGGCAGGTGCGCAGGAGAAGCTCCTGCTGATGGACAAGGGGCGGCAGGCGAATGCCGGCTCCCAGCCCGTGGATGGGCTTTCTGTGAGGCCGAAGCGCAGAAGCAAGGTGAGCGGTGGGGCTGGAGGGAGAGGCAGGCAGCAGGGCTGGGAGCCGCACGGAAAGCATGAGGACGGTGGGGAAGAGGAGGTGGGGCAAGCGAGCCAGGCCTGATCTTCTCTGGCCAGGGGGTATTTCTTGCTGGTGCTGGGGATTTTCTGGTGCACAAAGCACACCGACTGGGGTGCTGCAAGGCCCAAATGGAGCCTGTGAGCTGTGCTGAGGGTCAGAGAGCATCTCCAGGCTTAGCACAGCTGGGTCGTGCTAGGCCATGAGCTTCCCTTTGCCATGGGGCCGGGCTTTCCTGTGCCTGAGGGGCCGCTTGTACGAACGCAACCGCCTCCATCATGTGCTTCCTTCTCCCTGCAGGGGGGCCAGCGGGAGCCGCATGCAGTGACGCAACGCATCCCGACCCCGACTTCATCGCAGCAAAGGGACAGGCGGCCGTTGCTGCCCGGCCCACAGAGCTGGCAAGACCCTGAAGACGTCATCGCGAAGGTAGCGAGCTGAGCAGCGATGGTGGCAAAGCCTCTGCCTGACTGTGCATAGCTGCCAAGCAGCAGGCGGGAAGTGGTGGGAGGGAGCAGGAGGAGCGCCTGCTCTGCATGGCAGTCGGCAAGGACATGGCTCGAGGTTTCCGAGGGAGCTGCCTTTGCCCATCTCTTGCCCAGTGGTGACCAGCCTTCTCCCCACGCAGCCTTTGGGAGCCAGCTGCGTGGGAGAGTGCTGCTGTTGTGGAGGGTTTCAGGGGCCACAGGGAGTGTGCATGTGGGAAGGCTGGGGGGGAGGGGTAAAGGGCAGCAGTAACTTGGCCTTCCTCATGGGCTTTGATTGCAGATGGCGGAGGACACTGTGAGGGAGGTTCTCGACTCGGTGCAAGCTCTTCATGCCTCCAGCAGCCTTGTGAAGAAGGCTCCTCCGGGGCGCCGGGAGACACTGCACAGCAGGCCTTGTGCAAGAGCAGAGACACCGCGTCGGCCCGGCTTAGCGCCTCACGCAACCAAGGCAGCTAGGCAGGCACGTGGAGGCCTGGAGGCCTCTACAGGTCAAAGAGCGGCATCCGCATGTCGACCTCCAGAAAAATCCTGCAGATCTTCTTTGAGATGCAGGGCCACTGCTGAGGCTCTGGAGGATGTGGCAAGGAGAGTGCCTGCCTCTCCAAAAGCTAAGCAGGAAGCTGGCGCTCTCCCCCGAGCAATTCAAGCTCCTGTCTCCTATTTGCCTGAGGCCAGGCCTGGGTCTTCCGCGCTGGGAAAAGCAAGGATGCTGCAAGCTGTTGAGAACATCCTTGCAGATGTGTGCATGGAAATGAGGGCTGAGGACCAGAGACCTGCTGCACACAGCCCCGCACTGCCTGCCGCACCTCTGATGCACGCACTGCTGGCGCTCGCGTCTGCAGCCTTGAGCCGTCCTGATGATGTGAGTGCGGGACATGGCCGGGAGCTCAGGGCAGCCGGGCCACAAAGGACCTTGGCATACACCATTGCTCTAGCAGGCCTGGCAAGCGCATTGCAGAAGGAGAGCAGGGAGCGTGGCAAAAACACAGCTGCCACAGCTCTGCAAGGGCCAGATTGCAACAGGCGTGGGGGCAAAAGGAAGGTCATGGGGGCCGGTGCACCAGCTTCCCCGGGCAGGGGCCATGGACTGGTCACACTAGGATGGCAACTTGCAGTGCAGAGGCCCAAACAGCAGCCTCTGGGCATCATCTGTCGCCTTCAAGGCACGCCACTGCGCATACACCCCGACAACCCCTCGCAGTATCTCGCCGTGCTCTCAATCAAAACAGAGACGCTGGAGGAGCTCGACAGGAGCTGCGTGGCGCGCACCGGGCAGAGCTTGGCTCAGCTGCGAGAAGCCTTTCTGGAGAGGAAGGAGCCGAGGCCAAAGGAGAGGGAGGTCGAGGAAGAGGAGGGCAAGGGGAAACGTTTCTCCCTGACAGCATCGGGATGCCTCAATGTTCGCCCCAAGGAGGTGAGTGCAAAGGGTGGGCCAGGGCAGATGGTGACCCTCCGTGTGCTGGGGCCAGCCGCTGCGCCCTGCTGCAACAGTGTGATGGTGGCAGTGCTGGCAGGGCCACGGGGGGCATTGCTGGTGGGAAAAGCAGCTGCCTTCACAAATCTCCCTCTCTGGCTTCAGCTCTGTGCCAGAAACTCCTTCTATAACCTGTGGCAACCGGAGGTGACGCGAGTGGAGCTCCTGAAGGATGCGAGGTCCAAGTGGGAGGTGCTGGAGCGGCTGTACGCCCATGCGCCCAGGAGGGAGCGCAAGATGGGAGCTGGGAAGAGAGTCCGGGGAGCACCAGAGGATGCTGGCGTGGAGTGGAGCGATGAGGAAGAGGACGTTGAAGAAGAACCTTTGGAATGGGAGGAGCTGGAGAAAAACACAGCCTTGGTCATGAGCTGGGTCAGACCGAGCCTCAGGAGCCTCTTGGCAGACCCACAGCCGTGTCCTGAGGAGGTGCCCTGCTCACCCGTTGTGAAGGGCAGAGATGCTGCCAGGGAGGCAGCTGGTGACCTGCAGAGCACGCCTCTGGCCCCAGCAGTGCCCCGAGGAGCCGTGGCAGCGGCATCTCCTTTGGCAGGAGGCTGCCAGGACGCGGGGGACAGTGTGCCTCTGGCTCCACTGGCCAGCACAGGAGCAAAGGCAGAGGCCTCCCCTGCAGCCAGAGGCCCTGAGGATGCAGGGGAAAATGCTCCTCTGCCTCCATCGCTTCCCGCAGAGGCTGCGCCAAAGGCCTCCCAGTTGTGCGGAGGCCCTTGTGGGGAGAGCAACAGCCTGCCTCTCCAACCACCATTGCCCGAAGAAAGCGCAGCAGAAGGCTCTGCCCTGGCCGCAGGCCTTCCTCACCAGGTGAGCAAGGAGCATGGCGTCGGCACCCACCACCAAAGGGAGGTGCGGTGTGAGCAGCGTCTGGGGTGTGCAGGGTGGGTGAGAAGAGCTGCCCCATCGCATGGGTCCCCCGCGGCCGTGGTGAGAAGCTGTCCCCCCAGCCCTTTGCGCTCTGCACTCTCTGTCCTGGGGAAGATGCCTGGTGCTCTGTGTTTCCAAGTGCCAGAGGCCCAGGGCTGACGTGCCCTCCCCGGCCTGCACAGCATCCAGCCCTGGGGCATGGATGCTGAGCAAGGAGGGCAGGGGCAGCCCCAGCAGCAGCCGCCTCCCACAGCCAGCGAGCCAGCCCCCTTGTGCCACGTACCCGGCCACCTCCATCCCCCGCTGCCCGTCGTGGCCCCCGGCCCAGCCCTGCTGCTACGGCCCCAAGACAAGCCTTGTGCCATTGCCCAGCCAGCTGCATGTGCCTCCCCTTGGGGCTCGCGGCCACTCACAGCATCCCCCCACCCCAAACCCTTTGCCCCCTCCTATATCCCAGGGCACCAGGATGCTGAGCATGGCCAGCTGATATCACACAGGGCTGTGTTCCTGCTCTCCCCATGCAGGTTGCCTGTGAGCCCAAAGAGGAGCACAAGTCATCGTCTTCCCTCCGGCCCTGCGGGAGGGCGCGGGAGCTGGGAGCTGGGAAGAGAGTCTGGGAAGTGCCAGAGGATGCTGGCGTGGAGTGGAGCGATGAGGAAGAGGATGTTGATGAAGAGCCTTTGGAATGGGAGGAGCTGGAGGAAAACATGGCCTTGGTCATGAGCTGGGTCAGACCGAGCCTCAGGAGCCTCTTGGCAGACCCACAGCCGTGTCCTGAGGAGGTGCCCTGCTCACCCGTTGTGAAGGGCAGAGATGCTGCCAGGGAGGCAGCTGGTGACCTGCAGAGCACGCCTCTGGCCCCAGCAGTGCCCCGAGGAGCCGAGGCAGCGGCATCTGCTCTGGCGGGAGGCTGCCAGGATGCGGGGGACAGTGTGCCTCTGGCCCCATCAGCCAGCACAGGAACAAAGGCGGAGGCCTCCCCCGCAGCCAGAGACCCTCAGGCTTGCCCTGCACTTGCCCAGCCCCTCGCCCACGGCTCTCCTTCCTCCACAGGCATCACCGCCCTCCCGCATGCTGCGCCTTCCAGGCGATGGCCATTGCGGCTCAGGGCAGCGCTTCGGGCTCTGCGCAGAGCTTTTAGCTGCCGCTGTGACTCAGGGCAGTGAGAGGAACAGCGCGAGGATGCAGCTGCCAGACAGGTGGCCCGAGATGGGAGATGGCGCAGAGCAAAGAGGCAGAGCGACGGAGGCTCTCTCCTGGCTGCTACAGCAATGCTACTGCGTCGTGTCCCACAGCCCATGTGCTGCTCCAAATAAACCCTCGGCAGCTGTTCCCGCTGTGTTACTTGGTGTCAGGGAACTGTCAGGAGAAAGACTAGTGCAGGCGCTGCCAAGGAAGGCAGTCAGGGCTGCAGAGAAAGCCCTACAAGCAGTCGCAGAGTGAGAGAGCAGCTGGGGTGGGAAGGGTCTTCCGGAGGTGTCTGCTGCAACCTCCTGCTGCAAGTGGAGGCAAGCAGAGGAGGTTTCGCAGGGCCTGTCAGGGTCGAGCTCTGACTGTCTCTGGCGATGGATTCCCGCACGGCCCTGGCACCCTGCTCCAGTGTTGCACCACCATTCGGCTTCCAAGGCCATTTGCAGTCTCTGAGGGGACTTTTCCCTGCCACAAGCCGTGCCGTTGCCCTCAACCTGTCCCCAGGCCCCTCAGGACGTCTCTGGCTCCATGCTCTCTGCACGCTCCCGTTAGGCACTTGCAGGCAGCAGTGAGATCCCCCTACGCCTTCTCTTCTGCCGGCTGCACCAAGCCAGCACCCTTGGTCTCTGCTCCTGTGTGCTGTGCTGCAGCTGCCAGGCAGCTTGGGGGCCTGCGCTGGGCTTGCTGCAGTGTGGCCCCATCTGCGTGGGCCAGGGGGCTGGGGATATGGGTGCAATGGGGTGGGGGCCTGGGATATGGGTGCAATAGGGCGGGGGCCTGGGGATGTGGGTGCAATGGGGCAGGGGGCCTGGGGAGGTGGTTGCAATTGGCAGGGGCCTGGGGACATGGGCGCAAAGGGGCAGGGGCCTGGGGATATGGGTGCAATGAGTCGGGGAAGCTCCGGATATGGGCGTAATGGGGCAGGGGCAGGGGCCTGGGGACGTGGGTGCAATGGGGTGGGGGGCTGGGGACACAGGTGCAATGGGCCAGGGGGCTGGGACCATGGGTGCAATGGGGTGGGGGGCCTGGGTTCAGGGGTGGTGATGTGACCTCACGCCTGAGTCCATGGGTGCAAAGGGGGTCGACACCTGGGTCCATGGGTGGTGGTGGGTGCTGATGGGGCCGCCACCTGGGCCCATGTGTGATAACACGGGTGCAATGGGGCTGGACACCTGGGTCCATGGGTGGTCACAGGTGCTGATGGGTGGCCACCTGGGCCCATGGGTGATAACATGGGTGCAATTGTTACAAGACAACCCTGAGAAGCTCAGAAAGAATGTTTGAAGTAGGTAGATTTGGATAACTTCTATCTTAGACAGAATTTGCTTAGCATGAGTAGCCACACACTTGCTTAGCATGAGTAGCTAAATTTGCTGAAGCCTTAGGCCACGCTCCTAGTTCGGTAAGAAAGGGCCCCAGAGCTGGTGCAGGCTGGAAAGATAAGGGAGTTACAAGCAGTCTGCATTCCTGTGCCCCACTCTCCGAAAGGGAGGATGTCAAGGCTGTGAAATAAGGCCTGTTTGGGCGCCAGGACCTTGGGAAGCAAAGCCTCCTCTCACTGTTGAAACTGTGTTAATTAAGGGGTCTGGATTATGTCCTCTTCCTCAGGACCTTGGGAGATAACATCTACTGACCTAGCTGGGGCAGTGTTAATTGATCAGGACCTTGAGAAGCAGGGGTGGGACCCAGGGAATGAAGAAATCACTAACCAATCAGTGTAAAAGGGAAAGTCGCAAATCTGGCAATTTGTTTGTATAAATGCTACTTGAAAAGTTGGGGTGTGTGTGCTCGATTTGTGGGAAACCACCGAGCACCCAGGCTTGCGCAGCTCTGAAATAAATAAACAAATGTCTCTCCTGAGTGTGTAATTATTGGCTTATTGCACACCGGGCAACGAATCCGCTTTTCGGACAACACATGGATGGGTGTGGGTGCTGATGGGATTGGATGCCTGGCTCCAGGGGTGCAACGGGGCTAGACGCCTGGGGCCCTGGGCAGCTCCTCACCCATGGGTGCCACCTTGGGCAGGTTTCCACATCTTCCAGTAGACCTATGGGTGCCGGGGTGGGCCGGGGACCACCTACCAGCACTCGGCCTTCGATGGGCGCCACTCCCTGAGCTCCCACTGCTGGCTCCGCGTCCCCCCCTGTGACAGAGCCAACTCCATCCCCATCCCAATGGTGTCCCCGTCCCCACATCGTCCCCATCTCCATGGCGTCCCCGTCCCCACATCGTCCCCATCCCCCCATCATCCCCATCCCCACAGTGTCCCCCTGTCCCTGTGACAGAGCCAACTCCATCTCCAGCCCCACGGTGTCCCCATCCCCACATCGTCTCCAGCCCCACGGCGTCCCATCCCCCCAGTGGCCCCATCCCCATGGCATCCCCATCCCCACGTCGTCTCCGTCCCCACATCGGCCTCGGCCTCCCACATCGCCTCCGCGCTCCCGCCCACCACGCGCTCCGCGGAGATCCGCCCGGCGCCCGGGGGCGTCACCGCTGCCGCGCCTCGCCATTGGCGGGCGGCCGCCGGCGGGGCCAATGGCCGTGCGACAAGGCGGAGCGGGAGCCGCGGCTCGGCGCTGCGCAGCGCCCTCCGCAAGCGCCCTCGCTGTCGCTTCTCCCAACCCGCCGCGCCGGGATCAGCCCAGCGCCTGGGGACGCCTCAGCCGACAAGAGCCGCTATTGGCGGGCGGGGCAGCCAATGGCGGTGCGCCGCAGCGGAGCCAATGGTGGCGCGGGGGCGTGGCCGCCGTGGGCTTCGGCGCCGGGTGAGGGCGAGGGCGCTGGCAGCGAGGAGGCGGTAGCGGGGCGGGCGCTGGGGCCGGGGCTGCTGCTGCTGGGCGGCGGCGGCGGCGGTGGCGAGCGGTGAGTGCGGGCGGGGCCCCCGGGCCCCCCTCTGCCCCTCCCCCGGCGCCGGGCTCCCCGTCAGCGGCCCCACGGACCGGCCTGCAACCGCCCCCGGGAGGTGCTGCCCCCCCGATCTTCCCCCCGGGACGTGCTGCCCCCCCGGAGCCCCCCGACCTGCCCTCCCGGAATGTGCTGCCCCCCCGACGTGCCCCCCCTGTGTCGTGCTGCCCCCCTGACCTGCCCCCCGGGACGTGCTGCCCCCCCCGACCCCCCCGACTTCTCCCCCCGGGACATCTTGATCCCCCGGATGCCCCCCAACGTGCCCCCCCCGGCCCCTCACCACCCCCCGTGTCCCCGCAGGCCCCCACTCCCTGCGCTACTTCCACACCGCCGTGACGGAGCCCAGCCCGGGGCTGCCCGCCTTCGTCTCCGTGGGCTACGTGGACGGAGAGCTCATCGATGGCTACGACAGCGAGACGCAGAGGGCGGTGCCGGGTGCGGCCTGGATGGAGCAGGAGGGTCAGGACCACTGGGACAGGCAGCCCCAGAACGCATATGGCAATCATTAGTCTTACTGAGTGGAGCTGGACACACTGCAGAAGCGCTACAACCAGAGCGGGGGTGAGCGCGGGCCGGGGCTCCCAGCGGCAGCTGCTCGCTGTCAGCGCTGGGGGCTGCGGGTCTGGGGTGCCCCCGGCCCTGCGCTGGGTGCCGTGTCCAAGCCCCTGTGCGGGGCCGGGGCTGCCCCTGAGCCCCCGTCTCCCTGCTTGTGTCTCAGGGTATCACACAGTGCAGCGCACGTACGGCTGTGACCTCCTGGAGGACGGTGGGATCTGGGGGTTTCTGCGGGATGCCTACGACGGGAAGGATTTCATCGCCTTTGACAAGGACACGCTGACATTCGTCATGGCGTATGCTGCTGCGCTAATCACCAAGAGGAAGTGGGAGGCAGAGAATGAGCCTGAGAGGCTGAAGCACTACCTGGAGAAGAGCTGCATGGAGTGGCAGTGGAGATACATGGAGTACAGGAGGGCTGCGCTGGAGAGGAGAGGTGAGGGCGAGGCGGGACCCCCCGGACACGGGGACGGGCCCCGGGCTCGGTGTTATGGAAATGAGGCTTGTCAGCCACCATAACAGGGCCCGACCCTAGGTTCCCGCAGAAAAGTTTGGCGCCAAATCAAAGCAAATGAAATAATGAAATTTTAATGACACGCGTGCGGTAATTACAGCTCGAGCTGGGTGTCTCCGAAGAGGGACCCCAAACAAAGAAATGCCTGGGCAATTATACCTTCCAATGTAAGCTCTCCACCCCTCAGGCAGTAGTTTGGACCAATAGTAATATTTGGGCCTGGAGTCTCCTGCTCCTTATTGGGTCTCATCCCTGTGCCTAGGCAGGCTGTTTATCTTTACTGTTATGGTTTTTGTTGACAGATGTGTCTTGGTTCCTCGGGTCCCGCCCTTGTCTCTCCAGGCTCTGACAAAGAGGTGTTGTTCCAGCAATTAGCACTGCCCCAGCAGTGACAATAGGTGTTATCTGCCAAGGTCCTGATGAAGGGATATAATCCAGACCCCGAGATAGTCCAGACCCCCTAATTAACACTGTTTCAGCAATGAGAGGAGGCTTTGTTTCCCAGGGTCCTGGTGCCCAAGTAGGCCTTATTTCAAAGCCTTGACATCCTCCCTCCCAGAGCGTGAAGCACAGGAATGCGAACTGCTTGCAACTCCCTTATCATTCCAGCTTGAACCAGCTCTCAGTCCCTTTTCTTACTGAACTAGGTAAAAGTTCATTATTCCTCATGATTTATAAAACTGACTGATTATGCTTGCCATAAAATGGACACCCCTGTCTGAATCAGTGGCTTCTGGGACTCTGTACCTGGGTATGATTTCTTTCAGTAAGGCTTTTACTACCCGCCCTGTGTCAGCCGTTCTTGTTGGGAAAAGTCCTACCCAGCCATTTTAGGCTAGCATGTGCGCATATTCTTGCTATTTTTCCTTTTAGTGTTCTATTCATTCTTTCTACTTGTCCTGAAGATTGTGGGTGATAAGGGGTTGTAGGTTTCTTTTTATGCCTAATGATTTCTATAACTGAGTGATTATGCTTGCCGTAAAATGGGCACCCCTGTCTGAATCAGTGGCTTCTGGGACCCCATACCTGGATATGATTTCCTTCAGTAAGGCTTTTACCACTCCCCGTGTGTCGGCCTTTCTTGTTGGGAAAGCTTCTACCCAGCCTGATAACTGATCTACTATCACTAACAAGTGTTTGTAGCCATTGGCAGATGGCATATCCGCATAATCTATTTGTAGCTTTTGGAAAGGGAAGTAGGCCCATGACCGTCCCCCTAACTCTGAGCTTGGCTTGTTATTTGAAAACTTCTGGCAGGTCGGGCAGCTATTTGTTATTCTTTTTGCAGCCGCGTAGATTCCTGGAGCAGCCCATACTTTCTGTACCTGGTTAGCCACCGCCTCCGCTCCCCCATGAGCTTTATCGTGAAACCACCTAGCTATAGTAATTAAATTTTTTTTTTTGGTAGAATTGGTTTTCTTCCAAGTGTCCATATTCCATCATCACTTTGTTTTGCTTCCCACTGCTCCCATTGTTTTTTCTCTTCCACTGAGCAGTCTTTTTCATACGTGGTTTTGGGGTCTATTAAAATTGGCCATTCACTCTGGTCCATCCTTGGAACTGCCCCCATACATTCTCTCAGAGGTTGTCGAGCTGCAGCCTTCGCAGCAGCGTCGGCTAAAGCATTTCCTCTGCTAATTTCTGTAGTGTCTTTAGTATGGGCTGGGCAGTGTATTACAGCAATTTCTTTGGGCAGTTGGACTGCTTCCAGCAAATTACGTATTTCTTCTCCATTAGCTAATTTCTTTCCTGATGACGAAAAGAATCCTCGCTCTTTCCATAACATCCCTGTTACATGACCTACTCCAAATGCATATTTAGAATCGGTATAGATATTTACCTGCAGGTTCTTACCAATTTTTACTGCTTGGGTCAATGCTATTAATTCTGCTGCTTGAGCACTTACAGACGGAGACAAAGGATTGGCCTCAAGTACCTCAAAGAGGTTAGTGACAGCATAGCCGGAGTGGTGCCTTCCGTCCAAATAATAGGATGATCCATCTGTAAACGGAACTAAGTCTGGGTTTCCCAAAGGTTCGTCTTTAAGGTCCTCCCGGGGCTTGCTCGAGCTGACGATCACCTGCTCACAGGAATGATGTGGTTCTCCATCCTCAGGTAGAGGCAATAGTGTTGCTGGATTTAAGATGTTGCATCTCTTTAAGGTCACATTATCTGCATGCAGTATTATCAGTTCATAGCGGTGAGCTCTCTGTGGGGATAGTGCTTGAGTCACGTATTGTTTCATTGACAGTTCTACTTCATGTGGCACATACACAGTCAATGAGTGACCCAAAACTACAGGTCATGTTTTTTTCAGTAAGAGCTGCCATAGCTGCTATTGCTCTGATGCATCCTGGAGTGCCTTTAGCTACCTCATCTAGCTGCGTGGAATAATAGGCCACTGGTCTGTGGTGAGGGCCTAGTTTTTGGGTGAGTACCCCACTTGCTACTCCCTGTCGTTCATGGACAAATAATTCCAATGGTTTGCTATAATCTGGTAACCCTAGAGCAGGGGCTGAAACCAACGCCTTTTTCACAGATGTAAAAGCTTTCTCCCTTTCTGGGCCCCAGGCCACAGGCTCTATCTCCTCCTTTTTTGTTGCCTGCACTAGAGGCTTAGTAAGTTCTGCTAACCCAGGAATCCACGGTTGGCAAAATCCTACAGCTCCTAAAAATCCCGTGTTGTTTTTTTGTTACAGGATGAGGCATATCAAGAATTGTCTTTACTCGTTCTGGATCAACTAACCTGTGTCCTTCTTTTAAGATAAAACCCAAATATTTTACCTCTCTTTGACACAGCTGGAGTTTAGACAGAGATGCCTGATGCCCTTTTTCTGCAAGAGCGTTACATGGAGAAACAGTGTCTTTTAAAAATGTCTCATAATCTTTACTTGCTAATAACATATCATCTACATATTGTATTAATACAGAATGTCCTGGAAGTTCGATATCTGAGAGGTCATTTTTGAGTATACGCGAAAGAATAGTCAGAGACCCAGTAAATCCCTGTGGCAGCCTTGTCCAAGTTAATTGTTGTCCCTTCCAAGTGAAAGCCAAGAGATCTTGGCTATCTTCAGCTATCGGTATACTAAAAAAAGCTGCCGTTAGGTCAATCACAGTAAAATAAGTTGCCCAAAGGGGTATCTGTAGTAAAATGGTTGATGGGTTAGGGACTACTGGATGTGGAGCAACTACCTGTTGGTTTATAGCCCTAAAGTCTTGTACAAACTGATACTCTGGATCACCATCAGAGTCTTGTCTGTTCTTTTTAACTGGCAGAATTGGGGTGTTGTACGGGGATTCACAGACTCTAAGGATACCCAGTTTCAAATAATGATTGATTTGTTTTTGGATGCTCTTCTCTGCTTCCTTTGGGATAGGGTATTGCTTAACTGCAGGAGGCAATCCCCCCTTTGTTTTTATCGAGACTGGACTAGCTGATTTCAGTAGTCCCACATCCATTCCTGAAGAGCTCCATAACCGTTTAGGAACTGATTCTAACCTTGTTGGAATTTGCAGATTAGTCGACTCTGGTTCTGGTGTCTTAGCCAGAACACATGAGCCCATAATTATTAATTCCACCTCTTCTGGCTGTAAGCAGATCTGAGTATCCAAGGCTTGCAGGAGATCTCTCCCTAAAAGGCACATGGGCGCGTCTGTGGAAATTATAATACATCCCCACGCTCTTTTACCTCCAATAGTAAGCAATAAGGGCTTAGATAACATTCGTTCGCCTTTTCCCGCTACTCCTTGCATCATTATTTTATCTGGTGACTTGCATCCTTTAGGCTCAAACTTTAAAAGGGAAAGGGTGGCTCCAGTATCCACTAGAAAGGGAACTTCTAAGCCTTCTATATTTGCCATTACCTGCCCTTCAAATCCAAATCTACATCCCATAAATTTACCCCCATTTCCACAGTATTTTCTGAGTCTCCTATCTCCTGTCATTGTGGACTGATTTGATTGCCTCATGCTGGCCCCTCTATTCCCAAGTGCACAGGGCCTCACTGGGCATTCCTGCTTCCAGTGTCCTTGTTCCCCCCAAGAATGACAAACATCATTAACTCTTAATTGTACACCACCTTCACTTTGACTCCATCTATCTCCCCTGGTTCTTCCGCGCCCCCTCCCCTTGCCAGCCTGGCATATGCTCTTTAAAATACTTTTGTGTATCAGGGGCTGCTTGATCTATAAAAACAGTAATTGCAAGGAATGCAGACTGCTTGTAACTGCCTTATCTTCCCAGCTGGAACCAGCTCTGAGGCCCTTTTCTTACTGGACTAAGTAAAAGTTCATTATTTTCGATAAGTGCGGCCTAAGGCTTCAGCAAATTTAGCTCCTCATGCCAGGCAAGTTTTAGAGAAGTTGTGCTAAGCGGCTGCCTGTAGGCAGTTTCAGTTTGCTCTTCCTTAACACAAGGATCCTGCCTGGAAAGTACCAAGTGTGATGACATGGCTGTAGGCCTGGCAGGGCAGGTGGGGTTTTTCCTGCATGCTGCCAGTGAGGGGAATGGGCTTGAGCAGCAGTGCTTGGATCCAGCAGGTCAGCCCCTGGGTGTGCAGCTGGTGCTGGCAGCAGGGCTTTGTTTTCATGAGCGTGGGCCCCTCTTTGTGCATGAAGGCTGGCGTGGAGAGATGGTCCCCACGTGCCCCCTGGGGGCAAAAGCAAGAAAAGCACAAGCCCCGTGAGTAGGAAGAGGTGCACAGGTGAGGGCAGGGCCTGCTTGCCCAGGTGGCCTGGCGGTCCAGCAGCTGGACGTCCCGAAGGCGAGCCAGCAGCGAGGCACCAAGGCTGGGGGGTGTCACGCTTCATCAGGAGGAGAGTGTGCCCGTGTGCTGCCGTGAGGCTCAAGCCGGTGGCCAAGGTGGTGAGGAGAGCCCAAAAGTCGGTGCCCCTGAGGGGAGAGGAGGATGCATGGAAGAGTGAGGAAGCGATGGTGTGGGAGGGCAAGGCAAAGGTGCAGGGTGATGTGGAGCAAAGAAAGCCTGGAGGGGCCCAGCGCAGTGCGTGCACGCCAATAGGGAAGTGCTTAGAGAGCAACAGTCTGGAGAAATGAATCTCTGACAGCTTTTGTGGGAAATCTGCAGAGGCGGGCACCTGTCTCAGGGGTCCGTCCGCTAATGCCTGCAGCCTGGGGACCAGACAGGAGCACTTTGCAGTCTGTGTGCAGCTGCGGGCCTGCAGCGTGGCATGCCTGGAGCGCTGCGGTGGATGGCTGCAGCCTCTTTGGGAAGGCCCGTCTGGGAAGGTGCGGAGGGGCAGTTGGCCTTTCTGTGAGAAAGCAGCGGGAATGCAGGACGCTCTGCCTAGGGCTGGACGGTGAGGCATATGGGTGAGGCTTAGTGGCCCGAGCAAGAGGAGTGGTCTTGCAGTGGCTGGCTGTGTGCTCTAGAGGGCCTGAAGAAGGGCAGCATCTGCACGGTGTAGGAGGCAGAGAGGTGGGGAGAGGAAAATTCCTGCTGCGGCACAGATGGCAGCTCGGAGCTGGGCTCAGAAGCTGGCACCAGAGGCTGGGAGGCAAAGCCCTGGTGCTGGAGGTGCCCCCGGTGAGCAGCAAGGCCTTGTGATGTCGGTGCTAGCACGGTCACCAGCAAGGCCTTGTGATGCGGGTGCCCCTGGTGGCCAGCAGGAGGTGGTCACGGGGGTCCCCATGGCAACGTGCAGGGCTTTGTGATGGGGGTGGCATCATGCCCCCAAGGCCATTGTGATGGGGCGGTGCCCGTGGTGACCGAGTCCATGCTGGGAGCAGAGCCCCTGGCTGTGCCCTCTGAGGAGAGCAGCTCGCTGAGGAGGGAGCAGCTCTCTTGAGTGCCAGAGTGGCAGGTGCGCAGGAGAAGCTCCTGCTGATGGACAAGGGGCGGCAGGCGAATGCCGGCTCCCAGCCCGTGGATGGGCTTTCTGTGAGGCCGAAGCGCAGAAGCAAGGTGAGCGGTGGGGCTGGAGGGAGAGGCAGGCAGCAGGGCTGGGAGCCGCACGGAAAGCATGAGGACGGTGGGGAAGAGGAGGTGGGGCAAGCGAGCCAGGCCTGATCTTCTCTGGCCAGGGGGTATTTCTTGCTGGTGCTGGGGATTTTCTGGTGCACAAAGCACACCGACTGGGGTGCTGCAAGGCCCAAATGGAGCCTGTGAGCTGTGCTGAGGGTCAGAGAGCATCTCCAGGCTTAGCACAGCTGGGTCGTGCTAGGCCATGAGCTTCCCTTTGCCATGGGGCCGGGCTTTCCTGTGCCTGAGGGGCCGCTTGTACGAACGCAACCGCCTCCATCATGTGCTTCCTTCTCCCTGCAGGGGGGCCAGCGGGAGCCGCATGCAGTGACGCAACGCATCCCGACCCCGACTTCATCGCAGCAAAGGGACAGGCGGCCGTTGCTGCCCGGCCCACAGAGCTGGCAAGACCCTGAAGACGTCATCGCGAAGGTAGCGAGCTGAGCAGCGATGGTGGCAAAGCCTCTGCCTGACTGTGCATAGCTGCCAAGCAGCAGGCGGGAAGTGGTGGGAGGGAGCAGGAGGAGCGCCTGCTCTGCATGGCAGTCGGCAAGGACATGGCTCGAGGTTTCCGAGGGAGCTGCCTTTGCCCATCTCTTGCCCAGTGGTGACCAGCCTTCTCCCCACGCAGCCTTTGGGAGCCAGCTGCGTGGGAGAGTGCTGCTGTTGTGGAGGGTTTCAGGGGCCACAGGGAGTGTGCATGTGGGAAGGCTGGGGGGGAGGGGTAAAGGGCAGCAGTAACTTGGCCTTCCTCATGGGCTTTGATTGCAGATGGCGGAGGACACTGTGAGGGAGGTTCTCGACTCGGTGCAAGCTCTTCATGCCTCCAGCAGCCTTGTGAAGAAGGCTCCTCCGGGGCGCCGGGAGACACTGCACAGCAGGCCTTGTGCAAGAGCAGAGACACCGCGTCGGCCCGGCTTAGCGCCTCACGCAACCAAGGCAGCTAGGCAGGCACGTGGAGGCCTGGAGGCCTCTACAGGTCAAAGAGCGGCATCCGCATGTCGACCTCCAGAAAAATCCTGCAGATCTTCTTTGAGATGCAGGGCCACTGCTGAGGCTCTGGAGGATGTGGCAAGGAGAGTGCCTGCCTCTCCAAAAGCTAAGCAGGAAGCTGGCGCTCTCCCCCGAGCAATTCAAGCTCCTGTCTCCTATTTGCCTGAGGCCAGGCCTGGGTCTTCCGCGCTGGGAAAAGCAAGGATGCTGCAAGCTGTTGAGAACATCCTTGCAGATGTGTGCATGGAAATGAGGGCTGAGGACCAGAGACCTGCTGCACACAGCCCCGCACTGCCTGCCGCACCTCTGATGCACGCACTGCTGGCGCTCGCGTCTGCAGCCTTGAGCCGTCCTGATGATGTGAGTGCGGGACATGGCCGGGAGCTCAGGGCAGCCGGGCCACAAAGGACCTTGGCATACACCATTGCTCTAGCAGGCCTGGCAAGCGCATTGCAGAAGGAGAGCAGGGAGCGTGGCAAAAACACAGCTGCCACAGCTCTGCAAGGGCCAGATTGCAACAGGCGTGGGGGCAAAAGGAAGGTCATGGGGGCCGGTGCACCAGCTTCCCCGGGCAGGGGCCATGGACTGGTCACACTAGGATGGCAACTTGCAGTGCAGAGGCCCAAACAGCAGCCTCTGGGCATCATCTGTCGCCTTCAAGGCACGCCACTGCGCATACACCCCGACAACCCCTCGCAGTATCTCGCCGTGCTCTCAATCAAAACAGAGACGCTGGAGGAGCTCGACAGGAGCTGCGTGGCGCGCACCGGGCAGAGCTTGGCTCAGCTGCGAGAAGCCTTTCTGGAGAGGAAGGAGCCGAGGCCAAAGGAGAGGGAGGTCGAGGAAGAGGAGGGCAAGGGGAAACGTTTCTCCCTGACAGCATCGGGATGCCTCAATGTTCGCCCCAAGGAGGTGAGTGCAAAGGGTGGGCCAGGGCAGATGGTGACCCTCCGTGTGCTGGGGCCAGCCGCTGCGCCCTGCTGCAACAGTGTGATGGTGGCAGTGCTGGCAGGGCCACGGGGGGCATTGCTGGTGGGAAAAGCAGCTGCCTTCACAAATCTCCCTCTCTGGCTTCAGCTCTGTGCCAGAAACTCCTTCTATAACCTGTGGCAACCGGAGGTGACGCGAGTGGAGCTCCTGAAGGATGCGAGGTCCAAGTGGGAGGTGCTGGAGCGGCTGTACGCCCATGCGCCCAGGAGGGAGCGCAAGATGGGAGCTGGGAAGAGAGTCCGGGGAGCACCAGAGGATGCTGGCGTGGAGTGGAGCGATGAGGAAGAGGACGTTGAAGAAGAACCTTTGGAATGGGAGGAGCTGGAGAAAAACACAGCCTTGGTCATGAGCTGGGTCAGACCGAGCCTCAGGAGCCTCTTGGCAGACCCACAGCCGTGTCCTGAGGAGGTGCCCTGCTCACCCGTTGTGAAGGGCAGAGATGCTGCCAGGGAGGCAGCTGGTGACCTGCAGAGCACGCCTCTGGCCCCAGCAGTGCCCCGAGGAGCCGTGGCAGCGGCATCTCCTTTGGCAGGAGGCTGCCAGGACGCGGGGGACAGTGTGCCTCTGGCTCCACTGGCCAGCACAGGAGCAAAGGCAGAGGCCTCCCCTGCAGCCAGAGGCCCTGAGGATGCAGGGGAAAATGCTCCTCTGCCTCCATCGCTTCCCGCAGAGGCTGCGCCAAAGGCCTCCCAGTTGTGCGGAGGCCCTTGTGGGGAGAGCAACAGCCTGCCTCTCCAACCACCATTGCCCGAAGAAAGCGCAGCAGAAGGCTCTGCCCTGGCCGCAGGCCTTCCTCACCAGGTGAGCAAGGAGCATGGCGTCGGCACCCACCACCAAAGGGAGGTGCGGTGTGAGCAGCGTCTGGGGTGTGCAGGGTGGGTGAGAAGAGCTGCCCCATCGCATGGGTCCCCCGCGGCCGTGGTGAGAAGCTGTCCCCCCAGCCCTTTGCGCTCTGCACTCTCTGTCCTGGGGAAGATGCCTGGTGCTCTGTGTTTCCAAGTGCCAGAGGCCCAGGGCTGACGTGCCCTCCCCGGCCTGCACAGCATCCAGCCCTGGGGCATGGATGCTGAGCAAGGAGGGCAGGGGCAGCCCCAGCAGCAGCCGCCTCCCACAGCCAGCGAGCCAGCCCCCTTGTGCCACGTACCCGGCCACCTCCATCCCCCGCTGCCCGTCGTGGCCCCCGGCCCAGCCCTGCTGCTACGGCCCCAAGACAAGCCTTGTGCCATTGCCCAGCCAGCTGCATGTGCCTCCCCTTGGGGCTCGCGGCCACTCACAGCATCCCCCCACCCCAAACCCTTTGACCCCTCCTATATCCCAGGGCACCAGGATGCTGAGCATGGCCAGCTGATATCACACAGGGCTGTGTTCCTGCTCTCCCCATGCAGGTTGCCTGTGAGCCCAAAGAGGAGCACAAGTCATCGTCTTCCCTCCGGCCCTGCGGGAGGGCGCGGGAGCTGGGAGCTGGGAAGAGAGTCTGGGAAGTGCCAGAGGATGCTGGCGTGGAGTGGAGCGATGAGGAAGAGGATGTTGATGAAGAGCCTTTGGAATGGGAGGAGCTGGAGGAAAACATGGCCTTGGTCATGAGCTGGGTCAGACCGAGCCTCAGGAGCCTCTTGGCAGACCCACAGCCGTGTCCTGAGGAGGTGCCCTGCTCACCCGTTGTGAAGGGCAGAGATGCTGCCAGGGAGGCAGCTGGTGACCTGCAGAGCACGCCTCTGGCCCCAGCAGTGCCCCGAGGAGCCGAGGCAGCGGCATCTGCTCTGGCGGGAGGCTGCCAGGATGCGGGGGACAGTGTGCCTCTGGCCCCATCAGCCAGCACAGGAACAAAGGCGGAGGCCTCCCCCGCAGCCAGAGACCCTCAGGCTTGCCCTGCACTTGCCCAGCCCCTCGCCCACGGCTCTCCTTCCTCCACAGGCATCACCGCCCTCCCGCATGCTGCGCCTTCCAGGCGATGGCCATTGCGGCTCAGGGCAGCGCTTCGGGCTCTGCGCAGAGCTTTTAGCTGCCGCTGTGACTCAGGGCAGTGAGAGGAACAGCGCGAGGATGCAGCTGCCAGACAGGTGGCCCGAGATGGGAGATGGCGCAGAGCAAAGAGGCAGAGCGACGGAGGCTCTCTCCTGGCTGCTACAGCAATGCTACTGCGTCGTGTCCCACAGCCCATGTGCTGCTCCAAATAAACCCTCGGCAGCTGTTCCCGCTGTGTTACTTGGTGTCAGGGAACTGTCAGGAGAAAGACTAGTGCAGGCGCTGCCAAGGAAGGCAGTCAGGGCTGCAGAGAAAGCCCTACAAGCAGTCGCAGAGTGAGAGAGCAGCTGGGGTGGGAAGGGTCTTCCGGAGGTGTCTGCTGCAACCTCCTGCTGCAAGTGGAGGCAAGCAGAGGAGGTTTCGCAGGGCCTGTCAGGGTCGAGCTCTGACTGTCTCTGGCGATGGATTCCCGCACGGCCCTGGCACCCTGCTCCAGTGTTGCACCACCATTCGGCTTCCAAGGCCATTTGCAGTCTCTGAGGGGACTTTTCCCTGCCACAAGCCGTGCCGTTGCCCTCAACCTGTCCCCAGGCCCCTCAGGACGTCTCTGGCTCCATGCTCTCTGCACGCTCCCGTTAGGCACTTGCAGGCAGCAGTGAGATCCCCCTACGCCTTCTCTTCCGCCGGCTGCACCAAGCCAGCACCCTTGGTCTCTGCTCCTGTGTGCTGTGCTGCAGCTGCCAGGCAGCTTGGGGGCCTGCGCTGGGCTTGCTGCAGTGTGGCCCCATCTGCGTGGGCCAGGGGGCTGGGGATAGGGTGCAATGGGGTGGGGGCCTGGGATATGGGTGCAATAGGGCGGGAGCCTGGGGATGTGGGTGCAATGGGGCAGAGGGGCTGGGAATATGGGTGCATTGGGGCGGGGGGCTGGGAAGGTGGGTGCAATTGGGCAGGGGCCTGGGGACATGGGCGCAAAGGGGCAGGGGGCTGGGGATATGTGTGCAATGAGTCGGGGAAGCTCCGGATATGGGCGTAATGGGGCAGGGGCCTGGGGACGTGGGTGCAATGGGGTGGGGGGCTGGGGACACAGGTGCAATGGGCCAGGGGGCTGGGACCATGGGTGCAATGGGGTGGGGGGCCTGGGTTCAGGGGTGGTGATGTGACCTCACGCCTGAGTCCATGGGTGCAACGGGGGTGGACACCTGGGTCCATGGGCGCTGATGGGTGCTGATGGGACCTAATGCCTGGGTCCGTGGGTGTTGATGTGACCTCACGCCTGAGTCCATGGGTGCAAAGGGGGTCGACACCTGGGTCCATGGGTGATGGTGGGTGCTGATGGGGCCGCCACCTGGGCCCATGTGTGCTAACACGGGTGCAATGGGGCTGGACACCTGGGTCCATGGGTGGTCACAGGTGCTGATGGGTGGCCACCTGGGCCCATGGGTGATAACACGGGTGCAATTGTTACAAGACAACCCTGAGAAGCTCAGAAAGAATGTTTGAAGTAGGTAGATTTGGATAACTTCTATCTTAGACAGAATTTGCTTAGCATGAGTAGCCGCACACTTGCTTAGCATGAGTAGCTAAATTTGCTGAAGCCTTAGGCCACGCTCCTAGTTCAGTAAGAAAGGGCCCCAGAGCTGGTGCAGGCTGGAAAGATAAGGGAGTTACAAGCAGTCTGCATTCCTGTGCCCCACTCTCCGAAAGGGAGGATGTCAAGGCTGTGAAATAAGGCCTGTTTGGGCGCCAGGACCTTGGGAAGCAAAGCCTCCTCTCACTGTTGAAACAGTGTTAATTAAGGGGTCTGGATTATGTCCTCTTTGTCAGGACCTTGGGAGATAACATCTACTGACCTAGCTGGGGCAGTGTTAATTGATCAGGACCTTGAGAAGCAGGGGTGGGACCCAGGGAATGAAGAAATCACTAACCAATCAGTGTAAAAGGGAAAGTCGCAAATCTGGCAATTTGTTTGTATAAATGCTACTTGAAAAGTTGGGGGGTGTGTGCTCGATTTGTGGGAAACCACCGAGCACCCAGGCTTGCGCAACTCTGAAATAAATAAACAAATGTCTCTCCTGAGTGTGTAATTATTGGCTTATTGCACACCGGGCAACGAATCCGCTTTTCGGACAACACATGGATGGGTGTGGGTGCTGATGGGACTGGATGCCTGGCTCCAGGGGTGCAACGGGGCTAGACGCCTGGGGCCCTGGGCAGCTCCTCACCCATGGGTGCCACCTTGGGCAGGTTTCCACATCTTCCAGTAGACCTATGGGTGCCGGGGGTGGGCCGGGGGCCACCTACCAGCACTCGGCCTTCGATGGGCGCCACTCCCTGAGCTCCCACTGCTGGCTCCGTGTCCCCATCGCCATGTCCCCGTGGTCTCCTGTCCCTATCCCTGCCCCCAGCCCTGCATCCTCGGGTCCCCATCTCCACTGCCGGGTCCCCGTCCCTTGGCCGAGCCAAACTCCATCCCCGGAGCTGACCCCTGTCCCCACCACGTCCCCCCATCCCTGTGACAGAGCCAACTCCATCTCTTTCCCCACGGTGTCCCTGTCCCCACGGTGTCCCTGTCCCCACCACGTCCCCCTGCCCCTGTGACAGAGCCAACTCCATCTCCAGCCCCACAGTGTCCCTGTCCCCACGGTGTCCCTGTCCCCACCACATCCCCCTGCCCCTGTGACAGAGTCAGCTCCATCTCCAGCACCACAGTGTCCCTGTCCCCACGGTGTCCCTGTCCCCATCACGTCCCCCTGCCCCTGTGACAGAGCCAACTCCATCCCCATCCCAATGGTGTCCCCATCCCCACATCGTCCCCATCCCCCCATCATCCCCATCCCCACAGTGTCCCCCTGTCCCTGTGACAGAGCCAACTCCATCTCCAGCCCCACGGTGTCCCCATCCCCACATCGTCTCCAGTCCCACGGCGTCCCATCCCCCCAGTGGCCCCATCCCCATGGCATCCCCATCCCCACGTCGTCTCCGTCCCCACATCGGCCTCGGCCTCCCACATCGCCTCCGCGCTCCCGCCCACCACGCGCTCCGCGGAGATCCGCCCGGCGCCCGGGGGCGTCACCGCTGCCGCGCCTCGCCATTGGCGGGCGGCCGCCGGCGGGGCCAATGGCCGTGCGACAAGGCGGGGCGGGAGCCGCGGCTCGGCGCTGCGCAGCGCCCTCCGCAAGCGCCCTCGCTGTCGCTTCTCCCAACCCGCCGCGCCGGGATCAGCCCAGCGCCTGGGGACGCCTCAGCCGACAAGAGCCGCTATTGGCGGGCGGGACAGAGCGCAGCCAATGGCGGTGCGCCGCAGCGGAGCCAATGGCGGCGCGGGGGCGTGGCCGCCGTGGGCGTCGGCGCCGGGTGAGGGCGAGGGCGCTGGCAGCGAGGAGGCGGTAGCGGGGTGGGCGCTGGGGCCGGGGCTGCTGCTGCTGCTGGGCGGCGGCGGCGGCGGCGAGCGGTGAGTGCGGGCGGGGCCCCCGGGCCCCCCTCTGCCCCTCCCCCGGCGCCGGGCTCCCCGTCAGCGGCCCCACGGACCGGCCTGCAACCGCCCCCGGGAGGTGCTGCCCCCCCGATCTTCCCCCCGGGACGTGCTGCCCCCCCGGAGCCCCCCGACCTGCCCTCCCGGAATGTGCTGCCCCCCCGACGTGCCCCCCCTGTGTCGTGCTGCCCCCCTGACCTGCCCCCCGGGACGTGCTGCCCCCCCCGACCCCCCCGACTTCTCCCCCCGGGACATCTTGATCCCCCGGATGCCCCCCAACGTGCCCCCCCCGGCCCCTCACCACCCCCCGTGTCCCCGCAGGCCCCCACTCCCTGCGCTACTTCCACACCGCCGTGACGGAGCCCAGCCCGGGGCTGCCCGCCTTCGTCTCCGTGGGCTACGTGGACGGAGAGCTCATCGATGGCTACGACAGCGAGACGCAGAGGGCGGTGCCGGGCGCGGCCTGGATGGAGCAGGAGGGTCAGGACCACTGGGACAGGCAGCCCCAGAACGCATATGGCAATCATTAGTCTTACTGAGTGGAGCTGGACACACTGCAGAAGCGCTACAACCAGAGCGGGGGTGAGCGCGGGCCGGGGCTCCCAGCGGCAGCTGCTCGCTGTCAGCGCTGGGGGCTGCGGGTCTGGGGTGCCCCCGGCCCTGTGCTGGGTGCCGTGTCCAAGCCCCTGTGCGGGGCCGGGGCTGCCCCTGAGCCCCCGTCTCCCTGCTTGTGTCTCAGGGTATCACACAGTGCAGCGCACGTACGGCTGTGAGCTCCTGGAGGACGGCGGGATCTGGGGGTTTCTGCGGGATGCCTACGACGGGAAGGATTTCATCGCCTTTGACAAGGACACGCTGACATTCGTCATGGCGTATGCTGCTGCGCTAATCACCAAGAGGAAGTGGGAGGCAGAGAATGAGCCTGAGAGGCTGAAGCACTACCTGGAGAAGAGCTGCATGGAGTGGCAGTGGAGATACATGGAGTACAGGAGGGCTGCGCTGGAGAGGAGAGGTGAGGGCGAGGCGGGACCCCCCGGACACGGGGACGGGCCCCGGGCTCGGTGTTATGGAAATGAGGCTTGTCAGCCACCATAACAGGGCCCGACCCTAGGTTCCCGCAGAAAAGTTTGGCGCCAAATCAAGGCAAATGAAATAATTAAATTTTAATGACACGCGTGCAGTAATTACAGCTCGAGCTGGGTGTCTCCGAAGAGGGACCCCAAACAAAGAAATGCCTGGGCAATTATACCTTCCAATGTAAGCTCTCCACCCCTCAGGCGCTAGTTTGGACCAATAGTAATATTTAGGTCTGGGGTCTCCTGCTCCTTATTGGGTCTCATCCCTGTGCCTAGGCAGGCTGTTTATCTTTATTGTTACGGTTTTTGTTGACAGATGTGTCTTGATTCCTCGGGTCCCGCCCTTGTCTCTCCAGGCTCTGACAAAGAGGTGTTGTTCCAGCAATTAGCACTGCCCCAGCAGTGACAATAGGTGTTATCTGCCAAGGTCCTGACGAAGGGGATATAATCCAGACCCCAAGATAGTCCAGATCCCCTAATTAACACTGTTTCAGCAGTGAGAGGAGGCTTTGTTTCCCAGGGTCCTGGTGCCCAAGTAGGCCTTATTTCAAAGCCTTGATATCCTCCCTCCCAGAGCGTGAAGCACAGGAATGCGAACTGCTTGCAACTCCCTTATCATTCCAGCTTGAACCAGCTCTCAGTCCCTTTTCTTACTGAACTAGGTAAAAGTTCATTATTCCTCATGATTTATATAACTGACTGATTATGCTTGCCATAAAATGGACACCCCTGTCTGAATCCATGGCTTCTGGGACTCTATACCTGGGTATGATTTCTTTCAGTAAGGCTTTTACTACCCGCCCTGCGTCAGCCGTTCTTGTTGGGAAAAGTCCTACCCAGCCATTTTAGGCTAGCATGTGCGCATATTCTTGCTATTTTTCCTTTTAGTGTTCTATTCATTCTTTCTACTTGTCCTGAAGATTGTGGGTGATAAGGGGTTGTAGGTTTCTTTTTATGCCTAATGATTTCTATAACTGAGTGATTATGCTTGCCGTAAAATGGGCACCCCTGTCTGAATCAGTGGCTTCTGGGACCCCATACCTGGGTATGATTTCTTTCAGTAAGGCTTTTACCACTCCCCGTGTGTCGGCCTTTCTTGTTGGGAAAGCTTCTACCCAGCCTGATAACTGATCTACTATCACTAACAATTGTTTGTAGCCATTGGCAGATGGCATATCCGCATAATCTATTTGTAGCTTCTGGAAAGGGAAGTAGGCCCATGACCGTCCCCCTAACTCTGAGCTTGGCTTGTTATTTGAAAACTTCTGGCAGGTCGGGCAGCTATTTGTTATTCTTTTTGCAGCCGCGTAGATTCCTGAAGCGGCCCATACTTTCTGTACCTGGTTAGCTATTGCCTCTGCTCCCCCATGAGCTTTATCGTGAAACCACCTAGCTATAGTAATTAACTATTTTTTTTTTTGGTAGAATTGGTTTTCTTCCAAGTGTCCATATTCCATCATCACTTTGTTTTGCTTCCCACTGCTCCCATTGTTTTTTCTCTTCCACTGAGCAGTCTTTTTCATACGTGGTTTTGGGGTCTATTAAAATTGGCCATTCACTCTGGTCCATCCTTGGAACTGCCCCCATACATTCTCTCAGAGGTTGTCGAGCTGCAGCCTTCGCAGCAGCGTCGGCTAAAGCATTTCCTCTGCTAATTTCTGTAGTGTCTTTAGTATGGGCTGGGCAGTGTATTACAGCAATTTCTTTGGGCAGTTGGACTGCTTCCAGCAAATTACGTATTTCTTCTCCATTAGCTAATTTCTTTCCTGATGACGAAAAGAATCCTCGCTCTTTCCATAACATCCCTGTTACATGACCTACTCCAAATGCATATTTAGAATCGGTATAGATATTTACCTGCAGGTTCTTACCGATTTTTGCTGCTTGGGTCAATGCTATTAATTCTGCTGCTTGAGCACTTACAGACGGAGACAAAGGATTGGCCTCAAGTACCTCAAAGAGGTTAGTGACAGCATAGCCGGAGTGGTGCCTTCCGTCCAAATAATAGGATGATCCATCTGTAAACGGAACTAAGTCTGGGTTTTCCAAAGGTTTGTCTTTAAGGTCCTCCCGGGGCTTGCTCGAGCTGACGATCAGCTGCTCACAGGAATGATGTGGCTCTCCATCCTCAGGTAGAGGCAATAGTGTTGCTGGATTTAAGATGTTGCATCTCTTTAAGGTCCCATTATCTGCATGCAGTATTATCAGTTCATAGCGGTGAGCTCTCTGTGGGGATAGTGCTTGAGTCACGTATTGTTTCATTGACAGTTCTACTTCATGTGGCACATACACAGTCAATGAGTGACCCAAAACTACAGGTCATGTTTTTTTCAGTAAGAGCTGCCGTAGCTGCTATTGCTCTGATGCATCCTGGAGTGCCTTTAGCTCCCTCATCTAGCTGCGTGGAGTAATAGGCCACTGGTCTGTGGTGAGGGCCTAGTTTTTGGGTGAGTACCCCACTTGCTATTCCCTGTCGTTCATGGACAAACAATTCCAATGGTTTGCTATAATCTGGTAACCCTAGAGCAGGGGCTGAAACCAATGCTTTTTTCACAGATGTAAAAGCTTTCTCCCTTTCTGGGCCCCAGGCCACAGGCTCTATCTCCTCCTTTTTTGTTGCCTGCACTAAAGGCTTAGTAAGTTCTGCTAACCCAGGAATCCACGGTTGGCAAAATCCTACAGCTCCTAAAAATCCCGTGTTGTTTTTTTGTTACAGGACGAGGCATATCAAGAATTGTCTTTACTCGTTCTGGATCAACTAACCTGTGTCCTTCTTTTAAGATAAAACCCAAATATTTTACCTCTCTTTGACACAGCTGGAGTTTAGACAGAGATGCTCGATGCCCTTTTTCTGCAAGAGTGTTAATCTTTACTTGCTAATAACAAATCATCTACATATTGTATTGCTACAGAATGTCCTGGAAGTTCGATATCTGAGAGGTCATTTTTGAGTTTGCGCGAAAGAATAGTCGGAGACCCAGTAAATCCCTGTGGCAGCCTCGTCCAAGTTAATTGTTGTCCCTTCCAAGTGAAAGCCAGGAGATCTTGGCTATCTTCAGCTATCGGTATACTAAAAAAGGCTGCTGTTAGGTCGATCACAGTAAAATAAGTTGCCCAAAGGGGTATCTGTAGTCAAATGGTTGATGGGTCGGGGACTACTGGACGTGGAGCAACTACCTGTTGGTTTATAGCCCTCAAGTCTTGTACAAAGCGATACTCTGGATCACCATCAGAGTCTTGCCTGTTCTTTTTAACTGGCAGAATTGGGGTGTTATATGGGGATTCACAGACTCTAAGGATACCCAGTTTCAGGTAATGATTGGTGTGTTTTTGGATGCTCTTCTCTGCTTCCTTTGGGATAGGGTATTGCTTAACTGCAGGAGGCAATCCCCCCTTTGTTTTTATCGAGACTGGACTAGCTGATTTCAGTAGTCCCACATCCATTGCTGAAGAGCTCCATAACCGTTTAGGAACTGATTCTAACCTTGTTGGAATTTGCAGATTAGTCGACTCTGGTTCTGGTGTCTTAGCCAGAACACATGAGCCCATAATTATTAATTCCACCTCTTCTGGCTGTAAGCAGATCTGAGTATCCAAGGCTTGCAGGAGATCTCTCCCTAAAAGGCACATGGGCGCGTCTGTGGAAATTATAATACATCCCCACGCTCTTTTACCTCCAATAGTAAGCAATAAGGGCTTAGATAACATTCGTTCGCCTTTTCCCGCTACTCCTTGCATCATTATTTTATCTGGTGACTTGCATCCTTTAGGCTCAAACTTTAAAAGGGAAAGGGTGGCTCCAGTATCCACTAGAAAGGGAACTTCTAAGCCTTCTATATTTGCCATTACCTGCCCCTCAAAATCCAAATTTATATCCCATAAATTTACCCCCATTTCCACAGTATTTTCTGAGTCTCCTATCTCCTGTCATTGTGGCCTGATTTGATTGCCTCATGCTGGCCCCTCTATTCCCAAGTGCACAGGGCCTCACTGGGCATTCCTGCTTCCAGTGTCCTTGTTCCCCCCAAGAATGACAAACATCATTAACTCTTAATTGTACACCACCTTCACTTTGACTCCATCTATCTCCCCTGGTTCTTCCGCGCCCCCTCCCCTTGCCAGCCTGGCATATGCTCTTTAAAATACTTTTGTGTATCAGGGGCTGCTTGATCTATAAAAACAGTAATTGCAAGGAATGCAGACTGCTTGTAACTGCCTTATCTTCCCAGCTGGAACCAGCTCTGAGGCCCTTTTCTTACTGGACTAAGTAAAAGTTCATTATTTTCGATAAGTGCGGCCTAAGGCTTCAGCAAATTTAGCTCCTCATGCCAGGCAAGTTTTAGAGAAGTTGTGCTAAGCGGCTGCCTGTAGGCAGTTTCAGTTTGCTCTTCCTTAACACAAGGATCCTGCCTGGAAAGTACCAAGTGTGATGACATGGCTGTAGGCCTGGCAGGGCAGGTGGGGTTTTTCCTGCATGCTGCCAGTGAGGGGAATGGGCTTGAGCAGCAGTGCTTGGATCCAGCAGGTCAGCCCCTGGGTGTGCAGCTGGTGCTGGCAGCAGGGCTTTGTTTTCATGAGCGTGGGCCCCTCTTTGTGCATGAAGGCTGGCGTGGAGAGATGGTCCCCACGTGCCCCCTGGGGGCAAAAGCAAGAAAAGCACAAGCCCCGTGAGTAGGAAGAGGTGCACAGGTGAGGGCAGGGCCTGCTTGCCCAGGTGGCCTGGCGGTCCAGCAGCTGGACGTCCCGAAGGCGAGCCAGCAGCGAGGCACCAAGGCTGGGGGGTGTCACGCTTCATCAGGAGGAGAGTGTGCCCGTGTGCTGCCGTGAGGCTCAAGCCGGTGGCCAAGGTGGTGAGGAGAGCCCAAAAGTCGGTGCCCCTGAGGGGAGAGGAGGATGCATGGAAGAGTGAGGAAGCGATGGTGTGGGAGGGCAAGGCAAAGGTGCAGGGTGATGTGGAGCAAAGAAAGCCTGGAGGGGCCCAGCGCAGTGCGTGCACGCCAATAGGGAAGTGCTTAGAGAGCAACAGTCTGGAGAAATGAATCTCTGACAGCTTTTGTGGGAAATCTGCAGAGGCGGGCACCTGTCTCAGGGGTCCGTCCGCTAATGCCTGCAGCCTGGGGACCAGACAGGAGCACTTTGCAGTCTGTGTGCAGCTGCGGGCCTGCAGCGTGGCATGCCTGGAGCGCTGCGGTGGATGGCTGCAGCCTCTTTGGGAAGGCCCGTCTGGGAAGGTGCGGAGGGGCAGTTGGCCTTTCTGTGAGAAAGCAGCGGGAATGCAGGACGCTCTGCCTAGGGCTGGACGGTGAGGCATATGGGTGAGGCTTAGTGGCCCGAGCAAGAGGAGTGGTCTTGCAGTGGCTGGCTGTGTGCTCTAGAGGGCCTGAAGAAGGGCAGCATCTGCACGGTGTAGGAGGCAGAGAGGTGGGGAGAGGAAAATTCCTGCTGCGGCACAGATGGCAGCTCGGAGCTGGGCTCAGAAGCTGGCACCAGAGGCTTGGAGGCAAAGCCCTGGTGCTGGAGGTGCCCCCGGTGAGCAGCAAGGCCTTGTGATGTCGGTGCTAGCACGGTCACCAGCAAGGCCTTGTGATGCGGGTGCCCCTGGTGGCCAGCAGGAGGTGGTCACGGGGGTCCCCATGGCAACGTGCAGGGCTTTGTGATGGGGGTGGCATCATGCCCCCAAGGCCATTGTGATGGGGCGGTGCCCGTGGTGACCGAGTCCATGCTGGGAACAGAGCCCCTGGCTGTGCCCTCTGAGGAGAGCAGCTCGCTGAGGAGGGAGCAGCTCTCTTGAGTGCCAGAGTGGCAGGTGCGCAGGAGAAGCTCCTGCAGATGGACAAGGGGCGGCAGGCGAATGCCGGCTCCCAGCCCGTGGATGGGCTTTCTGTGAGGCCGAAGCGCAGAAGCCAGGTGAGCGGTGGGGCTGGAGGGAGAGGCAGGCAGCAGGGCTGGGAGCCGCACGGAAAGCATGAGGACGGTGGGGAAGAGGAGGTGGGGCAAGCGAGCCAGGCCTGATCTTCTCTGGCCAGGGGGTATTTCTTGCTGGTGCTGGGGATTTTCTGGTGCACAAAGCACACCGACCGGGATGCTGCAAGGCCCAAATGGAGCCTGTGAGCTGTGCTGAGGGTCAGAGAGCACCTCTGGGCTTAGTGCAGCTGGGTCGTGCTAGGCCATGAGCTTCCCTTCGCCATGGGGCCGGGCTTTCCTGTGCCTGAGGGGCCGCTTGTACGAACGCAACCGCCTCCATCATGTGCTTCCTTCTCCCTGCAGGGGGGCCAGCGGGAGCCGCATGCAGTGACGCAACGCATCCCGACCCCGACTTCATCTCTCCAAAGGGACAGGCGGCCGTTGCTGCCCGGCCCACAGAGCTGGCAAGACCGTGAAGACGTCATCGCGAAGGTACAGAGCTGAGCAGCGATGGTGGCAAAGCCTCTGCCTGCCTGGCTGCAGCTGTGGAGAAGCAGGCAGGAAGCGGTGGGAGAGACCAGGAGGTCTCTGTCCCCCAGCAGGCTGACTGCCTGCTCTGCATGGCAGCCTGCAAGGCCATGCCTCAGGGTCCTCAGGGCAACTGCCTTTGCCCCTGTCTTGCGCAGTGCTGATGAGCCCTGTCCCCATGCAGCCTTTGGGAGCAGGGTGGGAGCTGCCTGCGTGGCAGAGCGCTGCCGCTGTTGAGGGCATCAGAGGTGCTGGAAATTGACCTGTGGGAAGGATGGAGAGTGGGGGCGGGAGGGGAGGAAAGGGCTGCAATCACTTTCCTATCTCCTGGGCTTGGATTGCAGACAGTGAAGAACACTGCCAGAGATGTTCTCATCGCAGCGTTCAAGAGAGAAACCGAAACACTCCATCTGCCCAGCTTAGCACCTCGTGCACCCAAGGCAGCTAGGCAGACCCTTGGAGGCCTGGAGGCCTCTGCAGCTAAAACGGCAGGATCTGCCCGTGGAACCAAGCTGCCTGCTCTGGAGACATGCTGCAGATCTTCTGCAAGAGGCAGGGCCAAAGCCAGGGAGCAGCTGCCACCTCTTAGTGCTGCTGTGATGTGTCTGGAGTGCAGGAAGAGCCTGGCAGAGGAAGATGTAAAGGCAGTGCATCTTCCTTTGCCTGCCCTTCAAGAAGGCAAGCGGGAAGCTGGGGCTCTGCCCCGGGCAATTCAAGCTGCTGTCCGCTGCTTGCCTGAGGCCAGGACTGGGTCTTCCGCGCTGGGAAAAACAAGGCTGCTGCAAGCTGATGGTGCCAGGACAAGTCTTCCTGTGCAAAGCCGGCAGCTGCCAGGAGGCACCTCCTTTGTCATGGGAGCAGAGAGCATTCCTCAAAGGCAGATGCGAGGCATGCCAGCATGCAAGGAGCAGGATGAGCTATGGCCAGGCTGCCTGACAGAGCCAAGGCTGCCACCGTTGCCGTTGAGGGTGGCTTTTTCAAGAACTCTTGAAGGACTGTGCCAGGAGCTAGGTAGCAAGGTGCTGGCAGCTCCCAGAGATGCCTGTGCGCAGGAGACCAAGGCACAACAGTTGGACATGATGGCGCACAGCCAGGACTTGGTGCGGAGCAAGGCCTCAGCGTCCCAAGGTGTTGAGGTGCAGCCTGCAGAAGGACAAGTTTCCCCCGCTGAGAATCCCCAAGGAGAGTCAGCCTCTTCTGGCGTGGGGGAGGTCCCGCAGTGGGAGACAATGGCGAAAGGTGTTTCACAGCAGGTTTGGCTCGGCAGCCCCCGCTTCGCAGAGGTGCCACCCAGCTCTGCCAAAGCCGTTGCTGGCAGCTGCCCCAGTGAAATGGCCGCACCACAGTCCATGTCCCCTTCCTGGCCTGAGCCTGCTGGCTTTGTTGAGAACATCCTTGCAGATGCGTGCATGGAAATGAAGGCTGAGGACCAGAGACCTGCTGCACACAGCCCCGCACTGCCTGCCGCATCTCTGATGCACGCACTGCTGGCGCTCGCGTCTGCAGCCTTGAGCCGTCCTGATGACGCGAGTGCGGGACACGGCCGGGAGCTCGGGGCAGCCGGGCCACAAAGGACCTTGGCATACACCATTGCTCTAGCAGGCCTGGCAAGCGCATTGCAGAAGGAGAGCAGGGAGCGTGGCAAAAACACAGCTGCCACAGCTCTGCAAGGGCCAGATTGCAACAGGCGTGGGGGCAAAAGGAAGGTCATGAGGGCCGGTGCACCAGCTTCCCCGTGCAGGGGCCATGGACTGGTCACACTAGGATGGCAACTTGCAGTGCAGAGGCCCAAACAGCAGCCTCTGGGCATCATCTGTCGCCTTCAAGGCACGCCGCTGAGCATACACCCCGACAACCCCTCGCAGTATCTCGCCGTGCTCTCAATCAAAACAGAGACGCTGGAGGAGCTCGACAGGAGCTGCGTGGCGCGCACCGGGCAGAGCTTGGCTCAGCTGCGAGAAGCCTTTCTGGAGAGGAAGGAGCCGAGGCCAAAGGAGAGGGAGGTCGAGGAAGAGGAGGGCAAGGGGAAACGTTTCTCCCTGACAGCATCGGGATGCCTCAATGTTCGCCCCAAGGAGGTGAGTGCAAAGGGTGGGCCGGGGCAGATGGTGACCCTCCGTGTGCTGGGGCCAGCCGCTGCGCCCTGCTGCAACAGTGTGATGGTGGCAGTGCTGGCAGGGCCACGGGGGGCATTGCTGGTGGGAAAAGCAGCTGCCTTCACAAATCTCCCTCTCTGGCTTCAGCTCTGTGCCAGAAACTCCTTCTATAACCTGTGGCAACCGGAGGTGACGCGAGTAGAGCTCCTGAAGGACGCGAGGTCCAAGTGGGAGGTGCTGGAGCGGCTGTACGCCCATGCGCCCAGGAGGGAGCACAAGATGGGAGCTGGGAAGAGAGTCCGGGGAGCACCAGAGGATGCTGGCGTGGAGTGGAGCGATGAGGAAGAGGATGTTGATGAAGAGCCTTTGCAATGGGAGGAGCTGGAGAAAAACACAGCCTTGGTCATGAGCTGGGTCAGACCGAGCCTCAGGAGCCTCTTGGCAGATCCACAGCCGTGTCCTGAGGAGGTGCCCTGCTCACCTGTTGTGAAGGGCAGAGATGCTGCCAGGGAGGCAGCTGGTGACCTGCAGAGCACGCCTCTGGCCCCAGCAGTGCCCCGAGGAGCTGAGGCAGCGGCATCTGCTCTGGCGGGAGGCTGCCAGGATGCGGGGGACAGTGTGCCTCTGGCTCCACTGGCCAGCACAGGAACAAAGGCGGAGGCCTCCCCTGCAGCCAGAGGCCCTGAGGATGCAGGGGAAAACGCTCCTCTGCCTCCATCGCTTCCCGCAGAGGCTGCGTCAAAGGCCTCCCAGTTGTGCGGAGGCCCTTGTGGGGAGAGCAACAGCCTGCCTCTCCAACCACCATTGCCCGAAGAAAGCGCAGCAGAAGGCTCTGCCCTGGCCGCAGGCCTTCCTCACCAGGTGAGCAAGGAGCATGGCGTCGGCACCCACCACCAAAGGGAGGTGCGGTGTGAGCAGCGTCTGGGGTGTGCAGGGTGGGTGAGAAGAGCTGCCCCATCGCATGGGTCCCCTGCGGCCATGGTGAGAAGCTGTCCCCCCAGCCCTTTGCGCTCTGCACTCTCTGCCCTGGGGAAGATGCCTGGTGCTCTGCGTTTCCAAGTGCCAGAGGCCCAGGGCTGACGTGCCCTCCCCGGCCTGCACAGCATCCAGCCCTGGGGCATGGATGCTGAGCAAGGAGGGCAGGGGCAGCCCCAGCAGCAGCCACCTCCCACAGCCAGCGAGCCAGCCCCCTTGTGCCACGCACCCGGCCACCTCCATCCCCCGCTGCCCGTCGTGGCCCCCGGCCCAGCCCTGCTGCTACGGCCCCAAGACAAGCCTTGTGCCATTGCCCAGCCAGCTGCATGTGCCTCCCCTTGGGGCTCGCGGCCACTCACAGCATCCCCCCACCCCAAACCCTTTGCCCCCTCCTATATCCCAGGGCACCAGGATGCTGAGCATGGCCAGCTGATATCACACAGGCCCGTGTTCCTGCTCTCCCCATGCAGGTTGCCTGTGAGCCCCAAGAGGAGCACAAGTCATCGTCTTCCCTCCGGCCCACGCCAGAGGTGGACTCAGGTAGGTACCCAAGTCGAGAGCCGTTCTGGGGACAGCACAGCGAGCGGCACTGAGGCTGGCAGCAGGAAGCACCCAGGGGCTGGCCATGCCGAGGCCATGAGCCCTCGGGAAAGCCTTTGATGCCAGGGACAGGCAGGTGCTTGCCCTGCACTTACCCAGCCCCTCGCCCACGGCTCTCCTTCCTCCACAGGCATCGCCGCCCTCCCGCATGCTGCGCCTTCCAGGCGATGGCCATCGCGGCTCAGGGCAGCGCTTCGGGCTCTGCGCAGAGCTTTTAGCTGCCGCTGTGTCTCAGGGCAGTGAGAGGAACAGCGCGAGGATGCAGCTGCCACACAGGTGGCCCGAAATGGGGCATGGTGCAGAGCAAAGAGGCAGAGCGACGGAGGCTCTCTCCTGGCTGCTACAGCAATGCTGCCGCATCGTGTCCCACAGCCCATGTTATGCTTCCAATAAACCCTTTTAGCTTCTTCTCCGTGTTTCTGTGAGGAGAGCAACCTGTGAAGCCTTCCCCTCTCCCATTGGCTAACCTGAAATGGCTGCCCTGCGCCATCGCCCTGAGGCAGGCACAGCAGGCATGTACAGCACGTACTGCACGGATCACTGTGCTGAGGGAAACTTCAGCGCTGGCAGAGGCTGTATAAGGCCTCCTCGTGCTCGGACATTTTGTGGTCTTCACCAGACTCATTGCGAGCGTGAAACTCCCAACGGGGCTGAGGCAAGCAGGGGACGCCCCACTGGAACTAGGGCTGAGGCAAGGGAATGGGGCCTCCAGAAGGGGAGAAAGTCAGTACATGTGGTTATGTATTAGAAAGCTGAAACGGTCTTACCGCACGTGCTTGTTGTTTGGTTTGTGTGTGTTAAAGAAGCTTCATCCTTTGGCTCAGAGTCATAGGGCCTCATAATGGCCTTCTCATGGCCAATCCTGAAGAAGCAGTGGCCCATGCCATGGACACCGTTGTGAGGCACTTTGCTGCTCTGGCGGTGAATATTCCCCTCGAGAAATCTAAAGGACCAAATCAGGAAGTCCCATCCCTGGGGCTGATCTAGTGGGGTGGCCAGAGGATGACTCCTCCAGATGGCCTTACCCAGTTAGAAAATCTTCCACCTCCCTCCTCCCATGCAAAAGAATCAAATCAAGGGTGAGGGACGTGGCAGTTCTGGGCAAAACATATTCCAGGTGCTAGTCCACTTGCCAGACCACTTTATAATTTATTAAAGAGACGAGCAGTATGGAGATGGGGGCTGGAGCATGAAGAAGCCCTTAAAGGCTTAATTCACTCCGTTCAGCAACATCAAACTCTGGCTCTAGGGTTTCCACCTCAGCCTTGCGAGTTACAGATTGGGATTAGTGAGGCAGCGTATCAGTGGGGACTGTGGCAAAGGCCCCCAGCAGGCGCACTCCTTATCCCCCTTCCCTTTGGGTCCCAAACGTGGAGGGGAGCCACAGACCGGTAAGCTGAAGCCCTGAGCAAGGGTTCCTCGCAGTTTATCAAGCACTATCGGATACAGAGTCTATCAGCGGAGATGACGCAGATGCTACAGTCCGGACCCCACTTGCCCTCTTGCGGGGAGTATGGGAGGTTGCCCTCCCTCCTCAGGCTAGAGCCACGTGTCCCACGCTACAGAAGGGGATATTCTATCTAGCCCATCGGATTTGGAGTTTGTTGCCGGATGCAAGAATGCCTTGGGGAGGTCTGACTGAGAGAGCTTTTTCCTCTGTCCCCTCACGGGAAGAGCAGAAGCTGATTCAAGTTAGCAGGAATGCTGCAGCTGGAATTTGTGCCAAATTACCCAATGGTAAAACCTTTACTATTACTCTCACCTGCCCCGCCTTGGCGATGGGCTTGCATGGCTTCTGCTGACCAGGGCTGTCGCCGGATGACCGACTATCTTTACAGTCCCGGCCTGTGAGGGTGTGGCGCGAGGGAGGGGAGGAGGGGAGAGGGAGATTTGCTGCATGACTCCACAACTTACTTTAAAGATCTACATTTACTACACAAGTTACAACAGTACAAAGCAACAGTTCTTATCAACAGACACTTAGTTCAACCAGAATACTTATTTCCCAATTCTAATTGATCTTACCCACGCGTTGCCTCAGCAGCCAACCTACCCTCAATCCCAGGGAAGTAACTGCGGCAGGGCATCCCCGTCCCGAGGGGATCCGCAAGTTGGCAGAGCCTCTGTCACGCGCCAAGAGCCAAAGATGGCCCTGAGGCCAACCTATCTATACCCTTCAGGGGAAGGTGGCGGTGGGGTCACTAGGCCAGTTGCAGTTCTCTTTGCGCAGTCGCAGTCCCTAGCTCTTGCCTGTTGCAGGGTTCAACTCTCCTCTGTCGTTGTTATGACGATGGCCCCCACAGTCATGGGGTGGGGGGTGGCAGAACACTGTCAAGGGCAGCCTAGCTGCCTTGGGCACTCTTCAGCACTGAAGAAAGGAGTTTGAGTGACTGCGAATGACTGCTTTCCTCTTGCAGGGGTGGTCCCAAGGAGACATCCCATAGCTTGGGTAAGAGGGAGTGAATTCCACTCCGCAATGATTAACACTGGCCCAGCAGTGAAAGCAGGTGTTGTCTCCCAAGGTCCTGAGGAGGAGGAGATAGGCCAGACCCCCTAATTAACACTGTCCCAGCAGGGAGAGGAGGCTTTGTTTCCCAGGGTCCTGGAGCCCAAGCAGGCCTTCTCTCAAAGCTTTGACATCCTCCCTTTCCGAGTGTGAAGCACAGGAAGGCAGACTGCTTGTAACTGGCACCAGATTGAGGGGGGCCGGGGATGTGTGTGTGTTAAAGAATACTGAACTGAAACTGTCTAGAGGTAGCTGCTTAGCATGGCTTCCATAAAACTTGCTTAGCATGAGGAGCTAAATTTGCTGAAGCCTTAGGCAACACTTAGATAAAATAATGAACTTTTAGCTAGTTCAGTAAGAAAAGGGCCTCAGAGCTGCTTCAAGCTGAGAAGATAAGGAAGCTACCAGCAGTCTGCATTCCTGTGCTTCACACTCCGAAAGGGAGGATGTCAGGACTTTGAAAGAAGACTGGTGCAGGGCATCAGGACCATGAGGGACAAAGCCTCAGCTCCCTGCTGGGGCAGTGTTCATTGTTATGATTTGGAATCACCTCCTCCTCCTCCTCAGGACCTTGAGAGACAACGGTAGGACCCAACAAGAAACAAAGGCACAACTGTCAGCAGAAACCACAACAATAAAGCTAAGGGAGAAAACCAGCCTGCCTAGGAACAACGATGAGAGCCAACAAGGAGCAGGAGACCCCAGACCTGGATATTACTACTGGTCCGAACTACCATGTGAGGGCTGGAGAACTTAGATTGAAAAGTTATAATGCCCAGGGAGTTCTTCTTCGGGGTCCCTCTTCAGAGGCACCCAGCTCGAGCTGTAATTACGGCAAGCACATCATGAAAACTTACTTATTTAATTTGCTTTGATTTAGCCCTGAACTTTTCAGTGGGAACCTAGGGTCGGACCCTGTTGTGGTAGCCGGCAAGCCTATTTTCCATAACACTAGTTCTCTGGAAAGCCCCTCTTTTCCACTACAACCTGCTTTTGTGACTGGCACAGGAGAAGTGACAGAGAGCGAGAAGTGGCAGTCGAGTGGAAGAGCCGAGCTAGTAAGTTAGGGTCGGGGCCCAGCTCTGGAGCACCATGGTACATGGCCAGGCAGGGGCATGGCTGCAATGCAGGGGCAACATAGGTCAGGCAGGGACCAAGGGCAAGAGCCTCAGCTTAAAAGCAGCTGGAAGGAGGGCCACGTCCTCACTGAGGCTTCTTCTCGCTCTCTTTCTTTCCAGGTTA
Organism: Dromaius novaehollandiae; assembly: GCF_036370855.1. Taxonomy (NCBI): domain Eukaryota; kingdom Metazoa; phylum Chordata; class Aves; order Casuariiformes; family Dromaiidae; genus Dromaius; species Dromaius novaehollandiae. The sequence goes on along the minus strand of NW_026991449.1, from coordinate 428,391 downwards.
CCAGCTGCACTCTCTCTTAAGCGGGCCCTGAGCCCAAGGAGCCAAACTCCCACAGGTGTGGGCGTGTGCATGAGCGGGTGCACATAGAGCCCTGACAGACTGATGCTTTCCTTCTTCCCTCCACAGAGGGCTTGGAGGTGGGTGTCCAGAGCTTCCGAAGGCACATCGTGCCCCTTTGCAGTGTTACAGCTTGGGGTTCTCCCTTTCTCTGCTGACATGGACACTGTCAGGGGGATGTACAGAATTCCCCCGCAGAACTGCCTTCTGCTGCTGAAACACGTGCAGAGCCTGTGAGTCCACCACAAAGAGCCTTCTGGGCTCCCACCAATTCACCTAGTGGATGTTTTCAGATTTCTCCTACCATGTCTGGCTGTCTCCTCAAGGCAGCCAAGTCCTCCAGGCAGAACCCAGACTCCCTTCCCTCTTGCTGGTAGCTCTACAGAGCGGAACAGGTACATGATAGGCACTCATGGAATTACCACGTTGCATCTAATTGCAGGAGAGGCTATGAAATGCCCCACTAAGAGGTGTCCATAGTAGCAGCCTTCGAGAGCGTCCTTTACAAGATGCCAGTCGCTCTGTATTTTGACAAAGGATTCTTCCTATCTGTGCTCTCCGAAAACAAACCCAAACTCTTTGTCTGGGGACTGCTTATGCTAGAAATGTTAACTGTTAGGCTTCTATGGCATAGACAAATGCACAGTTCCTGTTCGGTGCACTGATTGCTTACTTAGATCACTGCTCAGAATACAGGGGCTCGTGAGTTGGGCCTGTTGCAGAAAAGCACTGTTGACAGGAAGGCTCCAAGCAAGGGTCAGAAGAGCACTAGGAAAAGCCCCCCCGAGCCCCAAAGAGATGAGAAGAATACTGCCTGCTGTTCCATTTCCATGGCTCCCCTGGCCCCCCTGGAAATGTATGCTTTTGGGTCAAAGAAATCCCCAGGCATCCTGGGCTGATGAGAAGCCAAAGAAAGCAAAGGCAGAAGGAGCGTACTAGCAGGCTGGGATGGAGAAGAACGCTGTATGAGCACTGCAGGCTTTTTCAAACCTGCCAGACAAGAGCCATTGTCTCATCTAAAGGAGCTGAGGCATGAAGGTATCCAAGTCTAGCAGCGTTTTGGCTGCAGAGCAGCAAGGCAGAGGGGACTGTTGTCTTGCCTGCTTCACCGCTCATTGTTAGCAGGGAGAAGTTGTTGAAGCAACAGACAAAGGGCAAAATCAGCAACGCGCTGGAGGGCTATAATTGGCTTCCATGCTGTTCAGTCACACTGCCTCTGGCCACACCTCGGTTTCCAACACACGACTGAGCTTTCCCCATTGCATCATCCTTGAGATAGCATGACTTCTGCCAGAGGAGCTACATGAGATGGTTTGTGAGCATTTCATTAGGTGAGACCTGCTAACTCCCCCCCCCACCCCACCCCCACCCCCCGGAGGATATTACCTCTGAGTTCCTGATTTGCAACATGGTGAGTCCCTCCCCTCACCGTATGCTACCGTCTCAGGAAGGAGATCACAGTGAGACAGAGGGGACAAGTGGACACTGTAGTGAATCCCTGGTCAGGCTCTAACACCACCATGCAGGTTGTGAGGTGGATATGCTCCTGCTTCTCCAGCCATAACGGCACGGTCCGTGCAGGCAGGTCTCTGTGGTGTCTCTGTTTGGAGAAACAGAAACACTGAGCTGCAGCGTTGGATTTAGGAGAGTCTGTCTTCTTTTGAGAGGCCAGGCAGACCAGAGTCAGACGGGCAGGAGAGCCCCCAGGGCAAGTAAATGTGTGCTTGATCCAGGCACAGCCTGGGAAACTGGAGTGTCACTGCCCCGCCAAGGGGGCCCTGAGCTCCTCCAGTGCCTTGAATAGGTTTCCAAGGATAAACAAATGCTTGCCTGAAGACTCTTGAAGAAGAACAGAAAAAACACTCTTCCCTTCTGCTCTCCATTTCCTGCTATTCCTCGAGCAGGAGAGCAGAAAATGGGCAACACTTTTCCTGGCTCCCTTTCTGCGATTCTCTGTTTTCCGCACCTTGGCAATACCCCCTGCTCCCCCCGCTTCTCTTTTTCCTTTGTATCCTTTTCAGATGAGAAAATCTGGCAAGAGGCAGCCCAGCCTGAAGCAGACTCCTGCCAGGAACAAGACCAAGCAAGGCAGAAAACCTCTTTATTGCACTCAGCTTCTGAGGTCCCCAGCTGTCCCTTGCAATACGCAGGTTTCGGGTCAAGTTTTCTGTGGTGTGAAAGACAGGATTAACACCAGAGGAGAAACTGTCACTTGCGCACTTCCAAGTATCCTCATGACACATGAAATACTGCCATGTGAGAAGCAGGGAAGGGGTGAAGGGAAGCAAGTTAGCCCTAGTTCCAGAAGGGATATCAGGGGCCCTGAAAGCAATCGGAGTTCCAGTGTTATAAGGGCAGAGCTCAGTCAGGAGTCCCAATTACCTATTTCTTCTTCTTGCCTCAGGCTATGCTCAACGAGTCTCTGATGCATGCAGCTCCCTTTCCAGGGCTAGAGCCACAAGCAGCATAAATCAAGCGAGTTGGCTCCTTCCAGTTCATGGAGCTCTGTCCCATTTGACCACTGAAGAGGCAAGCTTGATTTCTGAAGAGCTGGTCAAAGAGGGACCATTTTGTTGCCATTTAAAATGGAAACGAAGGCTAAAAGGAGAAAAACATTCCCATGCTTTCCCTGTTTCTCCTTTTCAATGCATTCATGTTCTCGGTCCCACAGCAGAGGTGGAGGGGATCCCTAGGAGGGATGTGCCCCCACGGTCAGCCTTGTCTCCCACAGACAGATCTTGGTGCGCGGCGGCCAGGTGAGGGCCAGGAGGTGCCGCAAGGCCAGCAATCCTTGGCCTCCCCTGGTGCCTTCAGGCCTGCTCCCCTAAGCCAGGTACTGGCACCAGCTTGGGCTTCTTGTGGGGGGGCCGTGCCTCAGCTGGTGAGGAGCAGGGGGCCCTTCTTCAGGGCTAGCGCCTCCTCTTTGGTCCCTTGGGCAGGGCAACAGGGTGTGGGGCAGGCTGCCCCTCTGTCTTGTGCACCTCCATGGGCTCCTCCTCCTCCAGGCCAGTCTGCATCCATGATGTATCTCCGGGGTGGCTGTGGGGTCTGGAGAAGGGCGGCGTGTCAGTCCCAGAGGGTTCTGCCCCCCTTCCTCTTCCTGCAGCCGTTTCCAGGCTTCTGGGCACTTCTGGTGGCTTGCTGCTGCTGCTGCTGCTTAGGAGTTGCTTCTGGAGGAGTTGGTCTCTTTCCAAATCTCCTCTGCAGTTCCATGAATGGAAAGGGCCCAGGCACAGAGACCGGCTCTGCCTGTCCCATGGGCTGCCCTCCCAGCGGGCGAGGGGCAGAGCCCTTGGCCAGCCCCACACTCCCTCGTCCTCCTCTGCTTCTGAGAGGGACATCGCCTGGGTCCACATAGGGCCCCACTCATGGCCCCACCGCAGGCTGCTGCCTGCAAAGGGTGAAACCCCAACGTTCCTGGGACAGAGCTGACGATGAAGCAGCATCTGGAGCCCAGCCAGCCCCAGAGCCCTCAACCCTCCCCGGCCCAGCTGTGGGGCCCTGAGTAGGGCTGCTCACCCTGCCACACTGCCCCCCGTGCTCCCCTTCCCCTCGTGCCTTTCCCACCCCTGGCCTTTGCAGTTGCATCTGCCTGCTCTGCCCACTTGCCTTCACCACAGTCACGGCTGCACTGGAAGCCCATGAAAATCCCAGGGCTCCTGCCCTCCAGCTGGCATCCACCCCGAACCTGGAGCCTGGCTGGCCACAAAGGCATCGCCCACCCAGCACCCCAGCTGTGCAGCCAAGGGCAGGGGTCTGCACCCCAGTTTCCCTGCTCCTCCCCCTGCTCCCAGCACTGCTGCTGCTGTGCCCATGTCAAACCCTCCTGCCGCCAGACGGCCCCGGGGCCCGAGGCAGCTCCAGCTCCCTGCAAGACCACGCTGAAGCCTTTCAGGAGCAGGCTGAGGTGGGGCTGGCTCTGCCAGGGTGGGTTGGGAGAGGGCAGCTCCCCTCTGCCATGCTGGGGCTGGGGCTGGGGCTGGGGCTGGGGCTGGGCACAGCTTTTCCCTGGGCAGCTCCTGGAGGAGCCGCTCCAGGGGATCCTCCACCTCTGCCCTGGCAGCAGCACCATCGCTCAGGGTGCCGGGGGAGAGAAGTGCACTGAGGTGAGGGCAAAAGATGGGCTGGGGCAGGTGGTAAAAGATGGGCCGCTGCGCCCTGCTGCAACAGCGTGATGGTGGCAGTGCTGGCAGGGCTGCGGGGGGCATTGCTGGTGGCAAAAGCAGCTGCCGGGGAGCACCGGAGGATGCTGGCGTGCAGTGGAGCGATGAGGAAGAGGACTTTGTTGAAGATCCATGGCAAACGGGAGCAGCTGGGTGAGACCAAGGCTGAGGAGCCTCTTGGCAGACACACAGCCGTGTCCTGAGGAGGTGCCCTGCTCACCCGTTGTGAAGGGCAGAGATGCTGCCAGGGAGGCAGCTGGTGTGGGAGGGCAAGGCAAAGGTGCAGGGTGATGTGGAGCAAAGAAAGCCTGCAGGGGCCCAGCGCAGTGCGTGCACGCCAATAGGGAAGTGCTTAGAGAGCAACAGTCTGGAGAAATGCATCTCTGACAGCTTTTGTGGGAAATCTGCAGAGGCGGGCACCTGTCTCAGGGGTCCGTCCGCTAATGCCTGCAGCCTGGGGACCAGACAGGAGCACTTTGCAGTCTGTGTGCAGCTGCGGGCCTGCAGCGTGGCATGCCTGGAGCGCTGCGGTGGATGGCTGCAGCCTCTTTGGGAAGGCCCGTCTGGGAAGGTGCGGAGGGGCAGTTGGCCTTTCTGTGAGAAAGCAGCGGGAATGCAGGACGCTCTGCCTAGGGCTGGACGGTGAGGCATATGGGTGAGGCTTGGTGGCCTGAGCAAGAGGAGTGGTCTTGCAGTGGCTGGCTGTGTGCTCTAGAGGGCCTGAAGAAGGGCAGCATCTGCACGGTGTAGGAGGCAGAGAGGTGGGGAGAGGAAAATTCCTGCTGCGGCACAGATGGCAGCTCGGAGCTGGGCTCAGAAGCTGGCACCAGAGGCTGGGAGGCAAAGCCCTGGTGCTGGAGGTGCCCCCGGTGAGCAGCAAGGCCTCGTGATGTCGGTGCTAGCATGGTCACCAGCAAGGCCTTGTGATGCGGGTGCCCCTGGTGGCCAGCAGGAGGTGGTCACGGGGGTCCCCATGGCAACGTGCAGGGCTTTGTGATGGGGGTGGCATCATGCCCCCAAGGCCATTGTGATGGGGCGGTGCCCGTGGTGACCGAGTCCATGCTGGGAGCAGAGCCCCTGGCTGTGCCCTCTGAGGAGAGCAGCTCGCTGAGGAGGGAGCAGCTCTCTTGAGTGCCAGAGTGGCAGGTGCGCAGGAGAAGCTCCTGCAGATGGACAAGGGGCGGCAGGCGAATGCCGGCTCCCAGCCCGTGGATGGGCTTTCTGTGAGGCCGAAGCGCAGAAGCAAGGTGAGCGGTGGGGCTGGAGGGAGAGGCAGGCAGCAGGGCTGGGAGCCGCACGGAAAGCATGAGGACGGTGGGGAAGAGGAGGTGGGGCAAGCGAGCCAGGCCTGAGCTTCTCTGGCCAGGGGGTATTTCTTGCTGGTGCTGGGGATTTTCTGGTGCACAAAGCACACCGACTGGGGTGCTGCAAGGCCCAAATGGAGCCTGTGAGCTGTGCTGAGGGTCAGAGAGCATCTCCAGGCTTAGCACAGCTGGGTCGTGCTAGGCCATGAGCTTCCCTTCGCCATGGGGCCGGGCTTTCCTGTGCCTGAGGGGCCGCTTGTACGAACGCAACCGCCTCCATCATGTGCTTCCTTCTCCCTGCAGGGGGGCCAGCGGGAGCCGCATGCAGTGACGCAACGCATCCCGACCCCGACTTCATCGCAGCAAAGGGACAGGCGGCCGTTGCTGCCCAGCCGACAGAGCTGGCAAGGCCTTGAATGCCTCATTGCAGAGGTACCGAGCTGAGCAGCGATGGTGGCAAAGCCTCTGCCTGCCTGGCTGCAGCTGTGGAGAAGCAGGCAGGAAGCGGTGGGGAGACCAGGAGGTCTCTGTCCCCCAGCAGGCTGACTGCCTGCTCTGCATGGCAGCCTGCAAGGCCATGCCTCAGGGTCCTCAGGGCAACTGCCTTTGCCCCTGTCTTGCGCAGTGCTGATGAGCCCTGTCCCCATGCAGCCTTTGGGAGCAGGGTGGGAGCTGCCTGCGTGGCAGAGCGCTGCCGCTGTTGAGGGCATCAGAGGTGCTGGAAATTGACCTGTGGGAAGGATGGAGAGTGGGGGCGGGAGGGGAGGAAAGGGCTGCAATCACTTTCCTACCTCCTGGGCTTGGATTGGAGATGGTGAAGGACACTGCCAGAGATGTTCTCATCGCAGCGTTCAAGAGACAAATGGAAACACTCCATCTGCCCAGCTTAGCACCTCGTGCACCCAAGGCAGCTAGGCAGCTCCTTGGAGGCCTGGAGGCCTCTGCAGCTAAAACAGCAGGATCTGCCCGTGGAACCAAGCTGCCTGCTCTGGAGACATCCTGCAGATCTTCTGCAAGAGGCAGGGCCAAAGCCAGGGAGCAGCTGCCACCTCTTAGTGCTGCTGTGATGTGTCTGGAGTGCAGGAAGAGCCTGGCAGAGGAAGATGTAAAGGCAGTGCATCTTCCTTTGCCTGCCCTTCAAGAAGGCAAGCGGGAAGCTGGGGCTCTGCCCCGGGCAATTCAAGCTGCTGTCCGCTGCTTGCCTGAGGCCAGGACTGGGTCTTCCGCGCTGGGAAAAACAAGGCTGCTGCGAGCTGATGGTGCCGGGACAAGTTTTCCTGTGCAAAGCCGGCAGCTGCCAGGAGGCACCTCCTTTGTTGCGGGAGCACAGAGCAGGCCTCAAAGGCAGACAGCTGCCACAGCTCTGCAAGGGCCTGATGCCCACACTCGTGATGGCAAAAGGAAGGTCATGGGGGCCGGTGCACCAGCTTTCCCGGGCAGGGGCCATGGACTGGTCACACTAGGATGGCAACTTGCAGTGCAGAGGCGCAAACAGCAGCCTCTGGGCATCATCTGTCGCCTTCAAGGCACGCCGCTGAGCATACACCCCGACAACCCCTCGCAGTATCTCGCCGTGCTCTCAATCAAAACAGAGACGCTGGAGGAGCTCGACAGGAGCTGCGTGGCGCGCACCGGGCAGAGCTTGGCCCAGCTGCGAGAAGCCTTTCTGGAGAGGAAGGAGCCGAGGCCAAAGGAGAGGGAGGTCGAGGAAGAGGAGGGCAAGGGGAAACGTTTCTCCCTGACAGCATCGGGATGCCTCAATGTTCGCCCCAAGGAGGTGAGTGCAAAGGGTGGGCCGGGGCAGATGGTGACTCTCCGTGTGCTGGAGCCAGCCGCTGCGTCCTGCTGCAACAGCGTGATGGTGACAGTGCTGGCAGGGCTGCGGGGGGCATTGCTGGTGGGAAAAGCAGCTGCCTTCACAAATCTCCCTCTCTGGCTTCAGCTCTGTGCCAGAAACTCCTTCTATAACCTGTGGCAACCGGAGGTGACACGAGTGGAGCTCCTGAAGGACGCGAGGTCCAAGTGGGAGGTGCAGGAGCGGCTGTACGCCCATGCGCCCAGGAGGGAGCGCAAGATGGGAGCTGGGAAGAGAGTCCGGGGAGCACCAGAGGATGCTGGCGTGGAGTGGAGCGATGAGGAAGAGGACGTTGAAGAAGAACCTTTGGAATGGGAGGAGCTGGAGAAAAACACAGCCTTGGTCATGAGCTGGGTCAGACCGAGCCTCAGGAGCCTCTTGGCAGACCCACAGCCGTGTCCTGAGGAGGTGCCCTGCTCACCCGTTGTGAAGGGCAGAGATGCTGCCAGGGAGGCAGCTGGTGACCTGCAGAGCACGCCTCTGGCCCCAGCAGTGCCCCGAGGAGCTGAGGCAGCGGCATCTGCTCTGGCGGGAGGCTGCCAGGATGCGGGGGACAGTGTGCCTCTGGCTCCACTGGCCAGCACAGGAGCAAAGGCGGAGGCCTCCCCTGCAGCCAGAGGCCCTGAGGATGCAGGGGAAAATGCTCCTCTGCTTATATCGCTTCCCGCAGAGGCTGCGCCAGAGGCCTCGCAGTTGTGCGGAGACCCTTGTGGGGAGAGCAACAGCCTGCCTCTCCAACCACCATTGCCCGAAGAAAGCGCAGCAGAAGGCTCTGCCCTGGCCGCAGGCCTTCCTCACCAGGTGAGCAAGGAGCATGGTGTCGGCACCCACCACCAAAGGGAGGTGCGGTGTGAGCAGCGTCTGGGGTGTGCAGGGTGGGTGAGAAGAGCTGCCCCATCGCATGGGTCCCCTGCGGCCATGGTGAGAAGCTGTCCCCCCAGCCCTTTGCGCTCTGCACTCTCTGTCCTGGGGAAGATGCCTGGTGCTCTGCGTTTCCAAGTGCCAGAGGCCCAGGGCTGATGTGCCCTCCCCGGCCTGCACAGCATCCAGCCCTGGGGCATGGATGCTGAGCGAGGAGGGCAGGGGCAGCCCCAGCAGCAGCCGCCTCCCACAGCCAGCGAGCCAGCCCCCTTGTGCCACGCACCCGGCCACCTCCATCCCCCGCTGCCCGTCGTGGCCCCCGGCCCAGCCCTGCTGCTACGGCCCCAAGACAAGCCTTGTGCCATTGCCCAGCCAGCTGCATGTGCCTCCCTTTGGGGCTCGCGGCCACTCACAGCATCCCCCCACCCCAAACCCTTTGCCCCCTCCTATATCCCAGGGCACCAGGATGCTGAGCATGGCCAGCTGATATCACACAGGGGTGTGTTCCTGCTCTCCCCATGCAGGTTGCCTGTGAGCCCCAAGAGGAGCACAAGTCATCGTCTTCCCTCCGGCCCACGCCAGAGGTGGACTCAGGTAGGTACCCAAGTCGAGAGCCGTTCTGGGGACAGCACAGCGAGCGGCACTGAGGCTGGCAGCAGGAAGCACCCAGGGGCTGGCCATGCCGAGGCCATGAGCCCTCGGGAAAGCCTTTGATGCCAGGGACAGGCAGGTGCTTGCCCTGCACCTGCCCAGCCCCTCGCCCACGGCTCTCCTTCCTCCACAGGCATCACCGCCCTCCCGCATGCTGCGCCTTCCAGGCGATGGCCATCGCGGCTCAGGGCAGCGCTTCGGGCTCTGCGCAGAGCTTTTAGCTGCCGCTGTGTCTCAGGGCAGTGAGAGGAACAGTGCGAGGATGCAGCTGCCAGACAGGTGGCCCGAGATGGGGCATGGTGCAGAGCAAAGAGGCAGAGCGACGGAGGCTCTCTCCTGGCTGCTACAGCAATGCTGCCGCATCGTGTCCCACAGCCCATGTTACGCTTCCAATAAACCCTTTTAGCTTCTTCTCCGTGTTTCTGTGAGGAGAGCAACCTGTGAAGCCTTCCCCTCTCCCATTGGCTAACCTGAAATGGCTGCCCTGCGCCATCGCCCTGAGGCAGGCACAGCAGGCATGTACAGCACGTACTGCACGGATCACTGTGCTGAGGGAAACTTCAGCGCTGGCAGAGGCTGTATAAGGCCTCCTCGTGCTCGGACATTTTGTGGTCTTCACCAGACTCATTGCGAGCGTGAAACTCCCAACGGGGCTGAGGCAAGCAGGGGACGCCCCACTGGAACTAGGGCTGAGGCAAGGGAATGGGGCCTCCAGAAGGGGAGAAAGTCAGTACATGTGGTTATGTATTAGAAAGCTGAAACGGTCTTACCGCACGTGCTTGTTGTTTGGTTTGTTGTGTTAAAGAAGCTTCATCCTTTGGCTCAGAGTCATAGGGCCTCATAATGGCCTTCTCATGGCCAATCCTGAAGAAGCAGTGGCCCATGCCATGGACACCGTTGTGAGGCACTTTGCTGCTCTGGCGGTGAATATTCCCCTCGAGAAATCTAAAGGACCAAATCAGGAAGTCCCATCCCTGGGGCTGATCTAGTGGGGTGGCCAGAGGATGACTCCTCCAGATGGCCTTACCCAGTTAGAAAATCTTCCACCTCCCTCCTCCCATGCAAAAGAATCAAATCAAGGGTGAGGGACGCGGCAGTTCTGGGCAAAACATATTCCAGGTGCTAGTCCACTTGCCAGGCCACTTTATAATTTATTAAAGAGACGAGCAGTATGGAGATGGGGGCTGGAGCACAAAGAAGCCCTTAAAGGCTTAATTCACTCCGTTCAGCAACATCAAACTCTGGCTCTAGGGTTTCCACCTCAGCTTTGCGAGTTACAGATTGGGATTAGTGAGGCAGCGTATCAGTGGGGACTGTGGCAAAGGCCCCCAGCAGGCGCACTCCTTATCCCCCTTCCCTTTGGGTCCCGAACGTGGAGGGGAGCCACAGACCGGTAAGCTGAAGCCCTGAGCAAGGGTTCCTCGCAGTTTATCAAGCACTATCGGATACAGAGTCTATCAGCGGAGATGACGCAGATGCTACAGTCCGGACCCCACTTGCCCTCTTGCGGGGAGTATGGGAGGTTGCCCTCCCTCCTCAGGCTAGAGCCACGTGTCCCACGCTACAGAAGGGGATATTCTATCTAGCCCATCGGATTTGGAGTTTGTTGCCGGATGCAGGAATGCCTTGGGGAGGTCTGACTGAGAGAGCTTTTTCCTCTGTCCCCTCACGGGAAGAGCAGAAGCTGATTCAAGTTAGCAGGAATGCTGCAGCTGGAATTTGTGCCAAATTACCCAATGGTAAAACCTTTACTATTACTCTCACCTGCCCCGCCTTGGCGATGGGCTTGCATGGCTTCTGCTGACCAGGGCTGTCGCCGGATGACCGACTATCTTTACAGTCCCGGCCTGTGAGGGTGTGGCGCGAGGGAGGGGAGGAGGGGAGAGGGAGATTTGCTGCATGACTCCACAACTTATTTTAAAGATCTACATTTACTACACAAGTTACAACAGTACAAAGCAACAGTTCTTATCAACAGACACTTAGTTCAACCAGAATACTTCTTTCCCAATTCTAATTGATCTTACCCACGCGTTGCCTCAGCAGCCAACCTACCCTCAATCCCAGGGAAGTAACTGCGGCAGGGCATCCCCGTCCCGAGGGGATCCGCAAGTTGGCAGAGCCTCTGTCACGCGCCAAGAGCCAAAGATGGCCCTGAGGCCAGCCTATCTATACCCTTCAGGGGAAGGTGGAGGTGGGGTCGCTAGGCCAGTTGCAGTTCTCTTTGCGCAGTCGCAGTCCCTAGCTCTTGCCTGTTGCAGGGTTCAACTCTCCTCTGTCGTCGTTATGACGATGGCCCCCACAGTCATGGGGTGGGGGGTGGCAGAACACTGTCAAGGGCAGCCTAGCTGCCTTGGGCACTCTTCAGCACTGAAGAAAGGAGTTTGAGTGACTGCGAATGACTGCTTTCCTCTTGCAGGGGTGGTCCCAAGGAGACATCCCATAGCTTGGGTAAGAGGGAGTTCATTCCAGTCCGCAATGATTAACACTGCCCCAGCAGTGAAAGCAGGTGTTGTCTCCCAAGGTCCTGAGGAGGAGGAGATAGGCCAGACCCCCTAATTAACACTGTCCCAGCAGGGAGAGGAGGCTTTGTTTCCCAGGGTCCTGGAGCCCAAGCAGGCCTTCTCTCAAAGCTTTGACAACCTCCCTTTCCGAGTGTGAAGCACAGGAAGGCAGACTGCTTGTAACTGGCACCAGATTGAGGGGGGCTGGGGATGTGGGTGTGTTAAAGAATACTGAACTGAAACTGTCTAGAGGTAGCCGCTTAGCATGGCTTCCATAAAACTTGCTTAGCATGAGGAGCTAAATTTGCTGAAGCCTTAGGCAACACTTAGATAAAATAATGAACTTTTAGCTAGTTCAGTAAGAAAAGGGCCTCAGAGCTGCTTCAAGCTGAGAAGATAAGGAAGCTACCAGCAGTCTGCATTCCTGTGCTTCACACTCCAAAAGGGAGGATGTCAGGACTTTGAAAGAAGACTGGTGCAGGGCATCAGGACCATGAGGGACAAAGCCTCAGCTCCCTGCTGGGGCAGTGTTCATTGTTATGATTTGGAATCACCTCCTCCTCCTCAGGACCTGGAGAGACAACGGTAGGACCCAACAAGAAACAAAGGCACAACTGTCAGCAGAAACCACAACAATAAAGCTAAGGGAGAAAACCAGCCTGCCTAGGAACAACGATGAGAGCCAACAAGGAGCAGGAGACCCCAGACCTGGATATTACTACTGGTCCGAACTACCATGTGAGGGCTGGAGAACTTAGATTGAAAAGTTATAATGCCCAGGGAGTTCTTCTTCGGGGTCCCTCTTCAGAGGCACCCAGCTCGAGCTGTAATTACGGCAAGCACATCATGAAAACTTACTTATTTAATTTGCTTTGATTTAGCCCTGAACTTTTCAGTGGGAACCTAGGGTCGGACCCTGTTGTGGTAGCCGGCGAGCCTATTTTCCATAACAGTAGTTCTCTAGAAAGCTCCTCTTTTCCACTACAACCTGCTTTTGTGACTGGCACAGGAGAAGTGACAGAGAGCGAGAAGTGGCAGTTGAGTGGAAGAGCCGAGCTAGTAAGTTAGGGTCGGGGCCCAGCTCTGGAGCACCATGGTACATGGCCAGGCAGGGGCATGGCTGCAATGCAGGGGCAACATAGGTCAGGCAGGGACCAAGGGCAAGAGCCTCAGCTTAAAAGCAGCTGGAAGGAGGGCCACGTCCTCACTGAGGCTTCTTCTCGCTCTCTTTCTTTCCAGGTTACCAGCTGCACTCTCTCTTAAGCGGGCCCTGAGCCCAAGGAGCCAAACTCCCACAGGTGTGGGCGTGTGCATGAGCGGGTGCACATAGAGCCCTGACAGACTGATGCTTTCCTTCTTCCCTCCACAGAGGGCTTGGAGGTGGGTGTCCGGAGCTTCCGAAGGCACATCGTGCCCCTTTGCAGTGTTACAGCTTGGGGTTCTCCCTTTCTCTGCTGACATGGACACTGTCAGGGGGATGTACAGAATTCCCCCGCAGAACTGCCTTCTGCTGCTGAAACACGTGCAGAGCCTGTGAGTCCACCACAAAGAGCCTTCTGGGCTCCCACCAATTCACCTAGTGGATGTTTTCAGACTTCTCCTACCATGTCTGGCTGTCTCCTCAAGGCAGCCAAGTCCTCCAGGCAGAACCCAGACTCCCTTCCCTCTTGCTGGTAGCTCTACAGAGCAGAACAGGTACATGATAGGCACTCATGGAATTACCACGTTGCATCTAATTGCAGGAGAGGCTATGAAATGCCCCACTAAGAGGTGTCCATAGTAGCAGCCTTCGAGAGCGTCCTTTACAAGATGCCAGTCGCTCTGTATTTTGACAAAGGATTCTTCCTATCTGTGCTCTCCGAAAACAAACCCAAACTCTTTGTCTGGGGACTGCTTATGCTAGAAATGTTAACTGTTAGGCTTCTATGGCATAGACAAATGCACAGTTCCTGTTCGGTGCACTGATTGCTTACTTAGCTCACTGCTCAGAAACAGGGGCTCGTGAGTTGGGCCTGTTGCAGAAAAGCACTGTTGACAGGAAGGCTCCAAGCAAGGGTCAGAAGAGCACTAGGAAAAGCCCCCCCGAGCCCCAAAGAGATGAGAAGAATACTGCCTGCTGTTCCATTTCCATGGCTCCCCTGGCCCCCCTGGAAATGTATGCTTTTGGGTCAAAGAAATCCCCAGGCATCCTGGGCTGATGAGAAGCCAAAGAAAGCAAAGGCAGAAGGAGCGTACTAGCAGGCTGGGATGGAGGAGAACGCTGTATGAGCACTGCAGGCTTTTTCAAACCTGCCAGACAAGAGCCATTGTCTCATCCAAAGGAGCTGAGGCATGAAGGTATCCAAGTCTAGCAGCGTTTTGGCTGCAGAGCAGCAAGGCAGAGGGGACTGTTGTCTTGCCTGCTTCACCGCTCATTGTTAGCAGGGAGAAGTTGTTGAAGCAACAGACAAAGGGCAAAATCAGCAACGCGCTGGAGGGCTATAATTGGCTTCCATGCTGTTCAGTCACACTGCCTCTGGCCACACCTTGGTTTCCAACACACGACTGAGCTTTCCCCATTGCATCATCCTTGAGATAGCATGACTTCTGCCAGAGGAGCTACATGAGATGGTTTGTGAGCATTTCATTAGGTGAGACCTGCTAACCCACCCCCCCACCCCCGCCACCCCCCCACCCCCCCCACCCCCCGGAGGATATTACCTCTGAGTTCCTGATTTGCAAAATGGTGAGTCCCTCCCCTCACCGTATGCTACCGTCTCAGGAAGGAGATCACAGTGAGACAGAGGGGACAAGTGGACACTGTAGTGAATCCCTGGTCAGGCTCTAACACCACCATGCAGGTTGTGAGGTGGATATGCTCCTGCTTCTCCAGCCATAACGGCATGGTCCGTGCAGGCAGGTCTCTGTGGTGTCTCTGTTTGGAGAAACAGAAACACTGAGCTGCAGCGTTGGATTTAGGAGAGGCTGTCTTCTTTTGAGAGGCCAGGCAGACCAGAGTCAGACGGGCAGGAGAGCCCCCAGGGCAAGTAAATGTGTGCTTGATCCAGGCACAGCCTGGGAAACTGGAGTGTCACTGCCCCACCAAGGGGGCCCTGAGCTCTTCCAGTGCCTTGAATAGGTTTCCAAGGATAAACAAATGCTTGCCTGAAGACTCTTGAAGAAGAACAGAAAAAACACTCTTCCCTTCTGCTCTCCATTTCCTGCTATTCCTCGAGCAGGAGAGCAGAAAATGGGCAACACTTTTCCTGGCTCCCTTTCTTCGATTCTCTGTTTTCCGCACCTTGGCAATACCCCCTGCTCCCCCCGCTTCTCTTTTTCCTTTGTATCCTTTTCAGATGAGAAAATCTGGCAAGAGGCAGCCCAGCCTGAAGCAGACTCCTGCCAGGAACAAGACCAAGCAAGGCAGAAAACCTCTTTATTGCACTCAGCTTCTGAGGTCCCCAGCTGTCCCTTGCAATACGCAGGTTTCGGGTCAAGTTTTCTGTGGTGTGAAAGACAGGATTAACACCAGAGGAGAAACTGCCACTTGCACACTTCCAAGTATCCTCATGACACATGAAATACTGCCATGTGAGAAGCAGGGAAGGGGTGCAGGGAAGCAAGTTAGCCCTAGTTCCAGAAGGGATATCAGGGGCCCTGAAAGCAATCGGAGTTCCAGTGTTATAAAGGCAGAGCTCAGTCAGGAGTCCCAATTACCTATTTCTTCTTCTTGCCTCAGGCTATGCTCAAAGAGTCTCTGATGCATGCAGCTCCCTTTCCAGGGCTAGAGCCACAAGCAGCATAAATCAAGCGAGTTGGCTCCTTCCAGTTCATGGAGCTCTGTCCCATTTGACCACTGAAGAGGCAAGCTTGATTTCTGAAGAGCTGGTCAAAGAGGGACCAATTTAAAATGGAAACGAAGGCTAAAAGGAGAAAAACATTCCCATGCTTTCCCTGTTTCTCCTTTTCAATGCATTCATGTTCTCGGTCCCACAGCAGAGGTGGAGGGGATCCCTGGGAGGGATGTGCCCCCCCGAGGCAGCTCCAGCTCCCTGCAAGACCACGCTGAAGCCTTTCAGGAGCAGGCTGAGGTGGGGCTGGCTCTGCCAGGGTGGGTTGGGAGAGGGCAGCTCCCCTCTGCCA
Organism: Dromaius novaehollandiae; assembly: GCF_036370855.1. Lineage (NCBI taxonomy): Eukaryota > Metazoa > Chordata > Aves > Casuariiformes > Dromaiidae > Dromaius > Dromaius novaehollandiae. Next base: position 412,874 of record NW_026991449.1, on the reverse strand, counting down.
TGCTGGGGCTGGGGCTGGGGCTGGGGCTGGGGCTGGGCACAGCTTTTCCCTGGGCAGCTCCTGGAGGAGCCGCTCCAGGGGATCCTCCACCTCTGCCCTGGCAGCAGCACCATCGCTCAGGGTGCCGGGGGAGAGAAGTGCACTGAGGTGAGGGCAAAAGATGGGCTGGGGCAGGTGGTAAAAGATGGGCCGCTGCGCCCTGCTGCAACAGCGTGATGGTGGCAGTGCTGGCAGGGCTGCGGGGGGCATTGCTGGTGGCAAAAGCAGCTGCCGGGGAGCACCGGAGGATGCTGGCGTGCAGTGGAGCGATGAGGAAGAGGACTTTGTTGAAGATCCATGGCAAACGGGAGCAGCTGGGTGAGACCAAGGCTGAGGAGCCTCTTGGCAGACACACAGCCGTGTCCTGAGGAGGTGTCCTGCTCACCCGTTGTGAAGGGCAGAGATGCTGCCAGGGAGGCAGCTGGTGTGGGAGGGCAAGGCAAAGGTGCAGGGTGATGTGGAGCAAAGAAAGCCTGCAGGGGCCCAGCACAGTGCGTGCACGCCAATAGGGAAGTGCTTAGAGAGCAACAGTCTGGAGAAATGCATCTCTGACAGCTTTTGTGGGAAATCTGCAGAGGCGGGCACCTGTCTCAGGGGTCCGTCCGCTAATGCCTGCAGCCTGGGGACCAGACAGGAGCACTTTGCAGTCTGTGTGCAGCTGCGGGCCTGCAGCGTGGCATGCCTGGAGCGCTGCGGTGGATGGCTGCAGCCTCTTTGGGAAGGCCCGTCTGGGAAGGTGCGGAGGGGCAGTTGGCCTTTCTGTGAGAAAGCAGCGGGAATGCAGGAAGCTCTGCCAGGGCTGGACGGTGAGGCATATGGGTGAGGCTTAGTGGCCCCAGCAAGAGGAGTGGTCTTGCAGTGGCTGGCTGTGTGCTCTAGAGGGCCTGAAGAAGGGCAGCATCCGCACGGTGTAGGAGGCAGAGAGGTGGGGAGAGGAAAATTCCTGCTGCGGCACAGATGGCAGCTCGGAGCTGGGCTCAGGAGCTGGCACCAGAGGCTTGGAGGCAAAGCCCTGGTGCTGGAGGTGCCCCCGGTGAGCAGCAAGGCCTCGTGATGTCGGTGCTAGCACGGTCACCAGCAAGGCCTTGTGATGCGGGTGCCCCTGGTGGCCAGCAGGAGGTGGTCACGGGGGTCCCCATGGCAACGTGCAGGGCTTTGTGATGGGGGTGGCATCATGCCCCCAAGGCCATTGTGATGGGGCGGTGCCCGTGGTGACCGAGTCCATGCTGGGAGCAGAGCCCCTGGCTGTGCCCTCTGAGGAGAGCAGCTCGCTGAGGAGGGAGCAGCTCTCTTGAGTGCCAGAGTGGCAGGTGCGCAGGAGAAGCTCCTGCTGATGGACAAGGGGCGGCAGGCGAATGCCGGCTCCCAGCCCGTGGATGGGCTTTCTGTGAGGCCGAAGCGCAGAAGCAAGGTGAGCGGTGGGGCTGGAGGGAGAGGCAGGCAGCAGGGCTGGGAGCCGCACGGAAAGCATGAGGACGGTGGGGAAGAGGAGGTGGGGCAAGCGAGCCAGGCCTGAGCTTCTCTGGCCAGGGGGTATTTCTTGCTGGTGCTGGGGATTTTCTGGTGCACAAAGCACACCGACTGGGGTGCTGCAAGGCCCAAATGGAGCCTGTGAGCTGTGCTGAGGGTCAGAGAGCATCTCCAGGCTTAGCACAGCTGGGTCGTGCTAGGCCATGAGCTTCCCTTCGCCATGGGGCCGGGCTTTCCTGTGCCTGAGGGGCCGCTTGTACGAACGCAACCGCCTCCATCATGTGCTTCCTTCTCCCTGCAGGGGGGCCAGCGGGAGCCGCATGCAGTGACGCAACGCATCCCGACCCCGACTTCATCGCAGCAAAGGGACAGGCGGCCGTTGCTGCCCGGCCGACAGAGCTGGCAAGACCCTGAGGACGTCATCGCGAAGGTACCGAGCTGAGCAGCGATGGTGGCAAAGCCTCTGCCTGCCTGGCTGCAGCTGTGGAGAAGCAGGCAGGAAGCGGTGGGAGAGACCAGGAGGTCTCTGTCCCCCAGCAGGCTGACTGCCTGCTCTGCATGGCAGCCTGCAAGGCCATGCCTCAGGGTCCTCAGGGCAACTGCCTTTGCCCCTGTCTTGCGCAGTGCTGATGAGCCCTGTCCCCATGCAGCCTTTGGGAGCAGGGTGGGAGCCGCCTGCGTGGCAGAGCGCTGCCGCTGTTGAGGGCATCAGAGGTGCTGGAAATTGACCTGTGGGAAGGATGGAGAGTGGGGGCGGGAGGGGAGGAAAGGGCTGCAATCACTTTCCTGTCTCCTGGGCTTGGATTGCAGACTGTGAAGAACACTGCCAGAGATGTTCTCATCGCAGCGTTCAAGGGAGAAACCGAAACACTCCATCTGCCCAGCTTAGCACCTCGTGCACCCAAGGCAGCTAGGCAGACCCTTGGAGGCCTGGAGGCCTCTGCAGCTAAAACGGCAGGATCTGGCTGTGGAACCAAGCTGCCTGCTCTGGAGACATGCTGCAGATCTTCTGCAAGAGGCAGGGCCAAAGCCAGGGAGCAGCTGCCACCTCTTAGTGCTGCTGTGATGTGTCTGGAGTGCAGGAAGAGCCTGGCAGAGGAAGATGTAAAGGCAGTGCATCTTCCTTTGCCTGCCCTTCAAGAAGGCAAGCGGGAAGCTGGGGCTCTGCCCCGGGCAATTCAAGCTGCTGTCCGCTGCTTGCCTGAGGCCAGGACTGGGTCTTCCGCGCTGGGAAAAACAAGGCTGCTGCAAGCTGATGGTGCCAGGACAAGTCTTCCTGTGCAAAGCCGGCAGCTGCCAGGAGGCACCTCCTTTGTCATGGGAGCAGAGAGCATTCCTCAAAGGCAGATGCGAGGCATGCCAGCATGCAAGGAGCAGGATGAGCTATGGCCAGGCTGCCTGACAGAGCCAAGGCTGCCACCGTTGCCGTTGAGGGTGGCTTTTTCAAGAACTCTTGAAGGACTGTGCCAGGAGCTAGGTAGCAAGGTGCTGGCAGCTCCCAGAGATGCCTGTGCGCAGGAGACCAAGGCACAACAGTTGGACATGATGGCGCACAGCCAGGACTTGGTGCGGAGCAAGGCCTCAGCGTCCCAAGGTGTTGAGGTGCAGCCTGCAGAAGGACAAGTTTCCCCCGCTGAGAATCCCCAAGGAGAATCAGCCTCTTCTGGCGTGGGGGAGGTCCCGCAGTGGGAGACAATGGCGAAAGGTGTTTCACAGCAGGTTTGGCTCGGCAGCCCCCGCTTCGCAGAGGTGCCACCCAGCTCTGCCAAAGCCGTTGCTGGCAGCTGCCCCAGTGAAATGGCCGCACCAGAGTCCATGTCCCCTTCCTGGCCTGAGCCTGCTGGCTTTGTTGAGAACATCCTTGCAGATGCGTGCATGGAAATGAGGGCTGAGGACCAGAGACCTGCTGCACACAGCCCCGCACTGCCTGCCGCACCTCTGATGCACGCACTGCTGGCGCTCGCGTCTGCAGCCTTGAGCCGTCCTGATGACGCGAGTGCGGGACATGGCCGGGAGCTCAGGGCAGCCGGGCCACAAAGGACCTTGGCATACACCATTGCTCTAGCAAACCTGGCAAGCGCATTGCAGAAGGAGAGCAGGGAGTGTGGCAAAAACACAGCTGCCACAGCTCTGCAAGGGCCAGATTGCAACAGGCGTGGGGGCAAAAGGAAGGTCATGGGGGCCGGTGCACCAGCTTCCCCGTGCAGGGGCCATGGACTGGTCACACTAGGATGGCAACTTGCAGTGCAGAGGCCCAAACAGCAGCCTCTGGGCATCATCTGTCGCCTTCAAGGCACGCCGCTGCGCATACACCCCGACAACCCCTCGCAGTATCTCGCCGTGCTCTCAATCAAAACAGAGACGCTGGAGGAGCTCGACAGGAGCTGCGTGGCGCGCACCGGGCAGAGCTTGGCTCAGCTGCGAGAAGCCTTTCTGGAGAGGAAGGAGCCGAGGCCAAAGGAGAGGGAGGTCGAGGAAGAGGAGGGCAAGGGGAAACGTTTCTCCCTGACAGCATCGGGATGCCTCAATGTTCGCCCCAAGGAGGTGAGTGCAAAGGGTGGGCCGGGGCAGATGGTGACCCTCCGTGTGCTGGGGCCAGCCGCTGCGCCCTGCTGCAACAGTGTGATGGTGGCAGTGCTGGCAGGGCCACGGGGGGCATTGCTGGTGGGAAAAGCAGCTGCCTTCACAAATCTCCCTCTCTGGCTTCAGCTCTGTGCCAGAAACTCCTTCTATAACCTGTGGCAACCGGAGGTGACACGAGTGGAGCTCCTGAAGGACGCGAGGTCCAAGTGGGAGGTGCTGGAGCGGCTGTATGCCCATGCGCCCAGGAGGGAGCGCAAGATGGGAGCTGGGAAGAGAGTCCGGGGAGCACCAGAGGATGCTGGCGTGGAGTGGAGCGATGAGGAAGAGGATGTTGAAGAAGAGCCTTTGGAATGGGAGGAGCTGGAGAAAAACACAGCCTTGGTCATGAGCTGGGTCAGACCGAGCCTCAGGAGCCTCTTGGCAGACCCACAGCCGTGTCCTGAGGAGGTGCCCTGCTCACCCGTTGTGAAGGGCAGAGATGCTGCCAGGGAGGCAGCTGGTGACCTGCAGAGCACGCCTCTGGCCCCAGCAGTGCCCCGAGGAGCCGTGGCAGCAGCATTTCCTTTGGCAGGAGGCTGCCAGGATGCGGGGGACAGTGTGCCTCTGGCTCCACTGGCCAGCACAGGAACAAAGGCGGAGGCCTCCCCTGCAGCCAGAGGCCCTGAGGATGCAGGGGAAAATGCTCCTCTGCCTCCATCGCTTCCCGCAGAGGCTGCGCCAGAGGCCTCCCAGTTGTGCGGAGGCCCTTGTGGGGAGAGCAACAGCCTGCCTCTCCAACCACCATTGCCCGAAGAAAGCGCAGCAGAAGGCTCTGCCCTGGCCGCAGGCCTTCCTCACCAGGTGAGCAAGGAGCATGGCGTCGGCACCCACCACCAAAGGGAGGTGCGGTGTGAGCAGCGTCTGGGGTGTGCAGGGTGGGTGAGAAGAGCTGCCCCATCGCATGGGTCCCCCGCGGCCATGGTGAGAAGCTGTCCCCCCAGCCCTTTACGCTCTGCACTCTCTGCCCTGGGGAAGATGCCTGGTGCTCTGCGTTTCCAAGTGCCAGAGGCCCAGGGCTGACGTGCCCTCCCCGGCCTGCACAGCATCCAGCCCTGGGGCATGGATGCTGAGCGAGGAGGGCAGGGGCAGCCCCAGCAGCAGCCGCCTCCCACAGCCAGCGAGCCAGCCCCCTTGTGCCATGCACCCGGCCACCTCCATCCCCCGCTGCCCGTCGTGGCCCCCGGCCCAGCCCTGCTGCTACGGCCCCAAGACAAGCCTTGTGCCATTGCCCAGCCAGCTGCATGTGCCTCCCCTTGGGGCTCGCGGCCACTCACAGCATCCCCCCACCCCAAACCCTTTGCCCCCTCCTATATCCCAGGGCACCAGGATGCTGAGCATGGCCAGCTGATATCACACAGGGCTGTGTTCCTGCTCTCCCCATGCAGGTTGCCTGTGAGCCCCAAGAGGAGCACAAGTCATCGTCTTCCCTCCGGCCCCGTGGGAGGGCACGGGAGCTGGGAGCTGGGAAGAGAGTCCGGGAAGTGCCAGAGGATGCTGGCATGGAGTGGAGCGATGAGGAAGAGGATGTTGATGAAGAGCCTTTGGAATGGGAGGAGCTGGAGAAAAACACAGCCTTGGTCATGAGCTGGGTCAGACCGAGCCTCAGGAGCCTCTTGGCAGACCCACAGCCGTGTCCTGAGGAGGTGCCCTGCTCACCCGTTGTGAAGGGCAGAGATGCTGCCAGGGAGGCAGCTGGTGACCTGCAGAGCACACCTCTGGCCCCAGCAGTGCCCCGAGGAGCCGAGGCAGCGGCATCTGCTCTGGCGGGAGGCTGCCAGGATGCGGGGGACAGTGTGCCTCTGGCCCCATCAGCCAGCACAGGAGCAAAGGCAGAGGCCTCCCCTGCAGCCAGAGACCCTCAGGCTTGCCCTGCACTTGCCCAGCCCCTCGCCCACGGCTCTCCTTCCTCCACAGGCATCACCGCCCTCCCGCATGCTGCGCCTTCCAGGCGATGGCCATCGCGGCTCAGGGCAGCGCTTCGGGCTCTGCGCAGAGCTTTTAGCTGCCGCTGTGTCTCAGGGCAGTGAGAGGAACAGCGCGAGGATGCAGCTGCCAGACAGGTCGCCCGAGATGGGGGATGGCGCAGAGCAAAGAGGCAGAGCGACGGAGGCTCTCTCCTGGCTGCTACAGCAATGCTACCGCGTCGTGTCCCACAGCCCATGTGCTGCTCCAAATAAACCCTCGGCAGCTGTTCCCGCCGTGTTACTTGGTGTCAGGGAAATGTCAGGAGAAAGACTAGTGCAGGCGCTGCCAAGGAAGGCAGTCAGGGCTGCAGAGAAAGCCCTACAAGCAGTCGCAGAGTGAGAGAGCAGCTGGGGTGGGAAGGGTCTTCCGGAGGTGTCTGCTGCAACCTCCTGCTGCAAGTGGAGGCAAGCAGAGGAGGTTTCGCAGGGCCTGTCAGGGTCGAGCTCTGACTGTCTCTGGCGATGGATTCCCGCACGGCCCTGGCACCCTGCTCCAGTGTTGCACCACCATTCGGCTTCCAAGGCCATTTGCAGTCTCTGAGGGGACTTTTCCCTGCCACAAGCCGTGCCGTTGCCCTCAACCTGTCCCCAGGCCCCTCAGGACGTCTCTGGCTCCATGCTCTCTGCACGCTCCCGTTAGGCACTTGCAGGCAGCAGTGAGATCCCCCTACGCCTTCTCTTCTGCCGGCTGCACCAAGCCAGCACCCTTGGTCTCTGCTCCTGTGTGCTGTGCTGCAGCTGCCAGGCAGCTTGGGGGCCTGCTCTGGGCTTGCTGCAGTGTGGCCCCATCTGCGTGGGCCAGGGGGCTGGGGATATGGGTGCAATGGGGTGGGGGCCTGGGATATGGGTGCAATAGGGCGGGGGCCTGGGGATGTGGGTGCAATGGGGCAGAGGGGCTGGGAATATGGGTGCATTGGGGCGGGGGGCTGGGGAGGTGGGTGCAATTGGGCAGGGGCCTGGGGACATGGGCGCAAAGGGGCAGGGGGCTGGGGATATGTGTGCAATGAGTCGGGGAAGCTCCGGATATGGGCGTAATGGGGCAGGGGCCTGGGGACGTGGGTGCAATGGGGTGGGGGGCTGGGGACACAGGTGCAATGGGCCAGGGGGCTGGGACCATGGGTGCAATGGGGTGGGGGGCCTGGGTTCAGGGGTGGTGATGTGACCTCACGCCTGAGTCCATGGGTGCAACGGGGGTGGACACCTGGGTCCATGGGTGCTGATGGGTGCTGATGGGGCTGCCACCTGGGCCCATGTGTGATAACACGGGTGCAATGGGGCTGGACACCTGGGTCCATGGGTGGTCACAGGTGCTGATGGGTGGCCACCTGGGCCCATGGGTGATAACATGGGTGCAATTGTTACAAGACAACCCTGAGAAGCTCAGAAAGAATGTTTGAAGTAGGTAGATTTGGATAACTTCTATCTTAGACAGAATTTGCTTAGCATGAGTAGCCGCACACTTGCTTAGCATGAGTAGCTAAATTTGCTGAAGCCTTAGGCCACGCTCCTAGTTCGGTAAGAAAGGGCCCCAGAGCTGGTGCAGGCTGGAAAGATAAGGGAGTTACAAGCAGTCTGCATTCCTGTGCCCCACTCTCCGAAAGGGAGGATGTCAAGGCTGTGAAATAAGGCCTGTTTGGGCGCCAGGACCTTGGGAAGCAAAGCCTCCTCTCACTGTTGAAACTGTGTTAATTAAGGGGTCTGGATTATGTCCTCTTTGTCAGGACCTTGGGAGATAACATCTACTGACCTAGCTGGGGCAGTGTTAATTGATCAGGACCTTGAGAAGCAGGGGTGGGACCCAGGGAATGAAGAAATCACTAACCAATCAGTGTAAAAGGGAAAGTCGCAAATCTGGCAATTTGTTTGTATAAATGCTACTTGAAAAGTTGGGGGGTGTGTGCTCGATTTGTGGGAAACCACCGAGCACCCAGGCTTGCGCAACTCTGAAATAAATAAACAAATGTCTCTCCTGAGTGTGTAATTATTGGCTTATCGCACACCGGGCAACGAATCCGCTTTTCGGACAACACATGGATGGGTGTGGGTGCTGATGGGATTGGATGCCTGGCTCCAGGGGTGCAACGGGGCTAGACGCCTGGGGCCCTGGGCAGCTCCTCACCCATGGGTGCCACCTTGGGCAGGTTTCCACATCTTCCAGTAGACCTATGGGTGCCGGGGGTGGGCCGGGGGCCACCTACCAGCACTCGGCCTTCGATGGGCGCCACTCCCTGAGCTCCCACTGCTGGCTCCGTGTCCCCATCGCCATGTCCCCGTGGTCTCCTGTCCCTATCCCTGCCCCCGGCCCTGCATCCTCGGGTCCCCATCTCCACCGCCGGGTCCCCGTCCCTTGGCCGAGCCAAACTCCATCCCCGGAGCTGACCCCTGTCCCCACCACGTCCCCCCATCCCTGTGACAGAGCCAACTCCATCTCTTTCCCCACAGTGTCCCTGTCTCCACAGTGTCCCTGTCCCCACCACGTCCCCCTGCCCCTGTGACAGAGCCAACTCCATCTCCAGCCCCACAGTGTCCCTGTCCCCACGGTGTCCCTGTCCCCACCACGTCCCCCTGCCCGTGACAGAGCCAACTCCATCCCCATCCCAATGGTGTCCCCGTCCCCACATCGTCCCCATCTCCATGGCGTCCCCGTCCCCACATCATCCCCATCCCCCCATCATCCCCATCCCCACAGTGTCCCCCTGTCCCTGTGACAGAGCCAACTCCATCTCCAGCCCCACGCTGTCCCCATCCCCACATCGTCTCCAGCCCCACGGCGTCCCATCCCCCCAGTGGCCCCATCCCCATGGCATCCCCATCCCCATCCCCACGTCGTCTCCGTCCCCACATCGGCCTCGGCCTCCCACATCGCCTCCACCCTCCCGCCCACCACGCGCTCCGCGGGGATCCGCCCGGCGCCCGGGGGCGTCACCGCTGCCGCGCCTCGCCATTGGCGGGCGGCCGCCGGCGGGGCCAATGGCCGTGCGACAAGGCGGGGCGGGAGCCGCGGCTCGGCGCGGCGCTGCGCAGCGCCCTCCGCAAGCGCCCTCGCTGTCGCTTCTCCCAACCTGCCGCGCCGGGATCAGCCCAGCGCCTGGGGACGCCTCAGCCGACGAGAGCCGCTATTGGCGGGCGGGACAGAGCGCAGCCAATGGCGGTGCGCCGCAGCGGAGCCAATGGCGGCGCGGGGGCGTGGCCGCCGTGGGCTTCGGCGCCGGGTGAGGGCGAGGGCGCTGGCAGCGAGGAGGCGGTAGCGGGGCGGGCGCTGGGGCCGGGGCTGCTGCTGCTGCTGGGCGGCGGCGGCGGCGAGCGGTGAGTGCGGGCGGGGCCCCCGGGCCCCCCTCTGCCCCTCCCCCGGCGCCGGGCTCCCCGTCAGCGGCCCCACGGACCGGCCTGCAACCGCCCCCGGGAGGTGCTGCCCCCCCGACCTGCCCCCCGGGACGTGCTGCTCCCCCGGAGTTCCCTGACCTGCCCTCCCGGAATGTGCTGCCCCCCCGACGTGCCCCCCCTGTGTCGTGCTGCCCCCCTGACCTGCCCCCCGGGACGTGCTGCCCTCCCCGACCCCCCCGACTGCTCCCCCCGGGACATCTTGATCCCCCGGATGCCCCCCAACGTGCCCCCCCCAGTCCCTCACCACCCCCCGTGTCCCCACAGGCCCCCACTCCCTGCGCTACTTCCACACCACCGTGACGGAGCCCAGCCCGGGGCTGCCGGTCTTTGTCTCCGTGGGCTACGTGGACGGAGAGCTCATCGATGGCTACGACAGGGAGATGCAGAGGGCGGTGCCGGGCGTGGCCTGGATGGAGCAGGAGGGTCAGGACCACTGGGACAGGCAGACCCAGAACGCATACGGCAATCACTAGTCTTCCAGAGTGGAGCTGGACACACTGCAGAAGTGTTACAAGACAACCCTGAGAAGCTCAGAAAGAATGTTTGAAGTAGGTAGATTTGGATAACTTCTATCTTAGACAGAATTTGCTTAGCATAAGTAGCCGCACACTTGCTTAGCATAAGTAGCTGAATTTGCTGAAGCCTTAGGCCACGCTCCTAGTTCGTTAAGAAAAGGCCTCAGAGCTGGTGCAGGCTGGAAAGATAAGGGAGTTACAAGCAGTCTGCATTCCTGTGCCCCACTCTCCAGAAGGGAGGATGCCAAGGCTGAGAAATAAGGCCTGTTTGGGCGCCAAGACCTTGGGAAGTAAAAAGCTTCCTCTCACTGTTAAAACAGTGATGATTAAGGGGTCTGGATTATGTCTTCTTGCTCAGGGCCTTGGAAGATAACACCTACTGACCCAGCTGGGGCAGTGTTAATTAATTGATCAGAACCTTGAGAAGCAGGGGTGGGACCCAGGGAAATGTGAAGAAATCATTAACCAATCAGTGTAGAAGAGGAAGGAAGTCACAAATATGGCAATAAGAGGAAGAAAGTCACAAATATGGCAAATTTGATTGTATAAATGCTACCTGAAAAGTTGTGGGGGTGTGCTCGATTTGTGGGAGACCACCGAGCACCCAGGCTTGCGCAACTCTGAAATAAATAAATAAATAAATAAATAAATAAATGTCTCTCCTGAGTGTGTAATTATTGGCTCATTGCACACCGGGCAACGAATCCGCTTTTCGGACAACAGTTTTCTGGCGACCCAGGTGGGACCTCGCTGTAAAGCCTTGCCCGGATCGTCTTGCCAGTTCCGGCGGGGAGACACTGCTCATCGGACTCCAGCGCGCACCGACCGTTTTGTTCGGGGACTCCGTGAGCACCCTCCCTGGTCGGAACAGGTAAGCGACTCAAAGGTGCAACGCAGTAATTATTAAGAGACATTGCATAAAGGGTATGATACAAGGGTAATTGGTTGTGGTAACCAAAGGAAAGCTTTGTACACGTTTGGACAGTGACGACTGGAGTGTACGAAAGCGTAATTGGTAAGAACGTTCTTTTAAGGGTGGTAATATGGGAACAGGACAATCTGTGGGGGTATCCTCCTGTTCTCCTTTAGGATGCATCCTGAAACATTGGAGAAAGTTTGGTGGGAATCCTTTAACAAGGAGAAAATTAAAGGAATACTGTACTCAGTGGTGGCCAATGTATAAACTGGAGGATGAGAAAAAATGGCCAGAAATGGGAACGCTAAACTATAATACAATCTTGCAACTTATATTGTTTTGCAGAAGACAGAACAAATGGGATGAGGTCCCATATGTAGATTTGTTCTTCTCTCTGAGAAATGATCATGAAACTAGAAAAAAATGTAAGCTGTTGATCTCTGATTCAAATGTGTTAATGATGATGGGAAACAAAGAGAAAATGTCTCGGTGTTGCTCTGCTTGTAGCATTGGGAAAAGATGTTTAAAAGCGGGTGATGAGGAAGAGGATGTACAATTATTGGTCTCTCCTGAAAGAGATCAAGATAGTGTTAATAGCAGAAATAAGGGAAGTGAGGCATGTAGCCCGATTGCAGGCAGAACTCGGGCTACTCGGGCTCAACAAAATCCCGCGATTCAGGCCCCGCTGCGTCAAGCAGTCGGACCAGACGGGATGCCTGTGTATGTGAAGGTCCCTTTTTCAACTACAGATTTAATGAATTGGAAGGAGTCTGCCGGGTTGTACCGAGAAAATCCAGAAAAGATGTATCAATCCTTTAAAATGATAATTGAAAATCATAATCCAGATTGGCAGGATTTACAGGTGCTTTTAAATACTTTGCTTTCACCTGAGGAGAAAAGAATGGTATTAGATAAAGCTCAAGAGGAAAATGAAAGGCAAAATGCCAGAGACGGACCAGACCGTTTTATGCCGACCCGGGAACCGGGTTGGGATCAAAACACAGGGGCAGGCAGGTTAATGACTAAACAGTACCAACAGTTAATATTATATGGGGTAAAGCATGGAGTACCTAAGCCCAAAAATATTGCAAAACTATATCAAGTCGCACAGGGTAAGACTGAGGATCCCTCTGCATTTTACGAGCAGTTATGTGAAACTGCCCGAAAATGGACAGACTTGGATCCCGAGGACGAAGCAAATAAAATAACTTTTACTACATTATTTGTAGGACAATCAGCACCAGATATAAGGAGAAAGCTTCAGAAAGTAGATGGTATGTTGGGGATGTCGATATCGCAATTAATAGAAATTGCAGATAAGGTGTACAATAATAGGGAAGAAGTGGAGAGAAAGGAAAAACAAAAGGAGAAACTGAAAGATAAGAGGCAAAATGCTGCAATCTTGGCAGCTGCATTTGCCCAAGCACAAACTCCCTCTCAGGGAAGGAGTTTTCCGAAAGGACAAGGACGTAGAAGAGGGTATAGAGTAAGAGGGAATTTGGGAAATAGAATTCCGCTAAGGAGAGATCAGTGTGCAATTTGCAGGGGGAAGGGGCACTGGAAAAATGAGTGTCCGAAGAGACAAACAGATCATTGGAAACCTGAGTCTGCATCTGTTCCAGAGGCAGATTTGCTCATGATTGGTACAGAGGATTCAGACTGACGGGGACCGGGGGTTGAGGAATTGGATTCCCCAGCCGAACCCCTGGTTTCAGTAAAGCTGGGGAACGAAACAGTTAAATTTTTAGTAGACACTGGAGCAGCATACTCAGTACTAAATAGCTGTAAGGGACCAATGAGTAAATTCTCTATGCCAGTAATTGAGGCCACGGGAAAGCGAGAGGTCAAACCTTTCTGTCAACCAATTAAATGTGAAATAGGAAATAAAGTGTTAACACATGAATTCTTATACATGCCAGAATGCCCATTACCCCTAATGGGGAGGGATTTACTGAATAAACTGGGGGCACAGATAACCTTTGATCAAAACAAAGTTAAGGTGCACATTCCACAAAGTAACGCCTGGAAGGCACAAGCATATATGTTGCAGAAAGCACTGGATTCCGAACAGGTGGAGGATGGACCAAGTGAAATTCCCTCTGAAGTAATGGACGCAGTAATCCCTTTTGTGTGGGCAACGGAGAAACCTGGAAGAGCCAGATGTGCAGAACCGGTAAAGGTGAAATTAAAACAAGGAGCTAAACCGGTAAGGTGAAAACAGTATCCCATGAAGTTAGAGGCCCGTGTTGGACTGGAGCCTATGATTAATAATTTCTTAAAGTATGGACTGCTGCGAGAATGTCAATCCGAGTACAATACTCCAATCCTGCCTGTTAAAAAAAAAAAAAAAAAAAAAAAAAAAAAAAAAAAGAAAAACAACTTTATGTACATGAGAGAGGGCACCAGGCTTTGGGAGTGCTTGTACAGACTTTAGGAAATTGGAAAAGACCTGTGGCTTACTTTTCAAGACAGCTGGATAAAGTGAGTGCAGGGTGGCCAGGATGCCTCAGAGCAGTTGCAGCTGCTGTGCTGTTAATACAAGAGGCACGAAAATTGACGTTGGGACAAAAAGTGACTGTTTATGTGCCACATGCTGTTGCAGCAGTTTTAGAACAAAAAGGGCATCACTGGTTATCCCCGAGTAGGATGGTGCAGTACCAGGCAGTGATACTTGAGCAAGAAGATGTAACCATGAAGGTGTCTAATACCCTTAATCTGGCATCTTTATTACCATTTCATGAAGGGGGAGGTTGGCTCATGACTGTCTGCAAACTATTGAGCGAGTATATTCCAGCCGTCCAGATTTGAGAGATGTTCCATTGCAGAATCCAGACTGCGAATTATTTACCAATGGAAGCAGTTTTATAATAAAGGGAGAAAGAAGGGCTGGATACGCTGTCGTCACTTTGGAAGGAGAAATCGAAGCAAGATCACTACCAGCAAATACATCAGCCCAGAAAGCAGAACTGATTGCTTTAGCCCGGGCTCTGGAATTATCAGAGGGAAAATGGACTAATGTGTTTCAGAAGAAGCCCCCCCAGGGGAAGTAGAAAGGGGCTTTATGCCCGGGGATTACTGGCAAATTGATTTTTCTGAATTACCAAAATGTAATGGATATAAATATTTGTTGGTGATTGTTGACACCTTTTCAGGATGGCCTGAAGCTTTCCCGTGTCATACCAATAAGGCCAGGGAGGTAGTAAAAATGTTATTAAAAGAAATTATACCAAGATTTGGGGTACCAGAAGGGTTTTCTTCAGATAGAGGACCTCATTTTATAGCAGAAATAGTACAGCAAATCTCAAAAATACTACAAATTAAATGGGACTTACATACCCCCTGGAGGCCACAATCCAGTGGAAAAGTGGAAAGAATGAATCAAACAATTAAGAGACAGATAGGAAAATTGTGTCAGGAGACTCAGATGAAATAGACTGATGTTTTACCTCTGGCATTATTAAGAATCAGAATAACCCCAAGGGTTAGGGAGAAAGTTAGTCCATTTGAGATTCTGTATGGTAAACCTTACACTGTAAATTTAACTGGAAATGAAGTTCAAATGCACGTTAAGGGCGATCAAATTTTAAGTGATTATCTCTTGTCTATGGCAAAGGTTCTTACTTCTCTCCGTAGGTACATCCAGTTAAGATCTCCTGTACTTTTAGATTCACCTGTACATTCATTCCAGCCAGGAGATCAAGTGTATCTTCGGACCTGGAAGGACGAGCCATTGGTAGAAAAGTGGAGGGGACCGTATCTTGTACTGCTAACAACAAATACTGCTATGAAACTGCAGGGAATTGATTCCTGGATCCACTACACCCGAGTGAAAGCAGTACCTCGAGAGACGTGGAAAGCTGAACAAGTTCAACCTTTAAAGTTAAAAATATATAAAGATATATGAGTTGTATTGAAAGCGAATCGGTTTTAAATTTAGATTGTATTCAGGAAAGAATTGCTTTAATCTGTTTGTTAGGAATAGGGTTAATATTGTTGTTATGGTATCTATGGTATCTGTGTAAAAATGATGTTCTCCCAAATAACCAGGAGAGAAATGTGGTGGTTAGTTTTTCTAAGTTACCTGAGCCAAACAATTAAAGGGAATCAGGAAGGATTTTGGAGCCATAATCTCCATTTGGAAGTAATTACGAAATCTATGAAGATAATTAACCAGAAGGATTGCTGGGTGTGTACCCACTTCCCTGAACATTCCAATAAGGGCTTCCCCCTAATTGGAGTGCCTCTTAATTTTTCCTTTATGGAATTTATGAGGCAGATAAGAAATGATAGTGATCAAACGAAATATAATGAAACAACCGAACAGGAATGGGAAGTCCAGAGTGTGACAGGAGATTATAACCAATGTGTCCGAAGATGTAATAATAGTAATAGATGGTGGGAAAAAAACTGTACCCTATGGAAAGCAACCGATCAACTGTACTGGAGCCATTAAGGTGGGAGGTTATAAAAATTGCTCTCATATACCTGAAATAGGTTATAAGTGGCCAAGTAAGGAACTAAATGGGTGGCATGTTCCGAAAGGTAGTGGATGGTATTGGTTGTGTGGGAACAAGGCACGAAAAGTGCTACCTCCTAATTGGTCAGGGGCATGTACTTTAGGGGCAATAATCCCTAATGTTACTATAAGAAAAGAACTGAGTAATAAATATCAAAAATCCTGGCTAAGAACATTCATGAGGAGACAAAAGAGGGTCAATAATCCTTTAATAGATCGACCTACTAGGTTTCAGTCATTCGTAAGGTGGCTGTTTCCACAATTGGGAGTGAGTGAACTTGAAAAAGCAATAGTAAATATTTCAGCAGTTATTGAAAAAGTAGGGAATAAAACCTCTGATGCCATTGCAGCTTTACAAGAGGAGGTTTCAGAAATTGCTAAAATAACTACCCAAAACCGAATGGCTCTAGATATGTTATTGGCATCTCAGGGAGGAGTATGTACAGTAATAAATACTAGTTGCTGTGTATATGTGGATCAAAGCGGGAGAATTTCTACCGATCTAAATGAAATCTGGAAGCAGACTGAAATCTTACATGAGGTTCAGAAAGATGATACTTCTTTCGGATTTGAAGAAATATGGAAATGGTTGACTTCCTGGTTCCCTGATGTGAGCTCATGGGTTAAAAAATGTTTAACAATTCTAGGATTGATGCTAGTAATTTTTGTATGCGTTTATGTAGTGATTCAATGTATTTCTAAGTGTTATATGAAACTAATATGGGAAAGATTTTAAAAGAGTGAGACTAATATGAAAATGATCATATAAGTCTCAAAGGGGGGAATTGTTACAAGACAACCCTGAGAAGCTCAGAAAGAATGTTTGAAGTAGGTAGATTTGGATAACTTCTATCTTAGATAGAATTTGCTTAGCATAAGTAGCCGCACACTTGCTTAGCATAAGTAGCTGAATTTGCTGAAGCCTTAGGCCACGCTCCTAGTTCGTTAAGAAAAGGCCTCAGAGCTGGTGCAGGCTGGAAAGATAAGGGAGTTACAAGCAGTCTGCATTCCTGTGCCCCACTCTCCAGAAGGGAGGATGCCAAGGCTGAGAAATAAGGCCTGTTTGGGCGCCAAGACCTTGGGAAGTAAAAAGCTTCCTCTCACTGTTAAAACAGTGATGATTAAGGGGTCTGGATTATGTCTTCTTGCTCAGGGCCTTGGAAGATAACACCTACTGACCCAGCTGGGGCAGTGTTAATTAATTGATCAGAACCTTGAGAAGCAGGGGTGGGACCCAGGGAAATGTGAAGAAATCATTAACCAATCAGTGTAGAAGAGGAAGGAAGTCACAAATATGGCAATAAGAGGAAGAAAGTCACAAATATGGCAAATTTGATTGTATAAATGCTACCTGAAAAGTTGTGGGGGTGTGCTCGATTTGTGGGAGACCACCGAGCACCCAGGCTTGCGCAACTCTGAAATAAATAAATAAATAAATAAATGTCTCTCCTGAGTGTGTAATTATTGGCTCATTGCACACCGGGCAACGAATCCGCTTTTCGGACAACAGAAGCACTACAACCAGAGCGGGGGTGAGCGCGGGCCGGGGCTCCCAGCGGCAGCCGCTCGCCACCAGCGCTGGGGGCTGCAGGTCTGGGGTGCCCCCAGCCCTGCGCTGGGTGCCGTGTCCAAGCCCCTGTGCGGGGCCGGGGCTGCCCCTGAGCCCCCGTCTCCCTGCTTGTGTCTCAGGGTATCACACAGTGCAGCGCACGTACGGCTGTGACCTCCTGGAGGACAGCAGGATCTGGGGGTTTCTGCGGGATGCTTATGACGGGAAGGACTTCATCGCCTTTGACAAGGACACGCTGACATTCGTCATGGCGTATGCTGCTGCGCTAATCACCAAGAGGAAGTGGGAGGCAGAGAATGAGCCTGAGAGGCTGAAGCACTACCTGGAGAAGAGCTGCATGGAGTGGCAGTGGAGATACATGGAGTACAGGAGGGCTGCGCTGGAGAGGAGAGGTGAGGGCGAGGCGGGACCCCCCGGACACGGGGACGGGCCCCGGGCTCGGTGTTATGGAAATGAGGCTTGTCAGCCACCATAACAGGGCCCGACCCTAGGTTCCCGCAGAAAAGTTTGGCGCCAAATCAAGGCAAATGAAATAATTAAATTTTAATGACACGCGTGCAGTAATTACAGCTCGAGCTGGGTGTCTCCGAAGAGGGACCCCGAACAAAGAAATGCCTGGGCAATTATACTTTCCAATGTAAGCTCTCCACCCCTCAGGCAGTAGTTTGGACCAATAGTAATATTTAGGTCTGGGGTCTCCTGCTCCTTATTGGGTCTCATCCCTGTGCCTAGGCAGGCTGTTTATCTTTACTGTTGCGGTTTCTGCTGACAGATGTGTCTTGATTCCTCGGGTCCCGCCCTTGTCTCTCCAGGCCCTGACAAAGAGGTGGTGTTCCAGCAATTAGCACTGCCCCAGCAGTGACAATAGGTGTTATCTGCCAAGGTCCTGAGGAAGGGGATATAATCCAGACCCCGAGATAGTCCAGACCCCCTAATTAACACTGTTTCAGCAGTGAGAGGAGGCTTCCTTTCCCAGGGTCCTGGTGCCCAAGTAGGCCTTATTTCAAAGCCTTGACATCCTCCCTCCCAGAGCGTGAAGCACAGGAATGCCAACTGCTTGCAACTCCCTTATCATTCCAGTTTGAACCAGCTCTCAGGCCCTTTTCTTACTGAACTAGGTAAAAGTTCATTATTTTATCTAAGTGTGGCCTAAGGCTTCAGCAAATTTAGTTTATAGTTTATAGTTTTTTTAGTTTATATAGGTTGTGCTATGCAGCTACCTCTAGACAGTTTCAGCTCAATATTCTTTAACAGTGCCCCCTTTGTTTTTATGAAGCATCGCTGCTAATACTTTAAACAGAGTTCTCGAAGCCATTCGAGGCATACTATCACTTTCCATAATCTTATGCATAATATGATCGTAAGTAATAGGCATAACAGAGTTAAACTTAACACAACTACTGCTGCATGCAACGTGTGATTATAAATCCCTGTTGCAGTTGGTGACCACCCTAGAAGAGTTTCCCAGCCATGATGTTCTCCGTCCCTTTTTACCCTTTCCAAGATGTGGTGCATCTCTTGCGCATCATGATGAATGGTGATTAGAGGTTTTTTTGTCCATTGTTTCGGGTATGTTCTAGCAGTCGACGCAGGTCATGATGTTGTAGGAGTTTCTTCACTAGTGCGAGATTCATTCCAATGGGGGTAGGTAGTAAATGTTGAATTAGTGTATAATTAGATTGTAACAATTGATAAGACGTAACAGGAGGTGAATAATTAAAATCACATCCCATGATTCTGGTAAAGTTACAAATACAAATATTTGAATGATTACTTGCATCTACAACAATGTCATCTATGACTATAAGAGTACAAAAGGTTCTCATCTCCTTTTCCAATATATACAAGTACAGTTTCAGGCATTTCATCAGGATGTATTTCAAAAAGGCAAACCTTTTGTTCAGTGTCAAGACAAATGTCTTGGGCTTTGATAGTGTTACTTTCACAAATAAACCCCTGCTGTTTCCGTACAACACATGCGCTAACATCAAGAGTTTGCCACTTATTTCCATTTCGTTGGGCCCATACTCTATGTTCCATTGGATAGAGTATAGCTCCATTGTGATTTAATCCTAATGCAATGGTTGGGTATATTGTATATGCCGAAGCATTGCATATTGTTAAAACAAAGGCTGTGGCCTTAGTGTTGATAGGGTCATAAGTAAAATTGACCAAATACCACCAGGATTGGAATTCTTTTTCAAATTTGGTTGCATTATCCCAAATTAGCTTTCTAATTTCAGTGGTAAAATGCCGTCTTCTCCTTCCCTTATAATTGCTGCTACCGTAGACTGCATCCACAGTTGAGCTTGGATGCAAGTAAGAGCTAGGGAAACATTAATTTGGGCTGCCCCAAGTGCATCCATTATCAAGTGGTGATCTTTTTCATTCATTGTCCCACTGCGACTTCTGCTGTGCTTGCTTCTTGGACTGCCACTCGTTTCACATGTGAGTGGTGAATCCAATTCTCTTTTCCTAGAATTTTAACAGCATAATAAGAACTTAACAGTACAATATAGGGCCCTTCCAATTTTGGTTCCAATTATTTTTTTGGGGGGGGAATACCTTTACCAATACTTTATTTCCAGGCTGTATATCATGTACCTGAATGTCTGATGGTACTGGCTTAAACCACTGAGCCTGATTTTGTAAGGCCTTATACTGTTTCTGTAAAACCAGTACATATTGTGTCACTCGTTCATCTCCATCTAATAGACTGGTCTTGGCAGGGATATAAGTCCCTGGTATCGCTAAATGTCTCCCAAAGAGAATTTCTGCTGGTGTTAGTCCTATGGGTTGCCATGGGACATTTCAAACATCCCATAGAGCTAAGTTTAATGCTTCTGGCCATTTTAGGCTAGGACATGTGCATATTCTTGCTGTTTTTTCTTTTAATGTTCTATTCATTCTTTCTACTTGTCCTGAAGATTGTGGGTGATAAGGGGTACATAGGTTTCTTTTTATTCCTCATGATTTCTATAACTGAGTGATTATGCTTGCCGTAAAATGGGCACCCCTGTATGAATCCATGGCTTCTGGGACCCCATACCTGGGTATGATTTCCTTCAGTAAGGCTTTTACCACTCCCCCTGTGTCGGCCTTTCTTGTTGGGAAAGCTTCTACCCAGCCTGATAACTGATCTACTATCACTAACAAGTGTTTGTAGCCATTGGCAGATGGCATATCCGCATAATCTATTTGTAGCTTCTGGAAAGGGAAGTAGGCCCATGACCGTCCCCCTAACTCTGAGCTTGGCTTGTTATTTGAAAACTTCTGGCAGGTCGGGCAGCTATTTGTTATTCTTTTTGCAGCCGCGTAGATTCCTGGAGCAGCCCATACTTTCTGTACCTGGTTAGCCACCGCCTCCGCTCCCCCATGAGCTTTATCGTGAAAGCACCTAGCTATAGTAATGAACTATTTTTTTTTGGTAGAATTGGTTTTCTTCCAAGTGTCCATATTCCATCATCACTTTGTTTTGCTTCCCACTGCTCCCATTGTTTTTTCTCTTCCACTGAGCAGTCTTTTTCATACGTGGTTTTGGGGTCTATTAAAATTGGCCATTCACTCTGGTCCATCCTTGGGACTACACCCATACATTCTCTCAGAGGTTGTCGAGCTGCAGCCTTCGCAGCAGCGTCGGCTAAAGCATTTCCTCTGCTAATTTCTGTAGTGTCTTTAGTATGGGCTGGGCAGTGTATTACAGCAATTTCTTTGGGCAGTTGGACTGCTTCCAGCAAATTACGTATTTCTTCTCCATTAGCTACTTTTTCCTGATGACATAAAAAATCTGTGGAGGATTATCTGGAGGAAAACGGACATGTGAGCAATCCAGCCCCAATGCTAATAGCAAGAGTGTGAAAGTAGGTTTTGTGGCCTACCGGTAAGGTTACTAGAGGGCATGCAGTGTGGTGAGAAACTGTCCTTGGAACAAGAAAAACAACTCCCAGATGTTCAGTAAGGAACTTACGGGCTTGGGTCAATGCTATTAATTCTGCTCCTTGAGCACTTACAGACGGAGACAAAGGATTGGCCTCAAGTACCTCAAAGAGGTTAGTGACAGCATAGCCGGAGTGGTGCCTTCCGTCCAAATAATAGGATGATCCATCTGTAAACGGAACTAAGTCCGAGTTTTCCAAAGGTTTGTCTTTGAGGTCCTCCCGGGGCTTGCTCGAGCTGACGATCACCTGCTCACAGGAATGATGTGGTTCTCCATCCTCAGGTAGAGGCAATAGTGTTGCTGGATTTAAGATGTTGCATCTCTTTAAGGTCACATTATCTGCATGCAGTATTATCAGTTCATAGCGGTGAGCTCTCTGTGGGGATAGTGCTTGAGTCACGTATTGTTTCATTAACAGTTCTACTTCATGTGGCACATACACAGTCAATGAGTGACCCAAAACTACAGGTCATGTTTTTTTTCAGTAAGAGCTGCCGTAGCTGCTATTGCTCTGATGCATCCTGGAGTGCCTTTAGCTACCTCATCTAGCTGCGTGGAGTAATAGGCCACTGGTCTGTGGTGAGGACCTAGTTTTTGGGTGAGTACCCCACTTGCTACTCCCTGTCACTCATGGACAAACAATTCCAATGGTTTGCTATAATCTGGTAACCCTAGAGCAGGGGCTGAAACCAACGCTTTTTTCACAGATGTAAAAGCTTTCTCCCTTTCTGGGCCCCAGGCCACAGGCTCTATCTCCTCCTTTTTTGTTGCCTGCACTAAAGGCTTAGTAAGTTCTGCTAACCCAGGAATCCACGGTTGGCAAAATCCTACAGCTCCTAAAAATCCCCTAAGCTGTTTTTTTGTTACAGGACGAGGCATATCAAGAATTGTCTTTACTCGTTCTGGATCAACTAACCTGTGTCCTTCTTTTAAGATAAAACCCAAATATTTTACCTCTCTTTGACACAGCTGGAGTTTAGACAGAGATGCTCGATGCCCTTTTTCTGCAAGAGTGTTAATCTTTACTTGCTAATAACAAATCATCTACATATTGTATTAATACAGAATGTCCTGGAAGTTCGATATCTGAGAGGTCATTTTTGAGTTTGTGCGAAAGAATAGTCGGAGACCCAGTAAATCCCTGTGGCAGCCTCGTCCAAGTTAATTGTTGTCCCTTCCAAGTGAAAGCCAAGAGATCTTGGCTATCTTCAGCTATCGGTATACTAAAAAAGGCTGCTGTTAGGTCGATCACAGTAAAATAAGTTGCCCAAAGGGGTATCTGTAGTCAAATGGTTGATGGGTCAGGGACTACTGGATGTGGAGCAACTACCTGTTGGTTTATCGCCCTTAAGTCTTGTACAAACCGATACTCTGGATCACCATTAGAATCTTGCCTGTGCTTTTTAACTGGCAGAATCAGTGTGTTGTACAGGGATTCACAGACTCTAAGGATACCCAGTTTCAAATAATGATCGATTTGTTTTTGGATGCTCTTCTCTGCTTCCTTTGGGATAGGGTATTGCTTAACTGCAGGAGGCAATCCCCCCTTTGTTTTTATCGAGACTGGACTAGCTGATTTCAGTAGTCCCACATCCATTCCTGAAGAGCTCCATAACCGTTTAGGAACTGATTCTAACCTTGTTGGAATTTGCAGCTTAGTTGACTCTGGTTCTGGTGTCTTAGCCAGAACACATGAGCCCATAATTACTAATTCCACCTCTTCTGGCTGTAAACAGATCTGAGTATCCAAGGCTTGCAGGAGATCTCTCCCTAAAAGGCACATGGGCGCGTCTGTGGAAATTATAATACATCCCCACGCTCTTTTACCTCCAATAGTAAGCAATAAGGGCTTAGATAACATTCGTTCGCCTTTTCCCGCTACTCCTTGCATCATTATTTTATCTGGTGACTTGCATCCTTTAGGCTCAAACTTTAAAAGGGAAAGGGTGGCTCCAGTATCCACTAGAAAGGGAACTTCTAAGCCTTCTATATTTGCCATTACCTGCCCTTCAAATCCAAATCTACATCCCATAAATTTACCCCCATTTCCACAGTATTTTCTGAGTCTCCTATCTCCTGTCATTGTGGCCTGATTTGATTGCCTCATGCTGGCCCCTCTATTCCCAAGTGCACAGGGCCTCACTGGGCATTCCTGCTTCCAGTGCCCTTGTTCCCCGCAATAATGACAAACATCATTAACTCTTAATTGTACACCACCTTCACTTTGACTCCATCTATCTCCCCTGGTTCTTCCGCGCCCCCTCCCCTTGCCAGCCTGGCATATGCTCTTTAAAATACTTTTGTGTATCAGGGGCTGCTTGATCTATAAAAACAGTAATTGCAAGGAATGCAGACTGCTTGTAACTGCCTTATCTTCCCAGCTGGAACCAGCTCTGAGGCCCTTTTCTTACTGGACTAAGGAAAAGTTCATTATTTTCGATAAGTGCGGCCTAAGGCTTCAGCAAATTTAGCTCCTCATGCCAGGCAAGTTTTAGAGAAGTTGTGCTAAGCGGCTGCCTGTAGGCAGTTTCAGTTTGCTCTTCCTTAACACAAGGATCCTGCCTGGAAAGTACCAAGTGTGATGACATGGCTGTAGGCCTGGCAGGGCAGGTGGGGTTTTTCCTGCATGCTGCCAGTGAGGGGAATGGGCTTGAGCAGCAGTGCTTGGATCCAGCAGGTCAGCCCCTGGGTGTGCAGCTGGTGCTGGCAGCAGGGCTTTGGTTTCATGAGCGTGGGCCCCTCTTTGTGCATGAAGGCTGGCGTGGAGAGATGGTCCCCACGTGCCCCCTGGGGGCAAAAGCAAGAAAAGCACAAGCCCCGTGAGTAGGAAGAGGTGCACAGGTGAGGGCAGGGCTGCTTGCCCAGGTGGCCTGGCGGTCCAGCAGCTGGACATCCCGAAGGCGAGCCAGCAGCGAGGCACCAAGGCTGGGGGGTGTCAGGCTTCATCAGGAGGAGAGTGTGCCCGTGTGCTGCCGTGAGGCTCAAGCCGGTGGCCAAGGTGGTGAGGAGAGCCCAAAAGTCGGTGCCCCTGAGGGGAGAGGAGGATGCATGGAAGAGTGAGGAAGCGATGGTGTGGGAGGGCAAGGCAAAGGTGCAGGGTGATGTGGAGCAAAGAAAGCCTGGAGGGGCCCAGCGCAGTGCGTGCACGCCAATAGGGAAGTGCTTAGAGAGCAACAGTCTGGAGAAATGAATCTCTGACAGCTTTTGTGGGAAATCTGCAGAGGCGGGCACCTGTCTCAGGGGTCCGTCCGCTAATGCCTGCAGCCTGGGGACCAGACAGGAGCACTTTGCAGTCTGTGTGCAGCTGCGGGCCTGCAGCGTGGCATGCCTGGAGCGCTGCGGTGGATGGCTGCAGCCTCTTTGGGAAGGCCCGTCTGGGAAGGTGCGGAGGGGCAGTTGGCCTTTCTGTGAGAAAGCAGCGGGAATGCAGGAAGCTCTGCCAGGGCTGGACGGTGAGGCATATGGGTGAGGCTTAGTGGCCCGAGCAAGAGGAGTGGTCTTGCAGTGGCTGGCTGTGTGCTCTAGAGGGCCTGAAGAAGGGCAGCATCTGCACGGTGTAGGAGGCAGAGAGGTGGGGAGAGGAAAATTCCTGCTGCGGCACAGATGGCAGCTCGGAGCTGGGCTCAGAAGCTGGCACCAGAGGCTGGGAGGCAAAGCCCTGGTGCTGGAGGTGCCCCCGGTGAGCAGCAAGGCCTTGTGATGTCGGTGCTAGCACGGTCACCAGCAAGGCCTTGTGATGCGGGTGCCCCTGGTGGCCAGCAGGAGGTGGTCACGGGGGTCCCCATGGCAACGTGCAGGGCTTTGTGATGGGGGTGGCATCATGCCCCCAAGGCCATTGTGATGGGGCGGTGCCCGTGGTGACCGAGTCCATGCTGGGAACAGAGCCCCTGGCTGTGCCCTCTGAGGAGAGCAGCTCGCTGAGGAGGGAGCAGCTCTCTTGAGTGCCAGAGTGGCAGGTGCGCAGGAGAAGCTCCTGCAGATGGACAAGGGGCGGCAGGCGAATGCCGGCTCCCAGCCCGTGGATGGGCTTTCTGTGAGGCCGAAGCGCAGAAGCCAGGTGAGCGGTGGGGCTGGAGGGAGAGGCAGGCAGCAGGGCTGGGAGCCGCACGGAAAGCATGAGGACGGTGGGGAAGAGGAGGTGGGGCAAGCGAGCCAGGCCTGATCTTCTCTGGCCAGGGGGTATTTCTTGCTGGTGCTGGGGATTTTCTGGTGCACAAAGCACACCGACCGGGATGCTGCAAGGCCCAAATGGAGCCTGTGAGCTGTGCTGAGGGTCAGAGAGCACCTCTGGGCTTAGTGCAGCTGGGTCGTGCTAGGCCATGAGCTTCCCTTCGCCATGGGGCCGGGCTTTCCTGTGCCTGAGGGGCCGCTTGTACGAACGCAACCGCCTCCATCATGTGCTTCCTTCTCCCTGCAGGGGGGCCAGCGGGAGCCGCATGCAGTGACGCAACGCATCCCGACCCCGACTTCATCGCAGCAAAGGGACAGGCGGCCGTTGCTGCCCGGCCCACAGAGCTGGCAAGACCGTGAAGACGTCATCGCGAAGGTACAGAGCTGAGCAGCGATGGTGGCAAAGCCTCTGCCTGCCTGGCTGCAGCTGTGGAGAAGCAGGCAGGAAGCGGTGGGAGAGACCAGGAGGTCTCTGTCCCCCAGCAGGCTGACTGCCTGCTCTGCATGGCAGCCTGCAAGGCCATGCCTCAGGGTCCTCAGGGCAACTGCCTTTGCCCCTGTCTTGCGCAGTGCTGAGGAGCCCTGTCCCCATGCAGCCTTTGGGAGCAGGGTGGGAGCTGCCTGCGTGGCAGAGCGCTGCCGCTGTTGAGGGCATCAGAGGTGCTGGAAATTGACCTGTGGGAAGGATGGAGAGTGGGGGCGGGAGGGGAGGAAAGGGCTGCAATCACTTTCCTATCTCCTGGGCTTGGATTGCAGACAGTGAAGAACACTGCCAGAGATGTTCTCATCGCAGCGTTCAAGAGAGAAACCGAAACACTCCATCTGCCCAGCTTAGCACCTCGTGCACCCAAGGCAGCTAGGCAGACCCTTGGAGGCCTGGAGGCCTCTGCAGCTAAAACGGCAGGATCTGCCCGTGGAACCAAGCTGCCTGCTCTGGAGACATGCTGCAGATCTTCTGCAAGAGGCAGGGCCAAAGCCAGGGAGCAGCTGCCACCTCTTAGTGCTGCTGTGATGTGTCTGGAGTGCAGGAAGAGCCTGGCAGAGGAAGATGTAAAGGCAGTGCATCTTCCTTTGCCTGCCCTTCAAGAAGGCAAGCGGGAAGCTGGGGCTCTGCCCCGGGCAATTCAAGCTGCTGTCCGCTGCTTGCCTGAGGCCAGGACTGGGTCTTCCGCGCTGGGAAAAACAAGGCTGCTGCAAGCTGATGGTGCCAGGACAAGTCTTCCTGTGCAAAGCCGGCAGCTGCCAGGAGGCACCTCCTTTGTCATGGGAGCAGAGAGCATTCCTCAAAGGCAGATGCGAGGCATGCCAGCATGCAAGGAGCAGGATGAGCTATGGCCAGGCTGCCTGACAGAGCCAAGGCTGCCACCGTTGCCGTTGAGGGTGGCTTTTTCAAGAACTCTTGAAGGACTGTGCCAGGAGCTAGGTAGCAAGGTGCTGGCAGCTCCCAGAGATGCCTGTGCGCAGGAGACCAAGGCACAACAGTTGGACATGATGGCGCACAGCCAGGACTTGGTGCGGAGCAAGGCCTCAGCGTCCCAAGGTGTTGAGGTGCAGCCTGCAGAAGGACAAGTTTCCCCCGCTGAGAATCCCCAAGGAGAGTCAGCCTCTTCTGGCGTGGGGGAGGTCCCGCAGTGGGAGACAATGGCGAAAGGTGTTTCACAGCAGGTTTGGCTCGGCAGCCCCCGCTTCGCAGAGGTGCCACCCAGCTCTGCCAAAGCCGTTGCTGGCAGCTGCCCCAGTGAAATGGCCGCACCACAGTCCATGTCCCCTTCCTGGCCTGAGCCTGCTGGCTTTGTTGAGAACATCCTTGCAGATGCGTGCATGGAAATGAAGGCTGAGGACCAGAGACCTGCTGCACACAGCCCCGCACTGCCTGCCGCACCTCTGATGCACGCACTGCTGGCGCTCGCGTCTGCAGCCTTGAGCCGTCCTGATGACGCGAGTGCGGGACACGGCCGGGAGCTCGGGGCAGCCGGGCCACAAAGGACCTTGGCATACACCATTGCTCTAGCAGGCCTGGCAAGCGCATTGCAGAAGGAGAGCAGGGAGCGTGGCAAAAACACAGCTGCCACAGCTCTGCAAGGGCCAGATTGCAACAGGCGTGGGGGCAAAAGGAAGGTCATGAGGGCCGGTGCACCAGCTTCCCCGTGCAGGGGCCATGGACTGGTCACACTAGGATGGCAACTTGCAGTGCAGAGGCCCAAACAGCAGCCTCTGGGCATCATCTGTCGCCTTCAAGGCACGCCGCTGAGCATACACCCCGACAACCCCTCGCAGTATCTCGCCGTGCTCTCAATCAAAACAGAGACGCTGGAGGAGCTCGACAGGAGCTGCGTGGCGCGCACCGGGCAGAGCTTGGCTCAGCTGCGAGAAGCCTTTCTGGAGAGGAAGGAGCCGAGGCCAAAGGAGAGGGAGGTCGAGGAAGAGGAGGGCAAGGGGAAACGTTTCTCCCTGACAGCATCGGGATGCCTCAATGTTCGCCCCAAGGAGGTGAGTGCAAAGGGTGGGCCGGGGCAGATGGTGACCCTCCGTGTGCTGGGGCCAGCCGCTGCGCCCTGCTGCAACAGTGTGATGGTGGCAGTGCTGGCAGGGCCACGGGGGGCATTGCTGGTGGGAAAAGCAGCTGCCTTCACAAATCTCCCTCTCTGGCTTCAGCTCTGTGCCAGAAACTCCTTCTATAACCTGTGGCAACCGGAGGTGACGCGAGTAGAGCTCCTGAAGGACGCGAGGTCCAAGTGGGAGGTGCTGGAGCGGCTGTACGCCCATGCGCCCAGGAGGGAGCACAAGATGGGAGCTGGGAAGAGAGTCCGGGGAGCACCAGAGGATGCTGGCGTGGAGTGGAGCGATGAGGAAGAGGATGTTGATGAAGAGCCTTTGCAATGGGAGGAGCTGGAGAAAAACACAGCCTTGGTCATGAGCTGGGTCAGACCGAGCCTCAGGAGCCTCTTGGCAGATCCACAGCCGTGTCCTGAGGAGGTGCCCTGCTCACCTGTTGTGAAGGGCAGAGATGCTGCCAGGGAGGCAGCTGGTGACCTGCAGAGCACGCCTCTGGCCCCAGCAGTGCCCCGAGGAGCTGAGGCAGCGGCATCTGCTCTGGCGGGAGGCTGCCAGGATGCGGGGGACAGTGTGCCTCTGGCTCCACTGGCCAGCACAGGAGCAAAGGCAGAGGCCTCCCCTGCAGCCAGAGGCCCTGAGGATGCAGGGGAAAACGCTCCTCTGCCTCCATCGCTTCCCGCAGAGGCTGCGTCAAAGGCCTCCCAGTTGTGCGGAGGCCCTTGTGGGGAGAGCAACAGCCTGCCTCTCCAACCACCATTGCCCGAAGAAAGCGCAGCAGAAGGCTCTGCCCTGGCCGCAGGCCTTCCTCACCAGGTGAGCAAGGAGCATGGCGTCGGCACCCACCACCAAAGGGAGGTGCGGTGTGAGCAGCGTCTGGGGTGTGCAGGGTGGGTGAGAAGAGCTGCCCCATCGCATGGGTCCCCTGCGGCCATGGTGAGAAGCTGTCCCCCCAGCCCTTTGCGCTCTGCACTCTCTGCCCTGGGGAAGATGCCTGGTGCTCTGCGTTTCCAAGTGCCAGAGGCCCAGGGCTGACGTGCCCTCCCCGGCCTGCACAGCATCCAGCCCTGGGGCATGGATGCTGAGCAAGGAGGGCAGGGGCAGCCCCAGCAGCAGCCACCTCCCACAGCCAGCGAGCCAGCCCCCTTGTGCCACGCACCCGGCCACCTCCATCCCCCGCTGCCCGTCGTGGCCCCCGGCCCAGCCCTGCTGCTACGGCCCCAAGACAAGCCTTGTGCCATTGCCCAGCCAGCTGCATGTGCCTCCCCTTGGGGCTCGCGGCCACTCACAGCATCCCCCCACCCCAAACCCTTTGCCCCCTCCTATATCCCAGGGCACCAGGATGCTGAGCATGGCCAGCTGATATCACACAGGGCTGTGTTCCTGCTCTCCCCATGCAGGTTGCCTGTGAGCCCCAAGAGGAGCACAAGTCATCGTCTTCCCTCCGGCCCTGTGGGAGGGCACGTGAGCTGGGAGCTGGGAAGAGAGTGCAGGAAGTGCCAGAGGATGCTGGCATGGAGTGGAGCGATGAGGAAGAGGATGTTGAAGAAGAGCCTTTGGAATGGGAGGAGCTGGAGGAAAACATGGCCTTGGTCATGAGCTGGGTCAGACCGAGCCTCAGGAGCCTCTTGGCAGACCCACAGCCGTGTCCTGAGGAGGTGCCCTGCTCACCCGTTGTGAAGGGCAGAGATGCTGCCAGGGAGGCAGCTGGTGACCTGCAGAGCACGCCTCTGGCCCCAGCAGTGCCCCGAGGAGCCGTGGCAGCGGCATCTCCTTTGGCAGGAGGCTGCCAGGATGCGGGGGACAGTGTGCCTCTGGCCCCAGCAGCCAGCACAGGAACAAAGGCAGAGGCCTCCCCCGCAGCCAGAGACCCTCAGGCTTGCCCTGCACTTGCCCAGCCCCTCGCCCACGGCTCTCCTTCCTCCACAGGCATCACCGCCCTCCCGCATGCTGCGCCTTCCAGGCGATGGCCATCGCGGCTCAGGGCAGCGCTTCGGGCTCTGCGCAGAGCTTTTAGCTGCCGCTGTGTCTCAGGGCAGTGAGAGGAACAGCGTGAGGATGCAGCTGCCAGACAGGTCGCCCGAGATGGGGCATGGCGCAGAGCAAAGAGGCAGAGCGACGGAGGCTCTCTCCTGGCTGCTACAGCAATGCTACTGCGTCGTGTCCCACAGCCCATGTGCTGCTCCAAATAAACCCTCGGCAGCTGTTCCCACCGTGTTACTTGGTGTCAGGGAACTGTCAGGAGAAAGACTAGTGCAGGCGCTGCCAAGGAAGGCAGTCAGGGCTGCAGAGAAAGCCCTACAAGCAGTCGCAGAGTGAGAGAGCAGCTGGGGTGGGAAGGGTCTTCCGGAGGTGTCTGCTGCAACCTCCTGCTGCAAGTGGAGGCAAGCAGAGGAGGTTTCACAGGGCCTGTCAGGGTCGAGCTCTGACTGTCTCTGGCGATGGATTCCCGCACGGCCCTGGCACCCTGCTCCAGTGTTGCACCACCATTTGCCTTCCAAGGCCATTTGCAGTCTCTGAGGGGACTTTTCCCTGCCACAAGCCGTGCCGTTGCCCTCAACCTGTCCCCAGGCCCCTCAGGACGTCTCTGGCTCCATGCTCTCTGCACGCTCCCGTTAGGCACTTGCAGGCAGCAGTGAGATCCCCCTACGCCTTCTCTTCCGCCGGCTGCACCAAGCCAGCACCCTTGGTCTCTGCTCCTGTGTGCTGTGCTGCAGCTGCCAGGCAGCTTGGGGGCCTGCGCTGGGCTTGCTGCAGTGTGGCCCCATCTGCGTGGGCCAGGGGGCTGGGGATAGGGTGCAATGGGGTGGGGGCCTGGGATATGGGTGCAATAGGGCGGGGGCCTGGGGATGTGGGTGCAATGGGGCAGAGGGGCTGGGAATATGGGTGCATTGGGGCGGGGGGCTGGGGAGGTGGGTGCAATTGGGCAGGGGCCTGGGGACATGGGCGCAATGGGGCAGGGGGCTGGGGATATGTGTGCAATGAGTCGGGGAAGCTCCGGATATGGGCGTAATGGGGCAGGGGCCTGGGGACGTGGGTGCAATGGGGTGGGGGGCTGGGGACACAGGTGCAATGGGCCAGGGGGCTGGGACCATGGGTGCAATGGGGTGGGGGGCCTGGGTTCAGGGGTGGTGATGTGACCTCACGCCTGAGTCCATGGGTGCAACGGGGGTGGACACCTGGGTCCATGGGTGCTGATGGGTGCTGATGGGACCTAATGCCTGGGTCCATGGGTGTTGATGTGACCTCACGCCTGAGTCCATGGGTGCAAAGGGGGTCGACACCTGGGTCCATGGGTGGTGGTGGGTGCTGATGGGGCTGCCACCTGGGCCCATGTGTGATAACACGGGTGCAATGGGGCTGGACACCTGGGTCCATGGGTGGTCACAGGTGCTGATGGGTGGCCACCTGGGCCCATGGGTGATAACACGGGTGCGATTGTTACAAGACAACCCTGAGAAGCTCAGAAAGAATGTTTGAAGTAGGTAGATTTGGATAACTTCTATCTTAGATAGAATTTGCTTAGCATGAGTAGCCACACACTTGCTTAGCATGAGTAGCTAAATTTGCTGAAGCCTTAGGCCACGCTCCTAGTTTGGTAAGAAAGGGCCCCAGAGCTGGTGCAGGCTGGAAAGATAAGGGAGTTACAAGCAGTCTGCATTCCTGTGCCCCACTCTCCGAAAGGGAGGATGTCAAGGCTGTGAAATAAGGCCTGTTTGGGCGCCAGGACCTTGGGAAGCAAAGCCTCCTCTCACTGTTGAAACAGTGTTAATTAAGGGGTCTGGATTATGTCCTCTTTGTCAGGACCTTGGGAGATAACATCTACTGACCTAGCTGGGGCAGTGTTAATTGATCAGGACCTTGAGAAGCAGGGGTGGGACCCAGGGAATGAAGAAATCACTAACCAATCAGTGTAAAAGGGAAAGTCGCAAATCTGGCAATTTGTTTGTATAAATGCTATGCTACTTGAAAAGTTGGGGGGTGTGTGTGCTCGATTTGTGGGAAACCACCGAGCACCCAGGCTTGCGCAACTCTGAAATAAATAAACAAATGTCTCTCCTGAGTGTGTAATTATTGGCTTATTGCACACCGGGCAACGAATCCGCTTTTCGGACAACACATGGATGGGTGTGGGTGCTGATGGGACTGGATGCCTGGCTCCAGGGGTGCAACGGGGCTAGACGCCTGGGGCCCTGGGCAGCTCCTCACCCATGGGTGCCACCTTGGGCAGGTTTCCACATCTTCCAGTAGACCTATGGGTGCCGGGGGTGGGCTGGGGGCCACCTACCAGCACTCGGCCTTCGATGGGCGCCACTCCCTGAGCTCCCACTGCTGGCTCCGTGTCCCCATCGCCATGTCCCCGTGGTCTGTCCCTATCCCTGCCCCCGGCCCTGCATCCTCGGGTCCCCATCTCCACCGCCGGGTCCCCGTCCCTTGGCCGAGCCAAACTCCATCCCCGGAGCTGACCCCTGTCCCCACCACGTCCCCCCATCCCTGTGACAGAGCCAACTCCATCTCTTTCCCCACGGTGTCCCTGTCCCCACGGTGTCCCTGTCCCCACCATGTCCCCCTGCCCCTGTGACAGAGCCAACTCCATCTCCAGCCCCACAGTGTCCCTGTCCCCACGGTGTCCCTGTCCCCACCACGTCCCCCTGCCCCTGTGACAGAGCCAACTCCATCCCCATCCCAATGGTGTCCCCGTCCCCACATCGTCCCCATCCCCCCATCATCCCCATCCCCACAGTGTCCCCCTGTCCCTGTGACAGAGCCAACTCCATCTCCAGCCCCACGCTGTCCCCATCCCCACATCGTCTCCAGCCCCACGGCGTCCCATCCCCCCAGTGTCCCCATCCCCATGGCATCCCCATCCCCACGTCGTCTCCGTCCCCACATCGGCCTCGGCCTCCCACATCGCCTCCGCGCTCCCGCCCACCACGCGCTCCGCGGAGATCCGCCCGGCGCCCGGGGGCGTCACCGCTGCCGCGCCTCGCCATTGGCGGGCGGCCGCCGGCGGGGCCAATGGCCGTGCGACAAGGCGGAGCGGGAGCCGCGGCTCGGCGCTGTGCAGCGCCCTCCGCAAGCGCCCTCGCTGTCGCTTCTCCCAACCTGCCGCGCCGGGATCTGCCCAGCGCCTGGGGACGCCTCAGCCGACGAGAGCCGCTATTGGCGGGCGGGACAGAGCGCAGCCAATGGCGGTGCGCCGCAGCGGAGCCAATGGCGGCGCGGGGGCGTGGCCGCCGTGGGCTTCGGCGCCGGGTGAGGGCGAGGGCGCTGGCAGCGAGGAGGCGGTAGCGGGGCGGGCGCTGGGGCCGGGGCTGCTGCTGCTGCTGGGCGGCGGCGGCGGCGGTGGCGAGCGGTGAGTGCGGGCGGGGCCCCCGCGCCCCCCTCTGCCCCTCCCCCGGCGCCGGGCTCCCCGTCAGCGGCCCCACGGACCGGCCTGCAACCGCCCCCGGGAGGTGCTGCCCCCCCGACCTGCCCCCCGGGACGTGCTGCTCCCCCGGAGCCCCCCGACCTGCCCTCCCGGAATGTGCTGCCCCCCCGACCTGCCCCCCCTGTGTCGTGCTGCCCCCCTGATCTGCCCCCCGGGACGTGCTGCCCCCCCTGACCCCCCCGACTTCTCCCCCCGGGACATCTTGATCCCCCGGATGCCCCCCAACGTGCCCCCCCCGGCCCCTCACCACCTCCCGTGTCCCCGC
Organism: Dromaius novaehollandiae; assembly: GCF_036370855.1. Classification (NCBI taxonomy): domain Eukaryota; kingdom Metazoa; phylum Chordata; class Aves; order Casuariiformes; family Dromaiidae; genus Dromaius; species Dromaius novaehollandiae. The sequence continues at coordinate 379,522 of NW_026991449.1, read as the reverse complement.
AGGCCCCCACTCCCTGCGCTACTTCCACACCGCCGTGACGGAGCCCAGCCCGGGGCTGCCCGCCTTCGTCTCCGTGGGCTACGTGGACGGAGAGCTCATCGATGGCTACGACAGCGAGACGCAGAGGGCGGTGCCGGGCGCGGCCTGGATGGAGCAGGAGGGTCAGGACCACTGGGACAGGCAGACCCAGAACGCATACGGCAATCACTAGTCTTCCAGAGTGGAGCTGGACACACTGCAGAAGCACTACAACCAGAGCAGGGGTGAGCGCGGGCCGGGGCTCCCAGCGGCAGCCGCTTGCCACCAGCGCTGGGGGCTGCGGGTCTGGGGTGCCCCCGGCCCTGCGCTGGGTGCCGTGTCCAAGCCCCTGTGTGGGGCCGGGGCTGCCCCTGAGCCCCTGTCTCCCTGCTTGTGTCTCAGGGTATCACACAGTGCAGCGCACGTACGGCTGTGACCTCCTGGAGGACAGCAGGATCTGGGGGTTTCTGCGGGATGCCTACGACGGGAAGGACTTCATCGCCTTTGACAAGGACACGCTGACATTCGTCACGGCATATGCTGCTGCGCTAATCACCAAGAGGAAGTGGGAGGCAGAGAATGAGCCTGAGAGGCTGAAGCACTACCTGGAGAAGAGCTGCATGGAGTGGCAGTGGAGATACATGGAGTACAGGAGGGCTGCGCTGGAGAGGAGAGGTGAGGGCGAGGCGGGACCCCCCGGACACGGGGACGGGCCCCGGGCTCGGTGTTATGGAAATGAGGCTTGTCAGCCACCATAACAGGGCCCGACCCCAGGTTCCCGCAGAAAAGTTTGGCGCCAAATCAAAGCAAATGAAATAATTAAATTTTAATGACACGCGTGCAGTAATTACAGCTCGAGCTGGGTGTCTCCGAAGAGGGACCCCAAACAAAGAAATGCCTGGGCAATTATACCTTCCAATGTAAGCTCTCCACCCCTCAGGCAGTAGTTTGGACCAATAGTAATATTTAGGTCTGGAGTCTCCTGCTCCTTATTGGGTCTCATCCCTGTGCCTAGGCAGGCTGTTTATCTTTACTGTTATGGTTTTTGTTGACAGATGTGTCTTGATTCCTCGGGTCCCGCCCTTGTCTCTCCAGGCCCTGACAAAGAGGTGGTGTTCCAGCAATTAGCACTGCCCCAGCAGTGACAATAGGTGTTATCTGCCAAGGTCCTGACGAAGGGGATATAATCCAGACCCCGAGATAGTCCAGACCCCCTAATTAACACTGTTTCAGCAGTGAGAGGAGGCTTTGTTTCCCAGGGTCCTGGTGCCCAAGTAGGCCTTATTTCAAAGCCTTGACATCCTCCCTCCCAGAGCGTGAAGCACAGGAATGCAAACTGCTTGCAACTCCCTTATCATTCCAGCTTGAACCAGCTCTCAGTCCCTTTTCTTACTGAACTAGGTAAAAGTTCATTATTCCTCATGATTTATATAACTGACTGATTATGCTTGCCGTAAAATGGACACCCCTGTCTGAATCAGTGGCTTCTGGGACTCTATACCTGGGTATGATTTCTTTCAGTAAGGCTTTTACTACCCGCCCTGTGTCAGCCGTTCTTGTTGGGAAAAGTCCTACCCAGCCATTTTAGGCTAGCATGTGCGCATATTCTTGCTATTTTTCCTTTTAGTGTTCTATTCATTCTTTCTACTTGTCCTGAAGATTGTGGGTGATAAGGGGTTGTAGGTTTCTTTTTATGCCTAATGATTTCTATAACTGAGTGATTATGCTTGCCGTAAAATGGGCACCCCTGTCTGAATCAGTGGCTTCTGGGACCCCATACCTGGATATGATTTCCTTCAGTAAGGCTTTTACCACTCCCCGTGTGTCGGCCTTTCTTGTTGGGAAAGCTTCTACCCAGCCTGATAACTGATCTACTATCACTAACAAGTGTTTGTAGCCATTGGCAGATGGCATATCCGCATAATCTATTTGTAGCTTTTGGAAAGGGAAGTAGGCCCATGACCGTCCCCCTAACTCTGAGCTTGGCTTGTTATTTGAAAACTTCTGGCAGGTCGGGCAGCTATTTGTTATTCTTTTTGCAGCCGCGTAGATTCCTGGAGCGGCCCATTCTTTCTGTACCTGGTTAGCCACCGCCTCCGCTCCCCCATGAGCTTTATCGTGAAACTACCTAGCTATAGTAATTAACTATTTTTTTTTTTGGTAGAATTGGTTTTCCTCCATGTGTCCATATTCCATCATCACTTTGTTTTGCTTCCCACTGCTCCCATTGTTTTTTCTCTTCCACTGAGCAGTCTTTTTCATACGTGGTTTTGGGGTCTATTAAAATTGGCCATTCACTCTGGTCCATCCTTGGAACTGCCCCCATACATTCTCTCAGAGGTTGTCGAGCTGCAGCCTTCGCAGCAGCGTCGGCTAAAGCATTTCCTCTGCTAATTTCTGTAGTGTCTTTAGTATGGGCTGGGCAGTGTATTACAGCAATTTCTTTGGGCAGTTGGACTGCTTCCAGCAAATTACGTATTTCTTCTCCATTAGCTAATTTCTTTCCTGATGACGAAAAGAATCCTCGCTCTTTCCATAACATCCCTGTTACATGACCTACTCCAAATGCATATTTAGAATCGGTATAGATATTTACCTGCAGGTTCTTACCAATTTTTACTGCTTGGGTCAATGCTATTAATTCTGCTGCTTGAGCACTTACAGACGGAGACAAAGGATTGGCCTCAAGTACCTCAAAGAGGTTAGTGACAGCATAGCCGGAGTGGTGCCTTCCGTCCAAATAATAGGATGATCCATCTGTAAACGGAACTAAGTCTGGGTTTCCCAAAGGTTCGTCTTTAAGGTCCTCCCGGGGCTTGCTCGAGCTGACGATCACCTGCTCACAGGAATGATGTGGTTCTCCATCCTCAGGTAGAGGCAGTAGTGTTGCTGGATTTAAGATGTTGCATCTCTTTAAGGTCACATTATCTGCATGCAGTATTATCAGTTCATAGCGGTGAGCTCTCTGTGGGGATAGTGCTTGAGTCACGTATTGTTTCATTGACAGTTCTACTTCATGTGGCACATACACAGTCAATGAGTGACCCAAAACTACAGGTCATGTTTTTTTCAGTAAGAGCTGCCATAGCTGCTATTGCTCTGATGCATCCTGGAGTGCCTTTAGCTACCTCATCTAGCTGCGTGGAATAATAGGCCACTGGTCTGTGGTGAGGGCCTAGTTTTTGGGTGAGTACCCCACTTGCTACTCCCTGTCGTTCATGGACAAATAATTCCAATGGTTTGCTATAATCTGGTAACCCTAGAGCAGGGGCTGAAACCAACGCTTTTTTCACAGATGTAAAAGCTTTCTCCCTTTCTGGGCCCCAGGCCACAGGCTCTATCTCCTCCTTTTTTGTTGCCTGCACTAAAGGCTTAGTAAGTTCTGCTAACCCAGGAATCCACGGTTGGCAAAATCCTACAGCTCCTAAAAATCCCGTGTTGTTTTTTTGTTACAGGACGAGGCATATCAAGAATTGTCTTTACTCGTTCTGGATCAACTAACCTGTGTCCTTCTTTTAAGATAAAACCCAAATATTTTACCTCTCTTTGACACAGCTGGAGTTTAGACAGAGATGCCTGATGCCCTTTTTCTGCAAGAGCGTTACATGGAGAAACAGTGTCTTTTAAAAATGTCTCATAATCTTTACTTGCTAATAACATATCATCTACATATTGTATTACTACAGAATGTCCTGGAAGTTCGATATCTGAGAGGTCATTTTTGAGTATACGCGAAAAAATAGTCAGAGACCCAGTAAATCCCTGTGGCAGCCTTGTCCAAGTTAATTGTTGTCCCTTCCAAGTGAAAGCCAAGAGATCTTGGCTATCTTCAGCTATCGGTATACTAAAAAAAGCTGCCGTTAGGTCAATCACAGTAAAATAAGTTGCCCAAAGGGGTATCTGTAGTAAAATGGTTGATGGGTTAGGGACTACTGGATGTGGAGCAACTACCTGTTGGTTTATAGCCCCTAAGTCTTGTATAAACTGATACTCTGGATCACCATCAGAATCTTGCCTGTTCTTTTTAACTGGCAGAATTGGGGTGTTGTACGGGGATTCACAGACTCTAAGGATACCCAGTTTCAAATAATGATTGATTTGTTTTTGGATGCTCTTCTCTGCTTCCTTTGGGATAGGGTATTGCTTAACTGCAGGAGGCAATCCCCCCTTTGTTTTTATCCAGACTGGACTAGCTGATTTCAGTAGTCCCACATCCATTCCTGAAGAGCTCCATAACCGTTTAGGAACTGATTCTAACCTTGTTGGAATTTGCAGATTAGTCGACTCTGGTTCTGGTGTCTTAGCCAGAACACATGAGCCCATAATTATTAATTCCACCTCTTCTGGCTGTAAGCAGATCTGAGTATCCAAGGCTTGCAGGAGATCTCTCCCTAAAAGGCACATGGGCGCGTCTGTGGAAATTATAATACATCCCCACGCTCTTTTACCTCCAATAGTAAGCAATAAGGGCTTAGATAACATTCGTTCGCCTTTTCCCGCTATTCCTTGCATCATTATTTTATCTGGTGACTTGCATCCTTTAGGCTCAAACTTTAAAAGGGAAAGGGTGGCTCCAGTATCCACTAGAAAGGGAACTTCTAAGCCTTCTATATTTGCCATTACCTGCCCTTCAAATCCAAATCTACATCCCATAAATTTACCCCCATTTCCACAGTATTTTCTGAGTCTCCTATCTCCTGTCATTGTGGACTGCCTGGGAATTGCCTGGTCTCCTTCTCAATATTTGATTGCCTCATGCTGGCCCCTCTATTCCCAAGTGCACAGGGCCTCACTGGGCATTCCTGCTTCCAGTGTCCTTGTTCCCCCCAAGAATGACAAACATCATTAACTCTTAATTGTACACCCCCTTCACTTTGATTCCATCTATCTCCCCTGGTTCTTCCGCGCCCCTCCCCTTGCCAGCCTGCCATATGCTCTTTAAAATACTTTTGTGTATCAGGGGCTGCTTGATCTATAAAAACACTAATTGCGAGAGCATCATTGAAGTTTTGTGGGGTCATTCCTCCCTATTTTAGCGGGGCTTACCGCAAAAGTCCCCAGAAGTCTTGGGGGTGTTCATCTAATCACTGTCTGCATTCTTGCACTCTAGTCCAATTTACTCCTAACTCTCTGCATGCTCTAATTACTTCTACTAAATTTCAAAGTCCTGTTGGACACACAGCTCTATCTCCTGCATTATTACAATCCCAATTTGGACCATTTGCTAGCCAGAGGTTTCTATTTCCCCCGGCTTGCTGCGCTTCTTCTGCATCTTTAATTATCTTATCCCCTTCATTTGGTTGAAATAATTCCCTCAAAAGAATTTGGGTATCACTCCAGTTTGGGTTGTGCCCAGTGCAGATATTAGAAAATAACTGGACACATCGCCCTGCATCTTTTCTTAATCTCTGCATTTCCCCCCCCCCATAAGGCGAGATGGCCAGGGTGCCAGGGCTGATTAGTAAATACCCGCAGCACAGGAGGTGGAGGACTGGCCCCTCCCTTTCCCCCCGGCTGTAAAGCGGCAGGGTTAGTCAGCACGTTGGGGATCCTAGGATAGAGTCCGGCAGCCAATGGAGTAGAGGGAGAAGGAGGAGGAGAAGGAGAAGCAATGACAGAGAGATCATCAGGTATATCAGGTGGAGCAGAAACTTTTGGAGCACAGTCCGGGGTACTAGTATCTGCTAGCACAAGTGTTACGTTCGGCAGGTTTCTTTCCTCCCTCCCTCCTGGCTCAAATGCTCCCGCGCCCATGCCCAGTTATTGTTATGGAAATTATATGGAAATTAGGCTTGTTGGCCACCATAAGAGGGCTCGACGCTAGGTTTCCGCAGAAAAATTCAGAGCCAAATCAAAACAAATTAAAGAATTAAATATTAATGACGCGCGTGCAGTAATTACAGCTCGAGCTGGGTGCCTCCGAAGAGGGACCCTAACATAAACAAATCCTGGGCAATTATAGTTTTTTCAACGTACATTTCCCACCCTTCACGCGGTAGTTAGACCAATAGTAATTTTTTGGTCCTCATTGTGTCTCATTGTCATTCTGAGGTAAGCTGTTTTTCTCCTTATTTTTGTTTTTTGCAGTCTCTGCTGACGGTTGTACCTCTGTTTTTGTGGGGTCTTACTGTTGTGTCTCAAGGTCCTGAGGAGGAGGTGATTCTAAATCATAACAATGAACACTGCCCCAGCAGTGAGCTAAGGCTTTGCCCCTCAAGGTCCTAATGCCCTGCACTGGTCTTACTTCAAAGCCTTGACACCCTCCCTTTGGGAGTGTGAGACGCAGGAATGCAGACTGCTTGTAACTTCCTTATCTTCCCAGCTGGAACCAGCTCTGAGGCCCTTTTCTTACTGGACTAAGTAAAAGTTCATTGTTTTCGCTAAGTGCGGCCTAAGGCTTCAGCAAATTTAGCTCCTCATGCTAAGCAAGTTTTAGAGAAGTTGTGCTAAGCGGCTACCTCTAGACAGTTTCAGTTCGCTATTCTTTAACAGTTCCCCGCTTTGTTTTTATGAAGCATCCCTGCTAATACTTGAAACAGAGTTCTCGAAGCCTTTCAAGGCGTGCTATCACGTTCCATAATCTTATGCATAATATGATCGTAAGCAATAGGCATAACACAGTTAAAGTTAACACAACTACTAGTGGGTGCAACACGTGATTATAAATCGCTGTTGTAGTTGGTGACCACCCTAGAAGAGTTTCCCAGCCATGATGTTCTCCATCCCTTTTTATCCTTTCTGAGACGTGGTGCATCTCTCCCGCTTCATGATGAATGGTGATTAAGAGTTTTCTGTCCATTGTTTCGGATGCGTTCTAGCAGTCGACTCAAATCATCATGTTGTAGTAGTTTCCATACCAGGGTGAGATTCATCCCAATGGGGTTAGGTAGTAAATTTTGAATTAATGTATAATTAGATTGTAACAATTGATAAGATCTAATAGGAGCTGAATAATTAAAGTCGCATCCCATAATCTTTGGTAAAGTTACAAATACAAATATTTGAGTGATTACTTGTATCTACACCAATGTTATCTATGAATATAAGATTACAAAGTGTTCTTACACATACACATTCTTTTGCAACATATACAAGTACAGTTCAACTTGAACAGCAAAATAAGAACATAGTATGACAGTATATGGCCTGTTGCAGTTAGGTTTTAACTTGGATTTTTGTGAAAATACTTTAACTAAAACTTCATCCCCAGGCTGTATACCAAGCACTTGTATTTCAGGTGGTGTGGATTGATATCACTGAGCGCATATATATATATTTTTTAAGATTTTCAAACCTTTTTTGCATACTTAGAACATACTGGGTTAGTCGTCCATCTCTGTCTAACAGGCTGGTCTTAGCTGGAATAATAAGTCCCTAGTACAGCTAAATGTTTCCCAAAGAGAATTTCTGCTGGTGTTAGTCCTATGGGTTGCCATGGGACATTTCAAACATCCCATAGAGCTAAGTTAAATGTTTCTGGCCGTTTTAGGCCAGGACATGTGCATATTCTTGCTGTTTTTTCTTTTAGTGTTCTATTCATTCTTTCTACTTGTCCTGAAGATTGTGGGTGATAAGGGGTAATAGGTTTCTTTTTATTCCTCATGATTTATATAACTGAGTGATTATGCTTGCCGTAAAATGGGCACCCCTATCTGAATCAGTGGCTTCTGGGACCCCATACCTGGGTATGATTTCCTTCAGTAAGGCTTTTACCACTCCCCCTGTGTCGGCCTTTCTTGTTGGGAAAGCTTCTACCCAGCCTGATAACTGATCTACTATCACTAACAAGTGTTTGTAGCCATTGGCAGATGGCATATCCGCATAATCTATTTGTAGCTTTTGGAAAGGGAAGTAGGCCCATGGTTGCGCCCCCCAACCCGAACTCTGAGCTTGGCTTGTTATTTGAAAACTTCTGGCAGGTCAGGCAGCTGTTTGTTATTCTTTTAGCAGCTGCATAAATTCCTGGAGCAGCCCATACTTTCTGTACCTGCTTAGCTATTGCCTCCGCTCCCCCATGAGCTTTATCATGAAACCACCTAGCTATAGTAATTAACTATTTTTTTTGGTAGAATTGGTTTTCCTCCAATTGTCCATATTCCATCATCACTTTGTTTTGCTTCCCACTGCTCCCATTGTTTTTTCTCTTCCACTGAGCAGTCTTTTTCATACAGAGTTTTGGGGTCTATTAAATTTGGCCACTCACTCTGGTCCATCCTTGGAACCGCCCCCATACATTCTTTCAGAGGTTGTCGAGCTGCAGCTTTTGCAGCAGCGTCGGCTAAAGCATTTCCTCTGCTAATTTCTGTAGTGTCTTTAGTATGGGCTGGGCAGTGTATTACAGCAATTTCTTTGGGCAGTTGGACTGCTTCCAGCAAATTACGTATTTCTTCTCCATTAGCTAATTTCTTTCCTGATGACGAAAAGAATCCTCGCTCTTTCCATAACATCCCTGTTACATGACCTACTCCAAATGCATATTTAGACTCGGTATAGATATTTACCTGCAGGTTCTTACCGATTTTTGCTGCTTGGGTCAATGCTATTAATTCTGCTGCTTGAGCACTTACAGACAGAGACAAAGGATTGGCCTCAAGTACCTCAAAGAGGTTAGTGACAGCATAGCCGGAGTGGTGCCTTCCGTCCAAATAATAGGATGATCCATCTGTAAACGGAACTAAGTCTGGGTTTTCCAAAGGTTTGTCTTTAAGGTCCTCCCGGGGCTTGCTCGAGCTGACGATCACCTGCTCACAGGAATGATGTGGTTCTCCATCCTCAGGTAGAGGCAGTAGTGTTGCTGGATTTAAGATGTTGCATCTCTTTACATGCAGATAATGTGACCTTAATATTATCAGTTCATAGCGGTGAGCTCTCTGTGGGGATAGTGCTTGAGTCGCGTATTGTTTCATTAACAGTTCTACTTCATGTGGCACATACACAGTCAATGAGTGACCCAAAACTACAGGTCATGTTTTTTTCAGTAAGAGCTGCCGTAGCTGCTATTGCTCTGATGCATCCTGGAGTGCCTTTAGCTACCTCATCTAGCTGCGTGGAGTAATAGGCCACTGGTCTGTGGTGAGGGCCTAGTTTTTGGGTGAGTACCCCACTTGCTACTCCCTGTCACTCATGGACAAACAATTTGAATGGTTTGCTATAATCTGGTCACCCTAGAGCAGGGGCTGAAACCAACGCTTTTTTCACAGATGTAAAAGCTTTCTCCCTTTCTGGGCCCCAGGCCACAGGCTCCATCTCCTCCTTTTTTGTTGCCTGCACTAAAGGCTTAGTAAGTTCTGCTAACCCAGGAATCCACGGTTGGCAAAATCCTACAGCTCCTAAAAATCCCGTGTTGTTTTTTTGTTACAGGACGAGGCATATCAAGAGTTGTCTTTACTCGTTCTGGATCAACTAACCTGTGTCCTTCTTTTAAGATAAAACCCAAATATTTTACCTCTCTTTGACACAGCTGGAGTTTAGACAGAGATGCTCGATGCCCTTTTTCTGCAAGAGTGTTAATCTTTACTTGCTAATAACAAATCATCTACATATTGTATTAATACAGAATGTCCTGGAAGTTCGATATCTGAGAGGTCATTTTTGAGTATACGCGAAAAAATAGTCGGAGACCCAGTAAATCCCTGTGGCAGCCTCGTCCAAGTTAATTGTTGTCCCTTCCAAGTGAAAGCCAAGAGATCTTGGCTATCTTCAGCTATCGGTATACTAAAAAAGGCTGCTGTTAGGTCGATCACAGTAAAATAAGTTGCCCAAAGGGGTATCTGTAGTAAAATGGTTGATAGGTCGGGGACTACTGGATGTGGAGCAACTACCTGTTGGTTTATAGCCCTTAAGTCTTGTACAAACTGATACTCTGGATCACCATCAGAGTCTTGTCTGTTCTTTTTAACTGGCAGAATTGGGGTGTTGTACGGGGATTCACAGACTCTAAGGATACCCAGTTTCAAATAATGATTGATTTGTTTTTGGATGCTCTTCTCTGCTTCCTTTGGGATAGGGTATTGCTTAACTGCAGGAGGCAATCCCCCCTTTGTTTTTATCCAGACTGGACTAGCTGATTTCAGTAGTCCCACATCCATTCCTGAAGAGCTCCATAACTTTTTAGAAACTGGTTCTAAACCTGTTGGAATTTGCAGATTAGTTGACTCTGGTTCTGGTGTCTTAGCCAGAACACATGAGCCCATAATTATTAATTCCACCTCTTCTGGCTGTAAGCAGATCTGAGTATCCAAGGCTTGCAGGAGATCTCTCCCTAAAAGGCACATGGGCGCGTCTGTGGAAATTATAATACATCCCCACGCTCTTTTACCTCCAATAGTAAGCAATAAGGGCTTAGATAACATTCGTTCGCCTTTTCCCGCTACTCCTTGCATCATTATTTTATCTGGTGACTTGCATCCTTTAGGCTCAAACTTTAAAAGGGAAAGGGTGGCTCCAGTATCCACTAGAAAGGGAACTTCTAAGCCTTCTATATTTGCCATTACCTGCCCTTCAAATCCAAATCTACATCCCATGAATTTACCCCCATTTCCACAGTATTTTCTGAGTCTCCTATCTCCTGTCATTGTGGACTGATTTGATTGCCTCATGCTGGCCCCTCTATTCCCAAGTGCACAGGGCCTCACTGGGCATTCCTGCTTCCAGTGTCCTTGTTCCCCCCAAGAATGACAAACATCATTAACTCTTAATTGTACACCCCCTTCACTTTGACTCCATCTATCTCCCCTGGTTCTTCCGCGCCCCCTCCCCTTGCCAGCCTGGCATATGCTCTTTAAAATACTTTTGTGTATCAGGGGCTGCTTGATCTATAAAAACAGTAATTGCAAGGAATGCAGACTGCTTGTAACTGCCTTATCTTCCCAGCTGGAACCAGCTCTGAGGCCCTTTTCTTACTGGACTAAGTAAAAGTTCATTATTTTCGATAAGTGCGGCCTAAGGCTTCAGCAAATTTAGCTCCTCATGCCAGGCAAGTTTTAGAGAAGTTGTGCTAAGCGGCTGCCTGTAGGCAGTTTCAGTTTGCTCTTCCTTAACACAAGGATCCTGCCTGGAAAGTACCAAGTGTGATGACATGGCTGTAGGCCTGGCAGGGCAGGTGGGGTTTTTCCTGCATGCTGCCAGTGAGGGGAATGGGCTTGAGCAGCAGTGCTTGGATCCAGCAGGTCAGCCCCTGGGTGTGCAGCTGGTGCTGGCAGCAGGGCTTTGTTTTCATGAGCGTGGGCCCCTCTTTGTGCATGAAGGCTGGCGTGGAGAGATGGTCCCCACGTGCCCCCTGGGGGCAAAAGCAAGAAAAGCACAAGCCCCGTGAGTAGGAAGAGGTGCACAGGTGAGGGCAGGGCCTGCTTGCCCAGGTGGCCTGGCGGTCCAGCAGCTGGACGTCCCGAAGGCGAGCCAGCAGCGAGGCACCAAGGCTGGGGGGTGTCACGCTTCATCAGGAGGAGAGTGTGCCCGTGTGCTGCCGTGAGGCTCAAGCCGGTGGCCAAGGTGGTGAGGAGAGCCCAAAAGTCGGTGCCCCTGAGGGGAGAGGAGGATGCATGGAAGAGTGAGGAAGCGATGGTGTGGGAGGGCAAGGCAAAGGTGCAGGGTGATGTGGAGCAAAGAAAGCCTGGAGGGGCCCAGCGCAGTGCGTGCACGCCAATAGGGAAGTGCTTAGAGAGCAACAGTCTGGAGAAATCAATCTCTGACAGCTTTTGTGGGAAATCTGCAGAGGCGGGCACCTGTCTCAGGGGTCCGTCCGCTAATGCCTGCAGCCTGGGGACCAGACAGGAGCACTTTGCAGTCTGTGTGCAGCTGCGGGCCTGCAGCGTGGCATGCCTGGAGCGCTGCGGTGGATGGCTGCAGCCTCTTTGGGAAGGCCCGTCTGGGAAGGTGCGGAGGGGCAGTTGGCCTTTCTGTGAGAAAGCAGCGGGAATGCAGGACGCTCTGCCTAGGGCTGGACGATGAGGCATATGGGTGAGGCTTAGTGGCCCGAGCAAGAGGAGTGGTCTTGCAGTGGCTGGCTGTGTGCTCTAGAGGGCCTGAAGAAGGGCAGCATCTGCACGGTGTAGGAGGCAGAGAGGTGGGGAGAGGAAAATTCCTGCTGCGGCACAGATGGCAGCTCGGAGCTGGGCTCAGAAGCTGGCACCAGAGGCTGGGAGGCAAAGCCCTGGTGCTGGAGGTGCCCCCGGTGAGCAGCAAGGCCTTGTGATGTCGGTGCTAGCACGGTCACCAGCAAGGCCTTGTGATGCGGGTGCCCCTGGTGGCCAGCAGGAGGTGGTCACGGGGGTCCCCATGGCAACGTGCAGGGCTTTGTGATGGGGGTGGCATCATGCCCCCAAGGCCATTGTGATGGGGCGGTGCCCGTGGTGACCGAGTCCATGCTGGGAGCAGAGCCCCTGGCTGTGCCCTCTGAGGAGAGCAGCTCGCTGAGGAGGGAGCAGCTCTCTTGAGTGCCAGAGTGGCAGGTGCGCAGGAGAAGCTCCTGCTGATGGACAAGGGGTGGCAGGCGAATGCCGGCTCCCAGCCCGTGGATGGGCTTTCTGTGAGGCCGAAGCGCAGAAGCAAGGTGAGCGGTGGGGCTGGAGGGAGAGGCAGGCAGCAGGGCTGGGAGCCGCACGGAAAGCATGAGGACGGTGGGGAAGAGGAGGTGGGGCAAGCGAGCCAGGCCTGATCTTCTCTGGCCAGGGGGTATTTCTTGCTGGTGCTGGGGATTTTCTGGTGCACAAAGCACACCGACTGGGGTGCTGCAAGGCCCAAATGGAGCCTGTGAGCTGTGCTGAGGGTCAGAGAGCATCTCCAGGCTTAGCACAGCTGGGTCGTGCTAGGCCATGAGCTTCCCTTTGCCATGGGGCCGGGCTTTCCTGTGCCTGAGGGGCCGCTTGTACGAACGCAACCGCCTCCATCATGTGCTTCCTTCTCCCTGCAGGGGGGCCAGCGGGAGCCGCATGCAGTGACGCAACGCATCCCGACCCCGACTTCATCGCAGCAAAGGGACAGGCGGCCGTTGCTGCCCGGCCCACAGAGCTGGCAAGACCCTGAAGACGTCATCGCGAAGGTAGCGAGCTGAGCAGCGATGGTGGCAAAGCCTCTGCCTGACTGTGCATAGCTGCCAAGCAGCAGGCGGGAAGTGGTGGGAGGGAGCAGGAGGAGCGCCTGCTCTGCATGGCAGTCGGCAAGGACATGGCTCGAGGTTTCCGAGGGAGCTGCCTTTGCCCATCTCTTGCCCAGTGGTGACCAGCCTTCTCCCCACGCAGCCTTTGGGAGCCAGCTGCGTGGGAGAGTGCTGCTGTTGTGGAGGGTTTCAGGGGCCACAGGGAGTGTGCATGTGGGAAGGCTGGGGGGGAGGGGTAAAGGGCAGCAGTAACTTGGCCTTCCTCATGGGCTTTGATTGCAGATGGCGGAGGACACTGTGAGGGAGGTTCTCGACTCGGTGCAAGCTCTTCATGCCTCCAGCAGCCTTGTGAAGAAGGCTCCTCCGGGGCGCCGGGAGACACTGCACAGCAGGCCTTGTGCAAGAGCAGAGACACCGCATCGGCCCGGCTTAGCGCCTCACGCAACCAAGGCAGCTAGGCAGGCACGTGGAGGCCTGGAGGCCTCTACAGGTCAAAGAGCGGCATCCGCATGTCGACCTCCAGAAAAATCCTGCAGATCTTCTTTGAGATGCAGGGCCACTGCTGAGGCTCTGGAGGATGTGGCAAGGAGAGTGCCTGCCTCTCCAAAAGCTAAGCAGGAAGCTGGCGCTCTCCCCCGAGCAATTCAAGCTCCTGTCTCCTATTTGCCTGAGGCCAGGCCTGGGTCTTCCGCGCTGGGAAAAGCAAGGATGCTGCAAGCTGTTGAGAACATCCTTGCAGATGTGTGCATGGAAATGAGGGCTGAGGACCAGAGACCTGCTGCACACAGCCCCGCACTGCCTGCCGCACCTCTGATGCACGCACTGCTGGCGCTCGCGTCTGCAGCCTTGAGCCGTCCTGATGATGTGAGTGCGGGACATGGCCGGGAGCTCAGGGCAGCCGGGCCACAAAGGACCTTGGCATACACCATTGCTCTAGCAGGCCTGGCAAGCGCATTGCAGAAGGAGAGCAGGGAGCGTGGCAAAAACACAGCTGCCACAGCTCTGCAAGGGCCAGATTGCAACAGGCGTGGGGGCAAAAGGAAGGTCATGGGGGCCGGTGCACCAGCTTCCCCGGGCAGGGGCCATGGACTGGTCACACTAGGATGGCAACTTGCAGTGCAGAGGCCCAAACAGCAGCCTCTGGGCATCATCTGTCGCCTTCAAGGCACGCCACTGCGCATACACCCCGACAACCCCTCGCAGTATCTCGCCGTGCTCTCAATCAAAACAGAGACGCTGGAGGAGCTCGACAGGAGCTGCGTGGCGCGCACCGGGCAGAGCTTGGCTCAGCTGCGAGAAGCCTTTCTGGAGAGGAAGGAGCCGAGGCCAAAGGAGAGGGAGGTCGAGGAAGAGGAGGGCAAGGGGAAACGTTTCTCCCTGACAGCATCGGGATGCCTCAATGTTCGCCCCAAGGAGGTGAGTGCAAAGGGTGGGCCAGGGCAGATGGTGACCCTCCGTGTGCTGGGGCCAGCCGCTGCGCCCTGCTGCAACAGTGTGATGGTGGCAGTGCTGGCAGGGCCACGGGGGGCATTGCTGGTGGGAAAAGCAGCTGCCTTCACAAATCTCCCTCTCTGGCTTCAGCTCTGTGCCAGAAACTCCTTCTATAACCTGTGGCAACCGGAGGTGACGCGAGTGGAGCTCCTGAAGGATGCGAGGTCCAAGTGGGAGGTGCTGGAGCGGCTGTACGCCCATGCGCCCAGGAGGGAGCGCAAGATGGGAGCTGGGAAGAGAGTCCGGGGAGCACCAGAGGATGCTGGCGTGGAGTGGAGCGATGAGGAAGAGGACGTTGAAGAAGAACCTTTGGAATGGGAGGAGCTGGAGAAAAACACAGCCTTGGTCATGAGCTGGGTCAGACCGAGCCTCAGGAGCCTCTTGGCAGACCCACAGCCGTGTCCTGAGGAGGTGCCCTGCTCACCCGTTGTGAAGGGCAGAGATGCTGCCAGGGAGGCAGCTGGTGACCTGCAGAGCACGCCTCTGGCCCCAGCAGTGCCCCGAGGAGCCGTGGCAGCGGCATCTCCTTTGGCAGGAGGCTGCCAGGACGCGGGGGACAGTGTGCCTCTGGCTCCACTGGCCAGCACAGGAGCAAAGGCAGAGGCCTCCCCTGCAGCCAGAGGCCCTGAGGATGCAGGGGAAAATGCTCCTCTGCCTCCATCGCTTCCCGCAGAGGCTGCGCCAAAGGCCTCCCAGTTGTGCGGAGGCCCTTGTGGGGAGAGCAACAGCCTGCCTCTCCAACCACCATTGCCCGAAGAAAGCGCAGCAGAAGGCTCTGCCCTGGCCGCAGGCCTTCCTCACCAGGTGAGCAAGGAGCATGGCGTCGGCACCCACCACCAAAGGGAGGTGCGGTGTGAGCAGCGTCTGGGGTGTGCAGGGTGGGTGAGAAGAGCTGCCCCATTGCATGGGTCCCCCGCGGCCGTGGTGAGAAGCTGTCCCCCCAGCCCTTTGCGCTCTGCACTCTCTGTCCTGGGGAAGATGCCTGGTGCTCTGTGTTTCCAAGTGCCAGAGGCCCAGGGCTGACGTGCCCTCCCCGGCCTGCACAGCATCCAGCCCTGGGGCATGGATGCTGAGCAAGGAGGGCAGGGGCAGCCCCAGCAGCAGCCGCCTCCCACAGCCAGCGAGCCAGCCCCCTTGTGCCACGTACCCGGCCACCTCCATCCCCCGCTGCCCGTCGTGGCCCCCGGCCCAGCCCTGCTGCTACGGCCCCAAGACAAGCCTTGTGCCATTGCCCAGCCAGCTGCATGTGCCTCCCCTTGGGGCTCGCGGCCACTCACAGCATCCCCCCACCCCAAACCCTTTGCCCCCTCCTATATCCCAGGGCACCAGGATGCTGAGCATGGCCAGCTGATATCACACAGGGCTGTGTTCCTGCTCTCCCCATGCAGGTTGCCTGTGAGCCCAAAGAGGAGCACAAGTCATCGTCTTCCCTCCGGCCCTGCGGGAGGGCGCGGGAGCTGGGAGCTGGGAAGAGAGTCTGGGAAGTGCCAGAGGATGCTGGCGTGGAGTGGAGCGATGAGGAAGAGGATGTTGATGAAGAGCCTTTGGAATGGGAGGAGCTGGAGGAAAACATGGCCTTGGTCATGAGCTGGGTCAGACCGAGCCTCAGGAGCCTCTTGGCAGACCCACAGCCGTGTCCTGAGGAGGTGCCCTGCTCACCCGTTGTGAAGGGCAGAGATGCTGCCAGGGAGGCAGCTGGTGACCTGCAGAGCACGCCTCTGGCCCCAGCAGTGCCCCGAGGAGCCGAGGCAGCGGCATCTGCTCTGGCGGGAGGCTGCCAGGATGCGGGGGACAGTGTGCCTCTGGCCCCATCAGCCAGCACAGGAACAAAGGCGGAGGCCTCCCCCGCAGCCAGAGACCCTCAGGCTTGCCCTGCACTTGCCCAGCCCCTCGCCCACGGCTCTCCTTCCTCCACAGGCATCACCGCCCTCCCGCATGCTGCGCCTTCCAGGCGATGGCCATTGCGGCTCAGGGCAGCGCTTCGGGCTCTGCGCAGAGCTTTTAGCTGCCGCTGTGACTCAGGGCAGTGAGAGGAACAGCGCGAGGATGCAGCTGCCAGACAGGTGGCCCGAGATGGGAGATGGCGCAGAGCAAAGAGGCAGAGCGACGGAGGCTCTCTCCTGGCTGCTACAGCAATGCTACTGCGTCGTGTCCCACAGCCCATGTGCTGCTCCAAATAAACCCTCGGCAGCTGTTCCCGCTGTGTTACTTGGTGTCAGGGAACTGTCAGGAGAAAGACTAGTGCAGGCGCTGCCAAGGAAGGCAGTCAGGGCTGCAGAGAAAGCCCTACAAGCAGTCGCAGAGTGAGAGAGCAGCTGGGGTGGGAAGGGTCTTCCGGAGGTGTCTGCTGCAACCTCCTGCTGCAAGTGGAGGCAAGCAGAGGAGGTTTCGCAGGGCCTGTCAGGGTCGAGCTCTGACTGTCTCTGGCGATGGATTCCCGCACGGCCCTGGCACCCTGCTCCAGTGTTGCACCACCATTCGGCTTCCAAGGCCATTTGCAGTCTCTGAGGGGACTTTTCCCTGCCACAAGCCGTGCCGTTGCCCTCAACCTGTCCCCAGGCCCCTCAGGACGTCTCTGGCTCCATGCTCTCTGCACGCTCCCGTTAGGCACTTGCAGGCAGCAGTGCGATCCCCCTACGCCTTCTCTTCTGCCGGCTACACCAAGCCAGCACCCTTGGTCTCTGCTCCTGTGTGCTGTGCTGCAGCTGCCAGGCAGCTTGGGGGCCTGCGCTGGGCTTGCTGCAGTGTGGCCCCATCTGCGTGGGCCAGGGGGCTGGGGATATGGGTGCAATGGGGTGGGGGCCTGGGATATGGGTGCAATAGGGCGGGGGCCTGGGGATGTGGGTGCAATGGGGCAGGGGGCCTGGGGAGGTGGTTGCAATTGGCAGGGGCCTGGGGACATGGGCGCAAAGGGGCAGGGGGCTGGGGATATGGGTGCAATGAGTCGGGGAAGCTCCGGATATGGGCATAATGGGGCAGGGGCAGGGGCCTGGGGACGTGGGTGCAATGGGGTGGGGGGCTGGGGACACAGGTGCAATGGGCCAGGGGGCTGGGACCATGGGTGCAATGGGGTGGGGGGCCTGGGTTCAGGGGTGGTGATGTGACCTCACGCCTGAGTCCATGGGTGCAAAGGGGGTCGACACCTGGGTCCATGGGTGGTGGTGGGTGCTGATGGGGCCGCCACCTGGGCCCATGTGTGATAACACGGGTGCAATGGGGCTGGACACCTGGGTCCATGGGTGGTCACAGGTGCTGATGGGTGGCCACCTGGGCCCATGGGTGATAACATGGGTGCAATTGTTACAAGACAACCCTGAGAAGCTCAGAAAGAATGTTTGAAGTAGGTAGATTTGGATAACTTCTATCTTAGACAGAATTTGCTTAGCATGAGTAGCCACACACTTGCTTAGCATGAGTAGCTAAATTTGCTGAAGCCTTAGGCCACGCTCCTAGTTCGGTAAGAAAGGGCCCCAGAGCTGGTGCAGGCTGGAAAGATAAGGGAGTTACAAGCAGTCTGCATTCCTGTGCCCCACTCTCCGAAAGGGAGGATGTCAAGGCTGTGAAATAAGGCCTGTTTGGGCGCCAGGACCTTGGGAAGCAAAGCCTCCTCTCACTGTTGAAACTGTGTTAATTAAGGGGTCTGGATTATGTCCTCTTCCTCAGGACCTTGGGAGATAACATCTACTGACCTAGCTGGGGCAGTGTTAATTGATCAGGACCTTGAGAAGCAGGGGTGGGACCCAGGGAATGAAGAAATCACTAACCAATCAGTGTAAAAGGGAAAGTCGCAAATCTGGCAATTTGTTTGTATAAATGCTACTTGAAAAGTTGGGGTGTGTGTGCTCGATTTGTGGGAAACCACCGAGCACCCAGGCTTGCGCAACTTTGAAATAAATAAACAAATGTCTCTCCTGAGTGTGTAATTATTGGCTTATTGCACACCGGGCAACGAATCCGCTTTTCGGACAACACATGGATGGGTGTGGGTGCTGATGGGATTGGATGCCTGGCTCCAGGGGTGCAACGGGGCTAGACGCCTGGGGCCCTGGGCAGCTCCTCACCCATGGGTGCCACCTTGGGCAGGTTTCCACATCTTCCAGTAGACCTATGGGTGCCGGGGTGGGCCGGGGACCACCTACCAGCACTCGGCCTTCGATGGGCGCCACTCCCTGAGCTCCCACTGCTGGCTCCGCGTCCCCCCCTGTGACAGAGCCAACTCCATCCCCATCCCAATGGTGTCCCCGTCCCCACATCGTCCCCATCTCCATGGCGTCCCCGTCCCCACATCGTCCCCATCCCCCCATCATCCCCATCCCCACAGTGTCCCCCTGTCCCTGTGACAGAGCCAACTCCATCTCCAGCCCCACGGTGTCCCCATCCCCACATCGTCTCCAGCCCCACGGCGTCCCATCCCCCCAGTGTCCCCATCCCCATGGCATCCCCATCCCCACGTCGTCTCCGTCCCCACATCGGCCTCGGCCTCCCACATCGCCTCCGCGCTCCCGCCCACCACGCGCTCCGCGGAGATCCGCCCGGCGCCCGGGGGCGTCACCGCTGCCGCGCCTCGCCATTGGCGGGCGGCCGCCGGCGGGGCCAATGGCCGTGCGACAAGGCGCAGCGGGAGCCGCGGCTCGGCGCTGCGCAGCGCCCTCCGCAAGCGCCCTCGCTGTCGCTTCTCCCAACCCGCCGCGCCGGGATCAGCCCAGCGCCTGGGGACGCCTCAGCCGACAAGAGCCGCTATTGGCGGGCGGGGCAGCCAATGGCGGTGCGCCGCAGCGGAGCCAATGGCGGCGCGGGGGCGTGGCCGCCGTGGGCTTCGGCGCCGGGTGAGGGCGAGGGCGCTGGCAGCGAGGAGGCGGTAGCGGGGCGGGCGCTGGGGCCGGGGCTGCTGCTGCTGGGCGGCGGCGGCGGCGGTGGCGAGCGGTGAGTGCGGGCGGGGCCCCCGGGCCCCCCTCTGCCCCTCCCCCGGCGCCGGGCTCCCCGTCAGCGGCCCCACGGACCGGCCTGCAACCGCCCCCGGGAGGTGCTGCCCCCCCGATCTTCCCCCCGGGACGTGCTGCCCCCCCGGAGCCCCCCGACCTGCCCTCCCGGAATGTGCTGCCCCCCCGACGTGCCCCCCCTGTGTCGTGCTGCCCCCCTGACCTGCCCCCCGGGACGTGCTGCCCCCCCCGACCCCCCCGACTTCTCCCCCCGGGACATCTTGATCCCCCGGATGCCCCCCAACGTGCCCCCCCCGGCCCCTCACCACCCCCCGTGTCCCCGCAGGCCCCCACTCCCTGCGCTACTTCCACACCGCCGTGACGGAGCCCAGCCCGGGGCTGCCCGCCTTCGTCTCCGTGGGCTACGTGGACGGAGAGCTCATCGATGGCTACGACAGCGAGACGCAGAGGGCGGTGCCGGGTGCGGCCTGGATGGAGCAGGAGGGTCAGGACCACTGGGACAGGCAGCCCCAGAACGCATATGGCAATCATTAGTCTTACTGAGTGGAGCTGGACACACTGCAGAAGCGCTACAACCAGAGCGGGGGTGAGCGCGGGCCGGGGCTCCCAGCGGCAGCTGCTCGCTGTCAGCGCTGGGGGCTGCGGGTCTGGGGTGCCCCCGGCCCTGCGCTGGGTGCCGTGTCCAAGCCCCTGTGCGGGGCCGGGGCTGCCCCTGAGCCCCCGTCTCCCTGCTTGTGTCTCAGGGTATCACACAGTGCAGCGCACGTACGGCTGTGACCTCCTGGAGGACGGTGGGATCTGGGGGTTTCTGCGGGATGCCTACGACGGGAAGGATTTCATCGCCTTTGACAAGGACACGCTGACATTCGTCATGGCGTATGCTGCTGCGCTAATCACCAAGAGGAAGTGGGAGGCAGAGAATGAGCCTGAGAGGCTGAAGCACTACCTGGAGAAGAGCTGCATGGAGTGGCAGTGGAGATACATGGAGTACAGGAGGGCTGCGCTGGAGAGGAGAGGTGAGGGCGAGGCGGGACCCCCCGGACACGGGGACGGGCCCCGGGCTCGGTGTTATGGAAATGAGGCTTGTCAGCCACCATAACAGGGCCCGACCCTAGGTTCCCGCAGAAAAGTTTGGCGCCAAATCAAAGCAAATGAAATAATGAAATTTTAATGACACGCGTGCGGTAATTACAGCTCGAGCTGGGTGTCTCCGAAGAGGGACCCCAAACAAAGAAATGCCTGGGCAATTATACCTTCCAATGTAAGCTCTCCACCCCTCAGGCAGTAGTTTGGACCAATAGTAATATTTGGGCCTGGAGTCTCCTGCTCCTTATTGGGTCTCATCCCTGTGCCTAGGCAGGCTGTTTATCTTTACTGTTATGGTTTTTGTTGACAGATGTGTCTTGGTTCCTCGGGTCCCGCCCTTGTCTCTCCAGGCCCTGACAAAGAGGTGTTGTTCCAGCAATTAGCACTGCCCCAGCAGTGACAATAGGTGTTATCTGCCAAGGTCCTGATGAAGGGATATAATCCAGACCCCGAGATAGTCCAGACCCCCTAATTAACACTGTTTCAGCAATGAGAGGAGGCTTTGTTTCCCAGGGTCCTGGTGCCCAAGTAGGCCTTATTTCAAAGCCTTGACATCCTCCCTCCCAGAGCGTGAAGCACAGGAATGCGAACTGCTTGCAACTCCCTTATCATTCCAGCTTGAACCAGCTCTCAGTCCCTTTTCTTACTGAACTAGGTAAAAGTTCATTATTCCTCATGATTTATAAAACTGACTGATTATGCTTGCCATAAAATGGACACCCCTGTCTGAATCAGTGGCTTCTGGGACTCTGTACCTGGGTATGATTTCTTTCAGTAAGGCTTTTACTACCCGCCCTGTGTCAGCCGTTCTTGTTGGGAAAAGTCCTACCCAGCCATTTTAGGCTAGCATGTGCGCATATTCTTGCTATTTTTCCTTTTAGTGTTCTATTCATTCTTTCTACTTGTCCTGAAGATTGTGGGTGATAAGGGGTTGTAGGTTTCTTTTTATGCCTAATGATTTCTATAACTGAGTGATTATGCTTGCCGTAAAATGGGCACCCCTGTCTGAATCAGTGGCTTCTGGGACCCCATACCTGGGTATGATTTCCTTCAGTAAGGCTTTTACCACTCCCCGTGTGTCGGCCTTTCTTGTTGGGAAAGCTTCTACCCAGCCTGATAACTGATCTACTATCACTAACAAGTGTTTGTAGCCATTGGCAGATGGCATATCCGCATAATCTATTTGTAGCTTTTGGAAAGGGAAGTAGGCCCATGACCGTCCCCCTAACTCTGAGCTTGGCTTGTTATTTGAAAACTTCTGGCAGGTCGGGCAGCTATTTGTTATTCTTTTTGCAGCCGCGTAGATTCCTGGAGCAGCCCATACTTTCTGTACCTGGTTAGCCACCGCCTCCGCTCCCCCATGAGCTTTATCGTGAAACCACCTAGCTATAGTAATTAAATTTTTTTTTTTGGTAGAATTGGTTTTCTTCCAAGTGTCCATATTCCATCATCACTTTGTTTTGCTTCCCACTGCTCCCATTGTTTTTTCTCTTCCACTGAGCAGTCTTTTTCATACATGGTTTTGGGGTCTATTAAAATTGGCCATTCACTCTGGTCCATCCTTGGAACTACACCCATACATTCTCTCAGAGGTTGTCGAGCTGCAGCCTTCGCAGCAGCGTCGGCTAAAGCATTTCCTCTGCTAATTTCTGTAGTGTCTTTAGTATGGGCTGGGCAGTGTATTACAGCAATTTCTTTGGGCAGTTGGACTGCTTCCAGCAAATTACGTATTTCTTCTCCATTAGCTAATTTCTTTCCTGATGACGAAAAGAATCCTCGCTCTTTCCATAACATCCCTGTTACATGACCTACTCCAAATGCATATTTAGAATCGGTATAGATATTTACCTGCAGGTTCTTACCAATTTTTACTGCTTGGGTCAATGCTATTAATTCTGCTGCTTGAGCACTTACAGACGGAGACAAAGGATTGGCCTCAAGTACCTCAAAGAGGTTAGTGACAGCATAGCCGGAGTGGTGCCTTCCGTCCAAATACTAGGATGATCCATCTGTAAACGGAACTAAGTCTGGGTTTTCCAAAGGTTCGTCTTTAAGGTCCTCCCGGGGCTTGCTCGAGCTGACGATCACCTGCTCACAGGAATGATGTGGTTCTCCATCCTCAGGTAGAGGCAATAGTGTTGCTGGATTTAAGATGTTGCATCTCTTTAAGGTCACATTATCTGCATGCAGTATTATCAGTTCATAGCGGTGAGCTCTCTGTGGGGATAGTGCTTGAGTCACGTATTGTTTCATTGACAGTTCTACTTCATGTGGCACATACACAGTCAATGAGTGACCCAAAACTACAGGTCATGTTTTTTTCAGTAAGAGCTGCCATAGCTGCTATTGCTCTGATGCATCCTGGAGTGCCTTTAGCTACCTCATCTAGCTGCGTGGAATAATAGGCCACTGGTCTGTGGTGAGGGCCTAGTTTTTGGGTGAGTACCCCACTTGCTACTCCCTGTCGTTCATGGACAAATAATTCCAATGGTTTGCTATAATCTGGTAACCCTAGAGCAGGGGCTGAAACCAACGCTTTTTTCACAGATGTAAAAGCTTTCTCCCTTTCTGGGCCCCAGGCCACAGGCTCTATCTCCTCCTTTTTTGTTGCCTGCACTAAAGGCTTAGTAAGTTCTGCTAACCCAGGAATCCACGGTTGGCAAAATCCTACAGCTCCTAAAAATCCCGTGTTGTTTTTTTGTTACAGGACGAGGCATATCAAGAATTGTCTTTACTCGTTCTGGATCAACTAACCTGTGTCCTTCTTTTAAGATAAAACCCAAATATTTTACCTCTCTTTGACACAGCTGGAGTTTAGACAGAGATGCCTGATGCCCTTTTTCTGCAAGAGCGTTACATGGAGAAACAGTGTCTTTTAAAAATGTCTCATAATCTTTACTTGCTAATAACATATCATCTACATATTGTATTACTACAGAATGTCCTGGAAGTTCGATATCTGAGAGGTCATTTTTGAGTATACGCGAAAGAATAGTCAGAGACCCAGTAAATCCCTGTGGCAGCCTTGTCCAAGTTAATTGTTGTCCCTTCCAAGTGAAAGCCAAGAGATCTTGGCTATCTTCAGCTATCGGTATACTAAAAAAAGCTGCCGTTAGGTCAATCACAGTAAAATAAGTTGCCCAAAGGGGTATCTGTAGTAAAATGGTTGATGGGTTAGGGACTACTGGATGTGGAGCAACTACCTGTTGGTTTATAGCCCCTAAGTCTTGTATAAACTGATACTCTGGATCACCATCAGAATCTTGCCTGTTCTTTTTAACTGGCAGAATTGGGGTGTTGTACGGGGATTCACAGACTCTAAGGATACCCAGTTTCAAATAATGATTGATTTGTTTTTGGATGCTCTTCTCTGCTTCCTTTGGGATAGGGTATTGCTTAACTGCAGGAGGCAATCCCCCCTTTGTTTTTATCGAGACTGGACTAGCTGATTTCAGTAGTCCCACATCCATTCCTGAAGAGCTCCATAACCGTTTAGGAACTGATTCTAACCTTGTTGGAATTTGCAGATTAGTTGACTCTGGTTCTGGTGTCTTAGCCAAAACACATGAGCCCATAATTATTAATTCCACCTCTTCTGGCTGTAAGCAGATCTGAGTATCCAAGGCTTGCAGGAGATCTCTCCCTAAAAGGCACATGGGCGCGTCTGTGGAAATTATAATACATCCCCACGCTCTTTTACCTCCAATAGTAAGCAATAAGGGCTTAGATAACATTCGTTTGCCTTTTCCCGCTATTCCTTGCATCATTATTTTATCTGGTGACTTGCATCCTTTAGGCTCAAACTTTAAAAGGGAAAGGGTGGCTCCAGTATCCACTAGAAAGGGAACTTCTAAGCCTTCTATATTTGCCATTACCTGCCCTTCAAATCCAAATCTACATCCCATAAATTTACCCCCATTTCCACAGTATTTTCTGAGTCTCCTATCTCCTGTCATTGTGGACTGCCTGGGAATTGCCTGGTCTCCTTCTCAATATTTGATTGCCTCATGCTGGCCCCTCTATTCCCAAGTGCACAGGGCCTCACTGGGCATTCCTGCTTCCAGTGTCCTTGTTCCCCCCAAGAATGACAAACATCATTAACTCTTAATTGTACACCCCCTTCACTTTGATTCCATCTATCTCCCCTGGTTCTTCCGCGCCCCTCCCCTTGCCAGCCTGCCATATGCTCTTTAAAATACTTTTGTGTATCAGGGGCTGCTTGATCTATAAAAACACTAATTGCGAGAGCATCATTGAAGTTTTGTGGGGTCATTCCTCCCTATTTTAGCGGGGCTTACCGCAAAAGTCCCCAGAAGTCTTGGGGGTGTTCATCTAATCACTGTCTGCATTCTTGCACTCTAGTCCAATTTACTCCTAACTCTCTGCATGCTCTAATTACTTCTACTAAATTTCAAAGTCCTGTTGGACACACAGCTCTATCTCCTGCATTATTATAATCCCAATTTGGATCATTTGCTAGCCAGAGGTTTCTATTTCCCCCGGCTTGCTGCGCTTCTTCTGCATCTTTAATTATCTTATCCCCTTCATTTGGTTGAAATAATTCCCTCAAAAGAATTTGGGTATCACTCCAGTTTGGGTTGTGCCCAGTGCAGATATTAGAAAATAATTGGACACATCGCCCTGCATCTTTTCTTAATCTCTGCATTTTACCCCCCCATAAGGCGAGATGGCCGGGGTGCCAGGGCTGATTAGTAAATACCCGCAGCACAGGAGGAGGGGGACTGGCCCCTCCCTTTCCCCCCGGCTGTAAAGCGGCAGGGTTAGTCAGCACGTTGGGGATCATAGGATAGAGTCCGGCAGCCAATGGAGTAGAGGGAGAAGGAGGAGGAGAAGGAGAAGTAATGACAGAGAGATCATCAGGTATATCAGGTGGAGCAGAAACTTTTGGAGCACAGTCCGGGGTACTAGTATCTGCTAGCACAAGTGTTACGTTCGGCAGGTTTCTTTCCTCCCTCCCTCCTGCCTCAAATGCTCCCGCGCCCATGCCCAGTTATTGTTATGGAAATTCTATGGAAATTAGGCTTGTTGGCCACCATAAGAGGGCTCGACCCTAGGTTTCCGCAGAAAAATTCAGAGCCAAATCAAAACAAATTAAAGAATTAAATATTAATGACGTGCGTGCAGTAATTACAGCTCGAGCTGGGTGCCTCCAAAGAGGGACCCTAACATAAACAAATCCTGGGCAATTATAGTTTTTTCAATGTACATTTCCCACCCTTCACGTGGTAGTTAGACCAACAGTAATTTTTTGGTCTGGGGTCTCCTGCTCCTCATTGGGTCTCATCGTCATTCTGAGGTAAGCTGTTTTTCTCCTTATTTTTGTTTTTTGCAGTCTCTGCTGACGGTTGTACCTCTGTTTTTGTGGGGTCTTACTGTTGTGTCTCAAGGTCCTGAGGAGGAGGTGATTCTAAATCATAACAATGAACACTGCCCCAGCAGTGAGCTAAGGCTTTGCCCCTCAAGGTCCTAATGCCCTGCACTGGTCTTACTTCAAAGCCTTGACACCCTCCCTTTGGGAGTGTGAGACGCATTCCTGCAGACACCCTCCCTTTGGGAGTGTGAGATGCAGGAATGCAGACTGCTTGTAACTTCCTTATCTTCCCAGCTGGAACCAGCTCTGAGGCCCTTTTCTTACTGGACTAAGTAAAAGTTCATTGTTTTCGCTAAGTGCGGCCTAAGGCTTCAGCAAATTTAGCTCCTCATGCTAAGCAAGTTTTAGAGAAGTTGTGCTAAGCGGCTACCTCTAGACAGTTTCAGTTCGCTATTCTTTAACAGTTCCCCGCTTTGTTTTTATGAAGCATCCCTGCTAATACTTGAAACAGAGTTCTCGAAGCCTTTCAAGGTGTGCTATCACGTTCCATAATCTTATGCATAATATGATCGTAAGCAATAGGCATAACACAGTTAAAGTTAACACAACTACTAGTGGGTGCAACACGTGATTATAAATCGCTGTTGTAGTTGGTGACCACCCTAGAAGAGTTTCCCAGCCATGATGTTCTCCATCCCTTTTTATCCTTTCCAAGACGTGGTGCATCTCTTCTGCTTCATGATGAATGGTGATTAGAGGGTTTTTTGTCCATTGTTTCGGGTACGTTCTAGCAGTCGACGCAGGTTGTCATGTTGTAGTAGTTTCTTCACTAGTGTGAGATTC